>NC_061109.1:55792005-55807005 GCF_015104395.2 Macrobrachium nipponense
GTACTTCCCTGGTTCTAAGTCACTTCAAATATATTGAAGGAAAACAGATCAATTACCACTCTGTTTCTACCTAACATCAATATAATCATAATAATTAAATGCATGTATACTGTTGAGAAATGAAATACTTATAAAAATTTTAAATGCAAAAATTTATTATACAACTCAAAATTTATAAGTGAAATTTACATCATCGGGGAAAATTACTTTTACTTGAATACAGAGTAAAGTTTAATTAATTCTTGAATCAATTAAGTAAAATTAAATCAAAATTAATTTAACACAAAATTCAAGAAAATTAATTCAACCAAAATGGAAAAGTGTTAGGCAATAATTGAAATTTGAAAATTCACAAGTGCTAAACAACAATAAAACTTGAAAAGAATTCTAAGTGCAAATTAATTCACAAGTGTTAAATTTAATTAAATGTGCAATGATTAAGTAATGAAAATAAGTAAGTTAATTAAATTGTGAATGCAAATGAAAACAGAGAAAAATATGGAAAATACCAAAATTGTAAAAAGTATTAATCACACAGAGTATAAAATAAAAACAAACACTTCAATAAGAAAATGGATAAATCCACAAAACATAAAAATCACTTCAAATGAAACAAACACAGAACAAAAAAATTTCCAATGTGTAAAAATGTAAATCTTTTCGCTCAAACCATTGGAACCATTAGTTATTAGTTCTCTAAACCATCGTAACCAATAGTTATTAGTTTCTTACCATACCATCATAACCATTAGATATTAGTTGCAACTAATAAAAATATAACACACTTTACCTTCTTGGTATACCAATTTTCTTACTTTGCTGCAGCTTGTTCAAAAATTCACCACAATTCACAAAAATAGGCGCCGTTACACACTAATATAATGTTTGTTCAGATTCTACAAAAACACTAAATAATACTAAATAACTCTAAGAAATATCAAGTCTGAAATCTAAAAGTAACGAGTGACCATTAAGTACGTATGAAATCGTTACGTTACTTTGAAATCAAAAGTGCCGTGAGAGAGAGAGAGAGAGAGAGAGAGAGAGAATGTAAACGCTTTGAGGATTTAAGCCCGAATGAAATCTCTTCCTTACGAAAGCTGGACAGTGGAGACGACACAAAACGTTTTGGGACACAATTCTTTCCAGAAGCTTCGAATGTGACGCAACTTTACAGACAAACTGTGAAATCTGCACGTGGCATTCGGCAAAGACATACGCGATTGATTAAGACTGACATGTTTTGATAACAAAACGAAGACTGCCAGCTCCCTTAATCTCAAGGCGATGAAGTTACTGAAACAATTCTAGCTTCGAACGGACAAAGATAATCTCTTTCTCTTTTCATACTACATTATATACTCTTTTAAAATATGTCATGCAAAATCTGAACACACATTTTAAACATCCTATCTCTAAGCTATCTAGGAATCTGAAAAAATGTTGCCTAAATCCTCTACATAATATTTTATACAGTCAAAGAGGCGATATATGCGTTTTGAAAGTAGCAATATATAATATATATAATTCTTATATATAGAGTATATTGTTGTAATATAATTTCCTATTTATTTACAATAAGTGATGCATGTAATTTTGATATACGAGAAATAATCTGTGGTGGTATTACTGAAATCTTCGTAATGTCAGGCCTCACAAGAATAAGAATTTAAAGGACATCCCTCTAGATAATTCCTTTCAACAGGTCTAATGCTCAAAACCGCCCAAGATTTGAAGATTAATAAAAACATTGCAATCAATTAAATTCTGCAATATTTCTTTCTTTTACTTGTTTACAACATCTCTAGGTGATTAACCCTGGGTTAATTCACTTCTTAACGAGCAATGTCATGAAAACTTCGAAACCAATATTTCCACACAAAATGAAGCCTGGCAAACAATGAAAAACTTAATCTATTCGATAATAACAGGTTTCTGAATTGCCAAGTTACCAGTAAAGGAACGGTTTTTTTTCACCGAGATCTTTATTCATTTGTATTCTTGGAATAAAGAGTCAGCACTTAATGTTAAAAAATATAAGGGTTATACTAGTACTAGATTTTTATCTGAAACTAATCACCATCCATAGACATAAGGAGGTAAAAGGCAAACATATGTATTATAAATTATGTAAATAAAATTAGATAGCTAGAATGCAGAGCTTCACTTTCTGTCGAAAACGCCAGTGAAGAGAGAACGATTTCATTTAGGTTTCAACTGCTACAGTCTACTTGTTTGTTTGTCTGTATGGTATTTTTACGTTTCATAGAACCAGTGGCTATTCAGCAACGGGACCAACGGCTTTACTTAACTTCCGAACCACGTCGAGAGTGAACTTCTATCACCAGAAATACACACCTCTGACACCTCCATGGAATGCCCGAGAATCGAACTCGCGGCCACCGAGGTGGCAGGCCAAGACCAAGCCGACCTCGCCACTGAGGCGCTTCCTAGTCTACTTGAAGAGGAAACGACAATCTCAATTAAGTTCGTCGTGCAGGCCCTTTTCATCCCGTATGAAGAAGGGGAAAATACTGACATTGACTCGATTAATCTCTTGCAAGTGGCTTCTATGGTGGATAACGCTTGTTTTACAATCTCATCTCAGGCCCTAACTGTGTGTAGGTATATTCTGTGGTGCGTGAGGACGGAATTACACCGTTATGTAAAGGAAAACTTCGAGGTCCAACTAACGTTCTGAAAATAGTAGCAATCGTGAGGAGGGCGGAAACCACCAGTCTTTTTAAAAGGATGGAAAAATCCTATTAGGACCCATGCCACCGTTAACTGGCAAGCCTTAGGAGTCAAATTTCAACTTCTCCTAAGGGCACAGAACACATATGACGCACGAACAAGACAACAAGCGGACCTACCACACTGTTAGCGCACAAAGACTTGAGCCAAAAGTTCTGCCTTCTGTTTCGGGCAATATGCAGAAGTTCCATCAGTTCCTACAGGGGTGTGGGGGGGTGGGGGGGGGTGGGGGAGGGGGGGGGGGCCATGCTTGAATCAACTCCAAAGAGTGAGGAGTTGAGGGTGGACCACCACTTGTGGTCATCACCACTGGAGAGCTAGATCTCATTCTAGTCCTCACTATAAGCTCTTTACAGACAACCTGAGCTTGACAACATTACACCATAGCTTATCTTTAAGGCAAAACTTGAGGATTTTAGAAGGAATTCTCCTTTCGATAAGAGTGCTGATGATGATCATTTAAACATTCGATAATATTCGGACTTCTTTAAATATCTCTCCACCTGCGCTCAGAAGGATCACATGGTGAATACCATTCCAATTGGTATCGGATTTCACGTATACATCAGAACTTCACTAACTTCAAACTTCGATGACCGATTTAGTGGGCTGACGCTAAGTTCACTCCACTGAGTTTTAAGTTACTTTAAAAAATCTTCTCTACCACTTTCAAGTTAAAATTCAAGAAACATGATTTCGATAATACAAATTAATGTTAAACTATCCCCCAATAACCATGAAATAACAATTAAAAAATGAAACTTTTACATTGTAAAGTGAACGCTATTATTTTCAATATTAGGATAATTACCTAAAATATTCTCGAAAGAGTTTGTGTTCGAAGGAAGACGAAAATAAAAAGGAGTGACTCGTAGTTAAGCCTTTAATTAATTATTTATTCCCGTACTTAAGAAAAAAAATATAATCATAATACTGAACAGCTACTGTTTCTCACTTCCGGCCTTTATAAATCTCTCTCTCTCTCTCTCTCTCTCTCTCTCTCTCTCTCTCTCTCTCTCTCTCTCTCTCACGGAACATACAAAAACAGTTATAACCATAATCAGACACAGGAAATATGAGGTTCATGTGGAAATCATGACTAAATTATAATTGTTTCAAACGAAAAGTTAAGCATGATTATAATTTTCGACCGCTTACAAGACACGAGAAAATTATATTAGTAAAAAGCGGCAACCGTCTATAATGATAATAAAAGAGGAAGAAAGAGCTAAATGAATATGCCACTTTAGGGTAATCGATACGATGTGGCATAGAGTATTAAACAGCACCTTTAAGTAAAATCAAGATATGGAAATTCTCAATCACAGCGGAAAGTGTAATTCGACATAATTTCAATGTTTCTTGTAACCTGGAAATGCAATCTGACGAGGGATGCATATAGATAATTTGGTGCACAAATATATATATATATATAATATATTATATTAGTATATATATTATATATATATAAATATAATATCTATATATATATATATAGATATAATACTATATAATATACATAATATCATAGAGTTTTAATATTATATTATATATTAATATTATATTTATATATAATGTATAATAAAATATATATATTATATATCTATATATATAATTAGTATATATATTATATAATATAATTATAATATATTACATATTCATACATATATACCACACACACACACACACACACACACACACACACACACATATATATCTATATATATATATTATATAATATATAAATTAACGAATGCCAATGCAATATAAGTTTACGTAAACAATAATACACTGATTTCCCACAAATACTAGAAGCAGACAATCGTTGCATCATGACCCAAGAATGAAAACAGTACCGATAAAACGTAGCATTTCACGAAATCAAAAATAAAATACAAATACATCAAGCTATATTACTCGAGGGGAGAGAATATTACTACTGAATAGGATAATTTTGACACTGTATTGCACAGTACGGCATATATATTATATATATATATAATATTATATATATATATATATATATATAGATAGAAAAGATAGATAAGATAGATAGAGATAGATAGATACACTGCACTATATAACTATACATATGTATATTAAATTTTGTGTGTGTGTGATGGGGGGGGGGGGGGGCGCTGTACACTCTCTCTCTTCTCTCTCTCTCTCACTCACTCATCACTCACACACACACACACACACACACATATATATATATATATATATATATATATATATATATATATATGTGTGTGTGTGTGTGTGTGTGTGTGTGTGTGTGTGTGTATTATATAATATAATCCCTAGATACATAATCGCTACGCGTGGGACTTGATTAATGCTGTCCACGATGGCATAAGAAACTGTAGTCTTAGAATTGTGATGGCAAAAAACCAAGCATGAATGGAATACAAGAAAGGGAAGAACTCTTATAAGTACATATACTGAAAGCAAAACATGACTATTAACAAACCCTTTGGTAATCTGAAAAGAAATTCACCATCAGAACTCTCCCCTTCTTCCCACCCCAACCACAACTCTTAAATTACATGACTTGCCCCTCCCCACCCACCTTCAATACAAATTACATGTCGAATGGAATCTTTTTGCTACATTTGGTTTACATCAGCGACTAACTTCAGATTTAACATTTCCGGCTGATTTAACCAAGGTGCTCTTCTGAAGGCTGTGGCCTTGATCTCAAGAGTCTCATTTATTCTCTTGATTTTGTGTTTATTGACGGATTCTTGATATGAAGACATGTAGTATATGCGTAAAACAACCGCACTAATCACGAAAACTTTATCCAATCAGCCATGTTTCACCCGCTTTATGTATATCTATATATAAAAAAGACAATTTCCGTCTGTCTGTGCGTTATGCACGACCAAACTATGAAAGGTAAAGCTTACCACATTTTTACCATAGCCTCCCCTCACCACTCCACAGGAAGGTTTTAGTCGAAATTCGAGGGTCGTCTCTAAGGGGGCCTTAACACTTCTTTTTCATAGCCCTATATTTTCTTCAATTTCGGAGTTGAGAGCAAACTCTTCGGATTTCCACAACTTCTTTGACTTGACAGGATCCCAAGTGATTACTTATTATGAAAGTGATTGCTTTATCCGCCCTGTGGGGGTTGTCATCCCGGACAGCATGCCCCCTTTCTATCCCAAGCAACGCCGGGTACAACAGCTAGTTACAGGATAAATTTAAGAGGAACAATGTTGCATCGGCAGTGTCATTTTAGCGAGATTCATTCCTAAACGACACTCGCGTAAAGGAGTCTCCTCATAGAAGGATTCCAATGCAACAACTTCGATAACAACTAACTGAACTAAAAGCAGCTCTGAATTCCAATATGGAAATTAGTTTTAATGCTAACAGGTAGCAGAAACGACTAATCACATAATAACAATCACTCTACAATTGCAGGCAACAGTGTGTTACGTCATTACCTACCAGGAAAAAAAAAAAGTTTCATAACATGTAAGACGTGAAGCCAGAAAACAATGTGAAAATCTGTAACTGGTTATCTCCTACATAATTACTTGGAAGGGAAACTTAAGTTTCCTCCAGTAAAAAAAACTTGCTTGAAGAGATGTATTTACTGCGTAGACTCACAGGAATCAGATTTTCCTTAAGCAGTTATGAAACCCTGTCGTGCGCTATAAATGTTCACAGAGAAGACATTTCCATTTGGCTCAAGATGTGACCGACAAGCTATTTTTCCTATTGAAAGAATCTCCGATATCTCTGGGGGTGAACAGCATTCGAGGACTCAGTTTTCAAATTCAAAGATCTGTCCACAGCGTTACTAATAACTTTTATACTGCCTCTGATATGGCCCGAAACACTGAATGATGATAATAATAATAATAATAATAATAATAATAATAATAATAATAATAATAATAATAATATCTAAGGCGTCCTTTCTCATTACCCCTTTTTATTACAGTTTCTTTATCCCGTAACGAAAGATAATAATAATAATAATAATAATAATAATAATAATAATAATAATAATTATAACAATAACAATCATATCTAAGGCGTCCTTTCTCATTAACCCTTTTTAATTATAGTTTCTTTATCACGTAACGAAAGATAAAAATTTGGGAACCCACGAAGGATCTGGCACTGCAACCTTTCTACAAATCCGGAACAATGAAAATACTGGCCAGAATCCATGCAAATTCCTTAGTTAAAGGCAAGAAACGACTACTTACACTTCGAGCTTAATCTCGAATCAAAATCTCTTTATTGCTTCCATCAGACATGGCCAACGCATTCAGCAACTATGGTGATGTGCTAACTTTAATGTACCCTCAGTTTACATTTCTGCATCTTGTAGGGTTATAAAAATTCGAAAGCTATCAAAATATAGCCGTTTATACCGGTTCAATGATGTTTTACATTAGCTCGCGGAGCAAGGTGATCAACTTAGCGGTGACGTATAGAATTGGCACTTAAGATGTTAGTCATTGTACGGCATTTTCATACTTGAATTCCATTTTCCTTGAGCAGTTTCACATCAAAGTGTGAAAATGCCGTACAATGACTAACATCTTAAGTGTCAATTCTATACGTCACCGCTAAGTTGATCACCTTGCTACGCGAGCTAATGTAAAACATCAGTGAACACGTATAAACGGCTATATTTTGATAGCTTTCGAATTTTTATAACCCTACAAGATGCAGACATGAAAACTGAGGATACATTAAAGTTAGTACATCACCATAGTTGGTAAACCAAATAAACCTCTTAAAATAGATAAATATCCTCAATATTTCTGCGGGGGAATAGTTTGCTCAATATTGTTCGTGACCTAATTTAAATAGGCATGCTTTTAGAGTTTATAAACATTCTATATTTTTAGGGTAGGATGAGAATATAGAGTTTAGGCCCAAAACCGAGCGCTGGGACTTATAAGGCCATTCAGCGCTGGAAGGGAAAATTGAGAGTAGATAGGTTTGAAAGATGTAACATGATTAAAGCCTCGGAGTTGCGATAAGAAATAACTGTTAGGAGAGGTTTGATAGAAAGATAGAAGAAAGTGAACAGGAGGTAGAGTAAAGAAATGAAAGGTGTTGCAACTAGGAACTGAAGAGATGCTGCAAAGAACCTTCAGTAATGCCTACAGTGAACCGTGTGAGGTGCACTGACGGCACTAACGCCATACGTTTTATATTTTTAGGAGTTTTAGGCGCACAAAATAATTCCCAATTAATTATCCCGTTTTTTAGAATGTTATCAGTTAGTTATATAACAATATCATGAGACGTGCCGCTATTTTACTGAAATTTTACAGAAAAATACCCGACAAACCCCATAATCAAAGAAAATTTCCGCGTCTTCACAATCATTCTAGTTCTAACACCCTGCCTAACTTTAATTCTGCTCTTCTAAATGTCATTGTTACAAATGAAATGTGGCGAAAGAAGTTCAATGTAAATCCACTGCCACAATGTACCGTCATTGCCTGGTTAATTACGACTTTTGAATACATGGATGAGCAGATAACCAGTAGCCATCAATAATTATAAACAAAGCTCATAATAGGAAATCCTTCGTCGTTACACGATACCCAAGCTATGTCACGATCGATCATAATACACAACAATCATTTGGTCACCTGAATTTGGTCACTTTCAGACTAAATCTACTTATATTACGATAAGGTCTAAGAAAGAAATAATGCAATACAAAGAAAAACGCATTTCGTGAAGAAATAGCGTAATTTGATTTTTGGTAAAGCCTTTAAAGGTAACTACTGTTGATTCTCGGTGCGATGGAGTCCCACTATCTTTACATATCTTTATTGTTTGTTTGTATGGTGTTTTTACGTTGCATGGAACCAGTGGTTATTCAGCAACGGGACCAACGGCTTTACGTGACTTCCGAACCACGTCGAGAGTGAACTTCTATCACCAGAAATACACATCTTTCACTCCTCAATGGAATGGCCGAGAATCGAACCTGCGACCACCGAGGTGAGAAACAAACACCAAACCAACCACGCCACTGAGGCGCTTTTACATAATTTTAGAGGACAGTTATGGCAAAATGAATCGACTTACAACAATGGTAGTTCATAACGTAAATACGATCACTAGACGTCAAACAGAAAGCAGCCTCAAATGAGGGTCATAATTCGCTGACTGCAAAATATTCCCAGAATGATTTCTGAATACCTCAATTTTCTTCAGTAAGTACAAGATTCTTTTCATTTACTGAAGTAATGTATTGACGTCACCACTTCCTGGCACGACCAATAAGTAAACCAGGAAAAAGAACACACACACACACACACACTTGCGTTTATTTCCAGAAGTAATACGTCAATAAAAGTATTTCTGAGAAAAAAATTAAGTACATCCTAGTTTAACCAGACCACCGAGCTAATTAACAGCTCTCCTAACGCTGGCCCGAAGGATGAGATATTTCTACGTGGCTAGGAACCAATTTGTTACCTAGTAACGGGACCTACAGCTTATTGTGGGATCCGAACCTCACTACATCGAAATGAATTTCTAATCACCAAAAATACATTCCTCTGATTACACGCTGACAGAGCGGGGAATCGAACCCGGGACTACCGAATTGGTGAGCGAGCACATAAACCACTTGTCCAACGAGGAAGAGTAATTCTGAGGGACAACGGGGCGAATAAAAATGGGAAAAACAAAACTTAAAAGAACATGTCAAACGTCAAATGAGTCTAAGTTGAGAATCGACCTTTTCACGCTGCATTCGCCACCACTCTTGAAACCCTAAACCTTCATTCCCTCTACCCCAGCAGTCCAAAGCCAGATAAAAATTTGACGATGTCCTTGCCACTGCTCGAGCACACTATGTAGCATTTGCGACCCATCCAAATAAAATAGAGACTGGCTCACTTGTGTCCGTAAACTGGAGTCGAAGCGAATATGGTCATCGATGCACGAGGGGAGAAAAAAAAATCAAGAGTATCCGACGAAATAAGAAAGCATGAGAAGAGGAAAGCCAAAGATTTACTGACAAGTACATAAACAATAAGATACAATATTAAGACAACTAAAGGGTAACGTATAATAAACAAATTTTTAAAATATGGACAGAAGATATATCAGTGTCGTTTTGAAATACTGTTGTTCCTACCTTCTCACTGCAGGTTATACCGTGTAAAACTGTAGGACTTCCATGAAGTGCGACTCACCTCTGGGGAGAAAAGAAAAATACGGGTTTAGGCATAAATGCTAAGATCTAATCACCTAATACTCTACTTAATAAATCAGCATCCGTAGTGAGTTTTAAGTTTTAAAAGGTGTAAATTTTCCTGGGGTAAAAATAGACTTCATGTTAAAAAAAAACACACGATGTCTCGCTCATTAAACACACGAACAATCACTGTAAAATTATTTGAAAGTTTCATAAATTCTCAACTACTAACATCCCATCCCATCCAATCCCCTACAGAAACCCAATTTTGGAGAATCGGCTGCTATCTCACGAGTTCTCTCCTCGATAACGACAATCCATTCAATCGGATGTAGTTTAAAACCATGAGACGCGAGTAAGATAAAAGTGACGGGGATCATAAACGGCACAATGCTGTGAGGAATGTTTTATCAAAAAAAGAATTTTCACTCAAAAATATATATTCCCATATAAACTTGTACTGTAAAAACAATAAAACGTTTACATAAAGCTTAGTATGCACATTTGATTCCTCAATAGGTAGAATAAGAATAGGAATATAGAATTTAGGCCAAAGGCCATGCGCTGGGACCTACAAGGTCTTTCAGCGTTGAAAGGGAAACTGACAGCAAGAAGGTTTGAAAGTTGGTACAAGTGAAAACCTCTCAGTTGCACTAGGAAACAATGTATTAACAGGATGGAAAGTCACATGAAAGAGAGAGAATATGAATGGAAGTACAGTAAAAGGAATGAGAAGGTTACAGCTAACTGGCAAAGGACGCCGTAAAGAATCTTAAGTAATGCCTACAGTGCACAGTGTGAAGTGCACTGGCGTCAGTACGTAGAAGTCACCACATATCTTGTCTTCTCGCATGACCGACCGACAGTACCATTCTCAGTCTCTCTCTCTCTCTCTCTCTCTCTCTCTCTCTCTCTCTCTCTCTCTCTCTCTCTCTCTCTCCTCAAAATAAAAAAGAACCTTCCTCTGCTCAAAAATGAAAAAATGGCAGAGGTCGTTTCAAACAGACTTCGATAATAAACGTTGGAAGTTTTATTTTAACGGCAAAAAGACTTCGAGAGTAAACTACCACAGTTACTGGTCAAAACATCTCAAGTCTATTCCATGGAAAAAAACTTTTATAGAAAACGAATTTCTAAGCATCACTCTCTTTACGTAGGACTAATATAAAATATGTCTTCTTTTCCGGTGACGACTGCCTTTATATACAAATAATTAAGCAAAATATACACACCATTCATTATATATATGTGTATTTATATATATGTATATATATATATATATATACACACACACATATGATGTATGTATGTATGTGTAAGAATTCCGATATACCCATTTCGAAGCATGAAATAAAGCTTAACGAAATTATTTGTTACTAATGACGATGCATGATATTCACATAACACTGTATAACTACCTTATACGTGACAATCACTTCACACATATCCGAGAAGGACAGCATTGTCCAGTAACCTACTGCAACAACAACAACAACAACAATAATCACTAGTATTGTCAAAAAAAAAAAAAAAAAGTTTCTTCGTCACGCTACAGGAAGTAAGATCCTTTTTCAGGTTACTGTATTTACAGTGAAAATTTTCTGTTTCGAGTTATATATACAACAAAAAGGGTTTCATCCCCCTATTCTTATTCCATCTTAAGACGGTTTAAAGGTATAATATATTTCAGACTTGGGTACTTGGAGCTCCTGTGCCTGGGTTGAAAACTGTTTGACTGATATATGAGAGTTCCGTCTGATGACCGGGCACTGAAACCGCGCAGTTACGGGGCATGTGTATATAAGTCCTTTCCCTGGGTAACAGAACAACACATCACTTGACTACTTTCAGTAATTACCTTCGATGATAACATTCGTTGCTTGGTGAATGATTCGTTCTCATGTACAAGGGTAAGCTTTCAATGACTCCTCCTAAAGTCTCCTATGGCCGGATAGTCTCACTATACTCTGTTTTTTTCCATCTGTCCATCCGCCTGTGGTGGTTTTGTATGGTAACACTGCTTCCCGGACTTTAGATAGTTACATTCAGCTTAAATTCAACGATTATAATAATATCCTATTACGAATATTAACGGTGTAATTCGCATACAATAAATTATTAAAACACTTTTCAGTTGCAAATGTACACCCAGATATACTTTTATTTACCTAAAACTTACACATAGCGTAACTATCTAAAGCCCGGGAAGCAGTGTTACCATACAAAAACACCACAGGCGGATGGACAGATGAAAAAAAAAACAGTATAGTAGGTGTCTATATACCTACTCCCACCGTCCCCTTAACAAGCCGTCTTGCTATTACTTCGAGGGATTGCTCATCCTCATGCTTTTCTCGATGTTGGAGTCCTCCTACTTGAAACTGCCCTCAGCAACTCTAGTAAACTTACTGCTCCTGCCACCGTAATGCACGTTCATTTTTGTATCAGTCTTTTTGAGGTTTTCTCGGAAATAGGCCTACGAAAGACAAAATTGGTCAGGATAAATCAGATAAGCATGAATGCTCAAGTCAAAATTGATCATCGAATCAATAGTTTTTTCTCAAGAAATTTTCAACTTACAAATCTTATTTTTAACCCTTCGATCGAGTCCTGAGCATTTTATAAATTATTATATAACATTTTTGAGCTTTATTTCTAGACATACATCGCTCCTCACCTGACGAGAATCTCTGTCTAACATGCCTGTCTCTAACCAAAAACAAGGCATTCTTTATAATCGAACCTTCTTTGGACTTTTTACCTGCGTACATCCATAAACATTAGATATATACCTAAACATATTGGGACAGCACAATAACTAATGCACAAGTAACATGGTATCACAACGACTATGATAATAGGTAATGGAAATTAATATGTTCCAAACGGGAAATAAGCATGAAACATTCGCTCAACCTTGCTTAATACTTTACAACTTATATATATATATATATATATATATATATATATATATATATATATATATATATATATATATATATATAAGCGAATTCCACAGGAAAATGATAGTCAGAAATCCAAGCGCTTTCGTCTTTACTCAGACATTGTCCTTGACAATATCTGAGTAAAGACGAAAGCGCTTGAATTTCTGACTATCATTTTCCTGTGGAATTCGCTTTATTTATGAAGTCACGTGCATCTACTGTGATTTTTTAAGATATATATATATATATATATATATATATATATATATATATATATATGCATGTCACAAGGCCTAACAACAAAGGAAAACAGATTCCATCTAACGGTTTGTGCAGTTGGACATCTTTGTAAAATGCAGGATATGCAAACCTCCGCGTATTATAACCTAGGAATATTAGGAGTTAGTTACCTGTTAATTTTTAAATAGACAATGGCAAAATCCATCAACTCTAGACACTACAATGAAAAACCCAGAACACTGTAAAATATGACCTTCACAGAAAAAATTAGACATTTACATGGAGTATAAACACATGGAAAAAATTGAGCAACGGAGAACTGACAACAAAAGGAAACTCTATCTGATACAATACATCTACTGAAGAGCCCTAAACTGACCTTGTGAACTTGTGGCATTTTTTCGGTTTATCTGATGAAGCACTAAGAATTTTAACTATTTGTTTGTATGGTGCTTTTACGTTGCATGGAACCAGTGGTTATTCAGCAATGGGACCAACGGCTTTACGTGACTTCCGAACCACGTCGAGAGTGAACTTCTATCACCAGAAATACACATCACTCACTCCTCAATGGAATGGCCGAGAATCGAACCCGCGACCACCGAGGTAGGAAGCTAATACCATACCAACCACGCCGCTGATGCGTGGTTGGTATGGTATTAGCTAATCTGTGACCCTGACCTTTCATCTTAAAAGTCTGAGTTTGGTAAAGTTATTTATTGGGAATTACTGTGATCATTTGATATGAAAGGGAACTGAATTTTGTGTCAAACTATGAAGAATCTCAACTGAAAAAAGATATCTAAGCGCCATGATCCGAGATTTAAGCTGAAATTTATTGATATACAAAGTATCCCTCAAATAGCCAGCAATGAAATACCTAAACAACAGATAATTTGACCTTGACGTCTGCCTTTATAAAATGTCACATTCAGTAAACCTTAGAACTGCTAAGTAGCTGTAATGATGACGTTTGACCTTGTAGAGGTCAACTTGGAGGATTTTATCATTAGTAAAATAACGCTATAATTTATTAGTAAGAAAAACAGACATGAATATGTACGGCTGAGAAGCATTTAAGCTTTCAAAAAATCTGTAAACTTAGCAGATTTGTTTCAATCAAAAGTTCTGAACAGCCATTTCACCAAAACTGCATCAAAATCCCTTCAATTACTTGCATATAACCCACAAGTAGCAGGAGCTTCTCCAATAAATCTAATGACTGGCATGAAACGATCAGTAGAACCATTCCACCTGGACAAGAACGTCAACCTTATGCTAACTTCGAGGAATGTATTTTAGCAAGTCATTAATACTGAGGCATTCAACACAAAGGCCGATGTGAAGGTCATCAAACACCCATTACAAAGAATTCGACCTCTCTCGAAGGAACACGGAAGCACAACTGTTACGATCAATCTTCGGTGTCAATAACCAATTTCCCATTTCGCTGATATATTACTTTAATCTGGAAAAAAAAAGTCGACATGATATTTTGCAGTATTTCCTCCTAAGTACATAGGAGGCCCTCCCATAAGAACAACAAAATCACCAACAGCAACGGGGAGGTATGCTGACTTCTTTATGTTGGGTATACGTATATCTACACATTTTAAATGCGGTCAGAAATATACGCTGATAAGCGTTTATCTATTTCGACATTAATAATAATTTTACCGCGCTTTTCCTCATCCCGTGCGAAGAGGAAAGGAGGAATAATAATAATAATAATAATAATAATAATAATAATAATAATAATAATAATAATAACTGCAACACCATAGCTACGAAACGATGTTTGATTTCCTATAGGAAGCAAATGAAAAATTTAATGGATAGTAATTAAATGCACGACAAACC
>NC_061109.1:55812005-55819505 GCF_015104395.2 Macrobrachium nipponense
CATGAAGGAGCAACATTGGTACATATTAAATCTCTCTCTCTCTCTCTCTCTCTCTCTCTCTCTCTCTCTCTCTCTCAATTCCTTAAAATAGCAGAGCCCTGACTACTCCCTTTTTTTTTATTTCATTTAATAATGCCACTCAACATAACCTTGATGTCAAGATAAATATAATTTTCACATATATTCTTCATAATATGGAAAGTACGATGCTAAAAGAACTAAGGGGAAGAGATGCATTTGATCTACAGAATCCTATTTGCCAGAAAAGTCTCCAGACGACAGCCAGACAGTAATAGAAAAAAAAAAGAAAAGTGCTTCAATGACCCTGTTCCTTAAATATGGCTAAGACGGAAGTTAATTCACCTTGGAGCTACTCTGACTAAATGTTTTTATGCCTTTCTACCTAATCTCTTCCTTCCCTATGTTTATTTCCTTATTTTAGTCGCCGCTACTCTCAGCGCTTAATCATTAACAAATGGCAACTCTCAAGTTATAGCTCGAGTTCAATGATCTTTGCCCAGTTAATGTTGACAACATGCAAAAACAATGAAATTCCTGAAATGTAAATACTGTACTACCGAAATACATATAGGTTCCCAACGCCTTCGGTTTTTTGTTTTTGAACTTCATTTTCCAAATGATTACACTTTTCAAAAATAAGAATAAAAACACTCTAATAACACTAAGAGCCTCCATCCCTGGTACAGTGAAGGATGATCATCTTGATTCATCCGACAATCAAAGGTTTCGAGATACACACACACATATATATTATATAATTACATAAATATAATGTATATGTGTATGCATGTAATGCATACACATGTATGTATGTATGCGCATATTATATATATATATATATATATATATATATATCTGAAAACGTTAGTATGCCCATCCTATCGGCAAGAGGTAGCGCGGTCCGTTTTATTACTGTGACGGGATGCTAGGAATGTTCCGCTACTGGTTGATCTTGATTCTCGGCCTTATACTGTCATATACGATGCACTGCTGGGCTACATTTCCACGGGCAATTCACAATGATTCTGCAAAGATCACTAATGTTGTTTTTCGTTTGCATAGCTGTCAGTAAAGAATGCTTTTTAATTCTCAATCTGGGGATATATTTTCTCTAACATCTTTCATTGCACTAAGTACATTAGCAGTAACTCATAATCAGAAAATTCAGTTTAACCTCATTTAATATCAACTGTTCCATTTCCATCCTTTTAATATATGTAAAAACAAATTTTATTTGCAACCACTCAGAATCAATATCCATGGCCAGTTCCCTTTCTCTTTCTCATGTTCTCAAGCTAATCTGATGTTTTGCATATCTCAATCACCAATTAATTCATGTCCGACTTCTAACACTTTAGCAATTTATGCATTCCCTAACAGGTGCACTGACGGCACTAGCCCCCTATAGGAAAATATTGCTGTTACCAACCCGAATTCCTTTTCCTAAAGCTTCAACTGCTTTTTTTTTTTTTCGTACCACTCCCTTCATTATCTGCAGTGAACGATCGGGAGATTCAACTTAGCACTCATCCTCCTCCTCCTCTTGACAACATCAACACACGAAGAATTCGATGCGTCAACACTGAACATTACTCCTGTCCGCCTGTGGTGTTTGCGCATGGTAACACTGCATCCCGGGCTTTAAATAATATCCTATTTCGAATATTAACGGTGTAATTCACATACAGTAAATTATTAACGCACTTTTCAGTTGCAAATGTACACCACACCCAGATATCCTTTAATTTACCTGAAACTTACACATAGCGTAACTATTTAAAGGCCAGGACGCAGCGTACAATGCGCGACCACCACAGGTGGATGGACAGATGGAAAAAACAGAGTATAAGCCACCTATTTGCTTTGGTGTCAAATCAAATTTCTCTTTTAAAGTGTCCCACCATCAACACACACAACACATTCAGTTAAAACCCATTATTAAACCTGTTATTGAAAGCACATCATGAACCTGGCAGTTAGTCGAATTTGGTGGGCATCAACCACAGCCAGAAAGGGTACTACGTTGTCAGTAACTTCATTCCAAAATATTTGATGAGAACTGGTAAACTAATACCCTCAATTAATAATATATAATAAAATATATATATTATATATATATCTAGATATTATATATGATATAGACATTATATATATCTATATACACATATGAATTTAAAACTTCGCCTTTCTCGAATGTACAGTATTTCTATCAAACCAATGAGTAACTTAACACAAAAAGTACATTAAACTATGATCACTTGTGAAAGTGTATTCTTTGGATGATGTGATTCAAACTTTCCTCGAAAAACTTCCACTTCATAAGCCTTTATCAGCATCTCTACAAATACTTCCGTTCCTCTTCAATTCCCCCAATGCGAATTCAACGGGCACGTGCAAGTTCTCTTAACATCATTACCCAGGAACCAAAATCCTGCTATTAAATGAAGCAAACTCAGAGAAAGAGCGCAAATTTCCATCATTCACAGAATTTGAGTTTTTCAGTTTCCGCTGTTGTTATTATACGCCTCATTTGTGTTTAAAAATAAAGAACACTAATAAACATAGGGAGATGAAGATGATGTTAAATACAAAGACAGATATTATGTTCACATTATTTCAACGATAATAATAATAATAATAATAATAATAATAATAATAATAATAATAATAATAATAATAATAATAATAATAATCCATATGTTGAAAAAAAAACTTTTTTAGAAATCTGAACCGCGGACCCATTGCCCATTATCAAGCTCTATTTATAGACTAGACTAGTCCAAGATCATACGTAACAACTTCCGCAACGATGTCACAGGTGAAAGAAGTGAAAATCAGTTTCTCAACACCCTGATCCAGTTACAACTTTTTTTCTCTCTCTCTCTCTCCCCAAAGTTCTGCGGAGAATTTATGGACAAGTTACATTACGATAACTAGCACGGATATTTTTTTAAATGGTGTCATAAGGAGAGTTGCAAACTACACGATTTTAAAAACAAATATCAAAAGTAGTCAGTCCTGAAACATTAGAAAAGAAATATCCTCAGCCACCAGAGCGCCCTTGATCAGAAGGAAGTCTCTCCGTCATCCTTTAACCTTCCGGCGGGTGATGAAAATCACGTTGTACAAGAAAGAACAGTCTGCATTTGAGAGGTGAGGAAGTAACAACTTCTTCCTCGTTCGGGCGGGAGTCGTTCGATGCACTGACGCAGTCAAAGCAGAGCTGCTCCGTGCCACCGGGCACTGGTTACCACAGGGGCAGAGCATACCCTAGACTCAATCCACACACACCAGATCACATTCATCTTGCGACACTGGAAAAGAAAACGGAGACACACGGCGAACCGCGTTCCCCGGGAGAATTCATTGGCGTCTGTGGTTGTCAAAGGAAAGTACATTCTTTCACAAGATCCCTTCCTTGAATGAGTACGGCGACATGGTACAGTTAAAGATACCCCCTACATTTAAGCAGGTGAGTCAATGAACTTTTACAAAATACAAACTGTGATTGTATCTATCTATCAGTGCGTATGCACTGACGCTCCTTAATGGAAATAATGAGCGGCTAACGAGTGTGAATGCAAAAGAGGCGAGAAGAATCGAAATATACTTCTTATGTGTGTTGAACAATGTGGAGAAAGGGTTAAGAAACATAGTTAAGACAGCAACGTGATAAAAAAAAGGCTATCACACGTAAAAATAATATATGATCTAGTTTAGAGGAGACGGATCTTTCCTGGATAGTGACTTCGAAGGGTTGTAACGTCTGCGGCGTGTTATTAAGCACAAGGCTGTTGGGGATGACCATGTGAACATCAACAAAAGACTGTAGAAAGCATAAAGATAAAGATCCCCGTGATATATTAGTATGACTTAATGAGCCCCAAACTTTGCTGGCTGTTACTATCTTGGAAAAATCCGAGGAGACTTGCTCTTGTAAGAAGTGATGAAAATAGAGCACAACGCGGAATTCTTCGAAGGAAGAGAGCGACACCTAAAAAGGTTCCGACTGATGTTGCATTAGCCTTCATAAAACATAAGTCGTAGGAACCAGGTGGTTAATCTATTTATTAATGAAATAATGGCTTTCAAGCCACTAGACAGTGAAAAGAGGGAGTTGGAGTGGTTGGACAGCAAGACAGATCCATATAATAAAGGAAGTAGAAGGATCTATAGGTGGAACTGAAAGAAAACCACATGGTTGCACTTAACAGGAGTAACTAGAGAAGTTGGACGGCAGAACTGAAGTAAAAGGGGGTAGACGACTAAAATGTGGGAGCCGCTAATGCAAAGCAATGGCTACAGTACACCACGGCAGGTGAACTAACGGCAAGAAATCCCTACAGGTGGATCCAGGTAGTGAGCTATGCTCGTGTGCGCGTGGCATAGCAGAGATGATATAAGGTGTCTACTCCTATTTATGGCACAGCTGATCTTCCCTCGTCTTTTACACAGACTAGCAATCCTTGATTCGGCACATGCCATTTTCGACGAGGCCATTCCTTTTTAAGCGAGACAAATTACTTGTAAACCATATATATATATAATAATATATATATATATATATATATATATATATATATATATATAGTATATATATATGTGTGTGTGTGTGTGTGTGTGTGTGTGTGTGTGTGTGTCTGAGCAGTTGGACTTAATCTTTTTGTTTTTAAATTGTACCCATGTTTATGCTTGTTTGGAAAGGTTACTCAATCTCCAGGTGTGCCGGATTCTAGGTACTAATCTCCTCATAATCCCTATCTGTCAGTTATATGACCTTCCTGTACTGTCAATTTCCTCATGTAAGTCAGTCTTTCTGCTGAGTAAAGGAAGTTGAGTCGAAAGATCTAGCAGAAACTTCGTTGTTTATTTTTCCTTCGTGACTTATACCTTTATTTATTCATATATATATATATATATATATATATATATATATATATATATATATATATATATATATGTATATATATATATATATATATATATATATATATATATATATATATATATATATACTATATATTATATATATATATATATATATAGTATATATATTATTATATATATATATATATATATATATATATATATATATATATATATATATATATATATATATATATACATATATATATAAGACGGGGCCACCCCTCTCTGTACCGGCCCTAAGAAGGCCATTTATACAAGAAGCCTTGGAACGGTGCGTAACGTCCGTTAAGTTGATACTTGCCGCCTTGTCTCTTAACAGTCGTGTCATTTTCGACGACAAGAGTAGTGTGTACGTGTTTATGGGGAAAACACATCACCGTACTGTTTATATAATCATAAATGTGAGCATACGAATTTATTAAATATAAAAAATGTGTATGAAACAGATAATATCCATTCGTGCGACAATCATCAATAAAAAAAAAAAAAAGTATGAAACTAAAAAATCTTCTCTAGGTAATAAGGTTGATAGCAATGACGAACGACTCGTTCTTGTCGCAGATAAAGAAAGGAATCATCACGAGCTATTTATCTTTGATTATAAGTAACGACAAAACATTTTAGACAAAATAAATTCCCCTCTCCGAGGGCAACACTCGGTTATTGGCGCTCTTCCAGGAATGCTTTGGAAAAAATTAAAACTGACCGGCACATCAAGAATTTCCTTTTCTTCCAAATCCTAGTGAAATGATACAACCTGAACCGAAATCTATGATAATACAATCAGTAGTTGCCAATTACTTGTGCCGATACAATAATACAATTTAATCACAAACGCTTATTGTTCGAAACTACGCGAAAATATCTATACGTGTGAATTAGCTGTGCTTGTTATCTTGGAACTCAAAGACCTATTGTAACGAGCAACAATGTTAATTAATGAACCTGTGTAAGCCTCCACATGTATAATACTGATACATGACTGTTGCGTTTTGAATATTCCCAGTCTACTGTATTTATAAAAAATAACCTCAAGCACCCGTTCCACTATTCTAATCTAAATTTGCATTTCTTCCTAGAGTATGTCCCTACTTCACCTTCTCGCATATAAAAAGCTGGTTGAAAAGAAGTCAACGACCAAAAGAGAGCAGAATATAGAATTTAGACCAAAGGGCCCAACGCTGAAACGGAAATTAACAGTTAAGAGGTATGAAAGGGTCACATGAGGAAAATCTCGCAGTTGCATTATGAAATTGCTTGTTTGTTTGTATGGTGTTTTTACGTTGCATGGAACCTATGGTCATTCAGCAACGGGACCTACGGCTTTACGTGACTTCCGAACCACGTCGAGAGTGAACTTCTCTCACCAGAAATACACATTTCTAACCCCTCACTCAGTGGAATGGCCGAGAATCGAACTCGCAGCCACCGAGGTGGTACGCCAACACCATACCGACCACGCCACCGAGAGGCTGTGAAACAATTGTTAGGAGAGGGTGGAAAGGAAGATGGAAGAAAGAGAATATGAACGGAGGTACAGTAAGGGGTTACAGCTAGGGGCCGAAGGGACGCTGCAAAGAACTTTAAGTCATGCCTATAGTGCACCACATGAGGTATACCGACGGCACTAACCCCTACGGAGACCGTAAGAGAATAAATCTTTGGTTAATGCTACACAATCGTACGAAGCACCGTCTAGGCCTACCAGAAAGGCGTAAACTTGTACTTAAGATTGTTGGTGACGGCATGCTTTACTGTACTATGGACAAACTCTTATTCTAACGTCTTCGGTTACATAATCAGAAGAAAAACAAAACATTCCAATTCGCAAGATAAGGTGAATGACAAAAGACTGGAGTCTCGAAATCATTCAGTGAACAAAGATGTTTGTTTGTATGGTGTTTTTACGTTCCATGGAACCAGTGGTTATTCAGCAACGGGACCAACGGCTTTACGTGACTTCCGAACCAAGTCGAGAGTGAACTTCTATCACTAAAAATACACATCTCTCATTCCTCAGTGGTATGACCGAGAATCGAACTCGCGACCACCGAGGTGGAACGCCAACACCATACCAACCACGCCACTGAGACTCTCAGTGAACAAAGAAAACATAGTTAAAAGCCATGTAAATCTAAAGTTCTAAACGGATTCACGAGGTATGTCTGTACGGCAGCTGCGCTTGACTATGCATGAGGTGTAAGCTGATCTGTAAATGACTGAAAGAATGAAGTATAACCAAGGCACTTCCTGTGCGCTCAAGATTACGAATGAAAGACAATAAATCCATCGAATCTCATACCTAATGTAAAACAGATGAAAAATGTAACCGGAGTAATAAAAAAAATCATACTTGCTTCTTAGAAATAATCATGCATCTAGAGATGGAATTCAAAATAAGAAAACAAAAGTTATGACTGCAGAGAATGCACAAAAGGATGAAATAACATTAGATGAAGACAGGACTGACTATGCTGAATCGTTCAAACATTTAAAAGCAATGGCATCAAGTAAAGGACATCATTAGGGTTGTATGTGAAAACTTAAAAA
>NC_061109.1:55824505-55832005 GCF_015104395.2 Macrobrachium nipponense
GTCATTTGCGTGCTGCCTGAAACCAAAGACAAGACTTTACAAGAAATCGAGCTTTTGTGGACAGGAAAGTCGAAATTTCCTTCTTGGTCTTTCTTGAAAAAGAACCAAAAGGATATACGGAAGTTAAATTCTGTTTGAAGTACAATACTATTTTTTTTAATCTACGCATTCACCACTGACTGACAAATAAATCATTTAAATTTTCCCGCCAGAAAATACATCATTGTATCAACAAGTTGGTGGCAACGATCATTCATTTTTACTCGAGCCGCATCCATATCAGGAGAACTTAGGTAAAAACTTGAGATCTTTGTCTATAACTTAAAAGCAATCAACAACAGCAATAGACTATATAGCTACACCAGACGGTTTAGTGGCCTAGGTAAATTTCAACAGCAAGTTAGCAATTTCATCATTAAACACACCTTATTAGCTGCCATGATATTTGAAAGAGCTTTGATTCTTAAAATTCACCCCCCCCCCCTTCTCTCATTTCCCAATTTTACCCTCATCCGCTACATTCTTAATCTCCGATACAAACTACAATTCAACTTAACTAAAAGCATCCATTACATCTGGAAAAGCAAATGTAAAATCTTCGCTATGTATTTTAATAATAATATGAAAATGGCGGGAAAGCGTGAGCAAAAACCACCTACATATTTCCTGTCTTCATTTTACCTAGAGATCTCTCGGCTAACTATGAAACTTAACATTGGTTGAGTGCAGAACTTTCCTCTTAATATACAAACTTCCAGTAAGGAGAAGTTAATTACTAGACTAAATATTGTATTGTTTGAAGGCTATCTCACTGAAACATAAGCAAAGTTCATTCCTTCAAGAGCTTAAATGTTCCAATATAAAATACATGACATATTTCTCATCAAATAACGAGTAATTTCACAGAGTAATGCTGAAACAATTGCGTGATTTTTCATTAAATTTCTTATAATTAATTATATCTGAACTGCAAAACGAATGCGTTTCACGTTGAGTCTTGTGAAGGAATTATCAACTGTTCGACTAAAGCACAAACCGTCCTTCCATATCCACCAGAGTCAGCAACACTTCAATACCTAATCAGTCGTTTTAGCATTTCATGCAAAGGCCATCAGTGAAAGTATCCTAGCACATTTCAGACTTAAACCGTCAATGATCTCTACTGGCACCTCCTGATACTTCTGCCATACTAATTATTTTTGTACATAATTTATTATTTATATATTTATTTATTTTGTAATTATTTGGACTTCCTAAACGTAAGGTATGTATTGTTCATATTTACACACTGAAGTGTTTTTGATACAAGCAATACAATTATATCCATTAGTAGGCATGAATCACTTTCTAATTCCCTGTACTTGCATTTTACTCTCGTCCCAATCGCCCGGATTCCCCCCAAAAAAATAAATGTGCCTACTTCTGGGCAGGTGATCGAATCAAATGTGGACAGGCTCCTGAAACGTATTGATCTTCCACTGAAAATTGATTTCTCAGAGCCTTCTACACTTTGTTTGAAAAGAAATATATTTAGAATAAATAAAGTATAGGCCTCGTTGCCTCATCAGCGTTTCATGTAAGTGCTATTTTCCTCTCTATGTTGATAGCATTCTCCTGCAACTGACAGCAACCCAACCTCAAATGTAGATAAACGTCAAATACGTCCTATAAAAGGAAGAAACTAAATAAACTTGGTGTCTGGAGAGCGCATGAGCACGAGCGTTGAAAAATATACACAAGTCTGCTATTGTTCTTAATTACATATTTATAAAATAGTTCGCTCTCTTTGTTGCTCATATTACAGCTTCATAATCACCAATAAAGCAAGATAATCTTTTAATTATTATCATTTGTCAAATTACCTGGAGTATATTAATTCTACAACGTTTTTCCAACTATGCAATCCATAATCAATAATCAACACCTCTCTAATATACTCATTCACCTACAAGATAAAACCGGTTAGCGAATGTAATAAAAAATAAATTTCCTTAGTAATGAACATGAATGTACCTTTTCTCAAAATAAAAGCATTTAATTTATCGGTCTTTTATGAAAATCTCAGACTTAATTCAATGTTTTCAAAACTGCTTTCTCTGCCATCTTTAAAGATTCCCAGAATTTTTAGACTGTCACAGAACAATTTAAGAACTAGGTGTTATGACCAGGTCGAAGTCGCAAGGGCTGTTACCCTTCCGATTTCTGAAGGACGGGAAAATATATACGTATGGTCGCGACCATAATTCATCAAGAACAAGTCAAAAATGCGCAGAGGATTCTTCGGAGCAATCGAGTCTTCCGTAAATTGTATAATCAAGGCCACCGAAAATAAACCAATCTTTCGGTGGTCTCGGTATACTGCTGTATGAGCTGCGGCCATGGAATTTTAACCACGGCCGGGTGGTGGCCTGGCCAACATCGTTCCCAGACGCGCAATTATGGTTACTTAACCTTGAATCAAATAAACTAGAGGGCTGTAATTTGGTACGGATTTTGATTGGAGGAAGAATGATCAACATACAAATTTGCAGCCCTCTAGACAAAGTAGGCACAATAGTTTTCTTTTCAGAAAATTAAAAAAAGGCATTTTAGGAAATCATTGAAAATAACTATGCTGTATATATTATCGCTCTCATCTGACGAAACACTTACACTCTTCAAGTTTAACTTCCTTACCAAAGCAATGGTATGTGCTGTCCCACTGACTCATCCAAACAGGCCACTCCAATACCATCCATGGCTAATCAGAGCTAAATTATACCGACGACACGAAAGTATAATTATTCAAAATAATATCAAAAGTCCATGAAAATCTAGTATCTTAAAAACTTTTAACCGTATATGCGTTCCTGTAAATAATGCAGTTTAGCACTGGATAACAAAATTCTTGTTTCCCTATTCTTCCTACAAAAAATAATAATGGATAAATACAGTAGTTGCATAAAAGACTAAAAGCCAACAATGTCTTCGAATCTCCTAAAACTGGGCGATGCTAATTCTTGGTAACAAAGACTTTTACATTGCATGTCCCCAAATTTGTTTCGTTGCTAGTTAACAAATATCAAGTGAATCATAAAGTCATTGGATTCTAAACACTAACATGAAATATGTTATTAGAGAACAGAAATAAAATATGACACTTTAGTTTAAAATATTAAGGAATATATTGATCGTTTATTGATTCACAGAAAAGGGAATCTTCTCTAAATGAATGATCCAGCTGAGATATCTAAATAAGAACATGGCAAAGTTATTACCAACTCGACCTAAAATTACATAACCCTCCTCGTACATTAAAACGTTTCAATGTTTCACAAACAAAAGCAATTATTTCCTTTAGGGCGAATTACTGCAAGAGAACAAATGGTGGAAATGTACTTTTAAGATGGTCACTTTCATTGTAATACTACGGTAACAAAAGTAAATTTATTTCCATCACTAATGCGTTCGGTACCTATTTACCTTATAGACATGATGACTAATCGGTTATCATCAAATGGCTGGGACTCACTACAAATCATACAAACATGCGTCATACAAACAGGACCAGTACTGAAGATTAACTGATATAAAATTGCACGGTAACTCCAAAGTGAAATTCTCCCACAGCGCTTTTCGATTATCTATTGTTAATTCAAACAAAGGGTACTTCTTGATGCAGAGCTCCACAGCTGAACAAACATTGCAAAAGCGTGCGGTAAAGAGTGATGCTTTGACTCCTCTAAATATATATATATATATATATATCTATATATATATATATATATATATATATAAATATATATATATATATATATATATACGTATATATATGTATGACTGGTAAAAATGTTCTGTAACAACAGAATTCCATCTAATAAAAGGAGCCCATAAAAACACCAAAATATAGAGAGAAAAGTACTATATTTCAGAGACTGCTGTCTCCCTCTTCAGGTAGATGAATGAGAAATGTTTACAGAAAAGGTGGTATTTATACCAAGAGGTCCATCCACAGGCAAGCCAATTTAGGTCACCCCCGCTGATAATCTTCCTTTAATCTTCTTAAGTGTTGGTTGAATGAAAACCTTGTCGATCGTATCTGAAATCCATGCTCCTTTAGAGATGTTCATTACCTGCCTCCCTTTTATTAAGGCCGATTCCATCATTTGACTCTTGTACCGGCAGTTGCTGCTATAACTTACACGTGACAAATTCAGTTTATTCTATGGTTATGTTCATTTATATGGTTGAAAATAGCCGAGTTCTGTTGTCCATAACTAACAAAATCAACCAGCTCCTTAGCGACACAAACACTTACGAAAAACTGACGAAAAATCCCCTCCAAAACATTCCCACAGAATTTTTTTGGAAAGTAAGATTAATTGGCCGAGACAAAAAGAGTATTGAACTATTAGAGAAATTTAAAGTAATTAATCCTAAATTACCCTACTTTTATGGCCTTCCCAAAACTCACAAAGACAATCTTCCATTCAGACCCATCGTTTCATGTGCCGGAGCTTTCAATTACAAAATTTCTAAATGGTTAGCTGGGTTCCTTTCCCCTTTTTTAGGCACTTTTTCTCCCAGTCACATTAAACATTCGGAAGATTTTTGTCACAAATTCAGAGAAGCACATACCACTTCGCAACATAAAACTTTTAAGCCTTGACGTAGACTCCCTATTCACAAAAGTACCAGTACAGGACGTTCTTCAGTTTTTAAGGGAAAAATTATCCCCCTATTCAGATCATTTCCCATTGGCGCTTGACAAAATAATAAAGTTAGTTGAATTATGTGCATCTAATAACGTATTTTCTTCGGGGAATCATTCTACAAACAAAAATTCGGGTGTAGTATGGGTAGTACTTTAAGTCCTGTTATAGCCAATCTGTACATAGAATACTTTGAAACTACAGTAATAAATGCAATAAAACCCAAAAACATGCTGTGGATGAGATATGTGGATGATATCCTAACATTTTGGGATAATAGAAGGGGGAAATTGTAATTAATTCCTCTTAAAATTAAATGCATTAGTGCCCAGCATAAAATTTAAAGTTGAATGGGAAACAGACAACAAAATTCCTTTTCTTGATGTTTTAATAATCAGAGACACGACAGAATACAAATTTACCATATACAGAAAACCACGTTCTCACTTTCATACATTCACTACTTTAGCTATCACGACATTACTATCAAGATAGGTGTAGCTAGCAACCTGTTCTTAAGAGCCTTATGAATTTGTTCCCCAGAATTCCTGGAAAAAGAATTTGAACTAATTCGCAAGCAACTTTCGTCTTTAAAGTATCCTGACCATATAATTGAGAAAGCAATTCACAAAGCAAACATAATTTTCTACCGACCCCCTAAAGACAAGACCAGAGATACACCCAACAATAAAATAAAAATTCCTCACCTGGACACGATTAAGAGAGTAACCCCAAAAACCACCCCCCCTCGGAAAATCTAACCCTTTTGCATTTACTTACCCAAACACCTTAGCCAAATCTCTGATTAACGTCCAACAAAAGACATCTCCCAAGGACACTGGGGTTTACGAAATCCCATGCCAGGACTGTGATCAATCTTATATCGGATTTACAGGTAAATCACTTCCCCAAAGATTAATACAACACAAACAGTCAGTTAGGTATGGCCAACAGAACTCGGCTATTTTCAACCACATAAATGAAAATAACCATAGAATAAACTGGAATTTGTCACGTGTAATTTATAGCAGCAACTGCCGGTACAAGAGTCAAATGATGGAATCGGCCTTAATAAAAGGGAGGCAGGTAATGAACATCTCAAAAGGAGCATGGATTTTAGATACGATCGACAAGGTTTTCATTAAACCAACACTTAAGAAGATTAAAGGAAGATATCAGCGGGGGGGGTGACCTAAATTGGCTTGCCTGTGGATGGACCTCTTGGTATAAATACCACCTTTTCTGTAAACATTTCTCATTCATCTACCTGAAGAGGGAGACAGCATTCTCCTGAAATCTGAAATATAGTACTTTTCTCTCTATATTTTGGTGTTTTTATGGGCTCCTTTATATATATATATATATATATATATATATATATATATATATATATATATAATATATATATATATATATGGGGATACAATCCACAATGAAGTAAAATCCTCTTGTAGTTTAAAATATATATTTCTTGCACAGGATTAAAGCTTTCGACCATCAACTGTGGTCTTGTTCACTGAAATATGATATGTCACCTCAAGGAACTAACAAGAAAGAGCACAAACATTTGAAAAAACACCGGTTAGGTAACAAACTAGTTTATATATTTTTAAAGTTTGAAATTTTCCCTTTTCTACATATCTCTTCACAAATAGCTGTATTTTCTGTAATACCAGTATTTCCTGCAAAGGTCTCGTTTAATGAAATTAACGCTCCCTCTACTACTCGTCTCAAAGTCCTGTCGTTACATGCAAAAACAACCTTTGTACCTTTAAAATTTATTGCGTGGTTTTTCTCCCATGTATGTTGCGCAATTGCACTGTATGAACTTCCCCTTCTGCAAGCAGCAACGTGTTCTTCCCTTCTCTTATCAATGGAACGTCCGCTTTCTCCCACGTAACATTCATTGCAATCACTGCAAGGTATTACATATACTCCTATATTCTCTCTATTACCCGGGTTATTGTTAATGAGTTTCTTCTTGATTGTACTGTTGTACTGAAAAACTATGTTGAAGCCGTTCTTTTTTCCTTTAAGCTGCCTAGAAAATTTATAAGTTTCTCTATTATAAGAAGAGCAGAGATGCCTTAAAATCTACCTTTTCAGTTACATCATGAGGGGCGTAAAACATCGATCTAGCTTTAGATAGAGACTGTAGTATAAAAAACTTTGGGTAACACAGCTTATTAAAACTATCTACCAAGAAATTTATTTCGGCGTCAATGAACTGGGGATCACATAATTATTCGGTATGCTCGAAAAAACAAATTGGTTAAAACGTTCTGCTTTACTTTAGGTTCATGATATGAAAAGTAATGAATATAAGTGTTTGTGTGGGTGTTCTTCCTATACACGCTGAATTTAAAGTCACTACTCACTGTGTCTGTGTCTCTATGAACAACCATATCTAGAAAGGGAAGCCTATTTTCCATTTCCTTTTCCACTGTAAATTTAATAGAGGGCAAAAAACCATTAAGCAACTCTAAAAACCTATGAAAGGCTTCCTCGCCGTGTCTATAAACAATAAAAACATCATCTACATACCTAACCCAAATTTCAGGCTTGATGTCTTACGGTAGTGTGTCAACGTAATTTCATTAAACGAGACCTTTGCAGGAAATACTGGTATTACAGAAAATACAGCTATTTATGAAGAGATATGTAGAAAAGGGAAAATTTCAAACTTTAGAAATATATGTGCCAATAACGATGCTGCTTCCTCTCCTGTTTACTCCACTCAGGTCATTTCTCCAACAAACCACCCAACCAGCAGAGAACAAGCAGTTGACAATAGAAACATTCCCCCACG
>NC_061109.1:55834505-55852005 GCF_015104395.2 Macrobrachium nipponense
ATATATCATATATATATATATATATATATATATATATATATATATATAATGACCATTCTTCCTGCGAAACCCCTTGTCTCAATGACTCACCAAGCCAGAATTGATACGTGACGATACTACATTAAAATTGTTCGGAGTTTTACTTTTGTGTGTGTGTGTGTGTTTTCAAAAATTCACATTCCTAAGTATTTGAAAATAACATTCAATCCTATGAAACCAAATCTCACAGAAGTCTTATCACTATATTAGTCACCAACCACAAGGAATCCTCGTGACATCGACTAATGTACTCTACGTCGTGTCGCTTTCGAGCCAGTTTTTGTTTGTTTGTTTTGTATGGTGCTTTTGCGTTGCATGAAACCAGTGGTTATTCAGCAACGGGACCAACGGCTTTACTTGACTCCGAACCACGTCGAGAGTGAACTTCTATCACCAGAAATACACATCTCTCACTCTTCAATGGAATGGCCGAGAGTCGAACCCGCGACCACCGAGGTGGGACGCTAATACCATACTAACCACGCCGCTGAGGCGCTGAGCCAGTTTATGATTACCGCCACCTATTATTCTCTAAAAAAAATTTCGACAAGCTTATCAACTTTACCTAAACATTGACGCTGCTCTAAAAAATTAATAAAAATAAATGATTACGAAGACAGTAAGGTCAACGTGTCATTGCGTTATTTCGATACAAGGGATAGAAACAGTAATATCCCACATCCGGCCGACAACAAGTGCAGTCGAGTACAATACAAGGCATACAAACTGATACCACATATCAAGCAACCTCCCCCCCTCTCTCTCTCTCTCTCTCTCTCTCTCTCTCTCTCTCTCTCTCTCTCTCTCACTAGGCACATATGAGCTAAAATGAGCAATAAAAATCAACATATAACACAGCTATATTTCCCAAAACAAAATAAGAGCAACTAAGAAAACAAAATTCATTCATGACGTATACAAAATGAACTCGTAATGCCAAGTGGTATCACTGATGTTGCAGTAAGGCAGGGTCGCTGGCCAAGGGAACACGTTTTAGAATATCAGAGCCAGTTGCTTCTAAGGAGACACTCTATAGAAAAGGTTAGTCCTGAATGTACCTTCGGCGACAATTTTTTCACAGAAATGTCCAGTCTGGCCTTTAGCTCCCAAACAAGTTTACTATTATACAATCCAGTGACGTGTTAATGCTCTAATACACATATACTATAATGGGTAGCCAGATATAACAAAGTTATCATTTATGTGAACCTCCAAGTCCGCTTTACTCTTCAAGAATGGGGTAATTATAACACCATCTTCACACGAGAAAATATTTATTGCAGTGACCAGGCGGCTAGATTGATCCCTATGTGTGAATTTTATACAGAACTTCGGCCAGATACACAAATGAAAGTAATCTAAATTTCCATACAAATGTGTTAAACTGCGTAAGATTCCTCTTTTACATGCCACTTCTACTATACTCAAATCTTTGAAGGTTGGACGACTCATTTCCGAAACCTTCTAAGAGTTGGGCAAGTGATAATCGACAAGGGATTAGGATGATTTTTACTTTTCACTGTTCTACAACATTTACATTTCTTAACAAGACGAAATTCTCACCCCCAACCGCCTAAACATTATTGTCAAATACCAAATCCCCTAATTTGTTAACCCGTTTCAAAATAAAATTCGAAAATCCTGTATATACGAGGTCGAACTCCCTTCAATATGAGAGCTAACTTGGTGCAGTATTAGGAAAAATGTGCGATCGTTTACAAGATACTATATCTAGATTTTGTCTATGCCGTATGTTCGTGAGTACACATACATTCATACACATATAATATATATATATATATCATATATATATATATATATATATAATATATATATATATATTTATATATATATATATATATATATTAGTTATTTTATAGCGAATTCCAGGGGGACTGTCGTCTGCAATTCGCTATAGGCATCATTCATTATAAAATCCAGACGATAAAGTATCGATCCTCCCAAGTTTATCAAGATTTCTAATACTCGCTATAAAAGTCATTGTTTGTTTATGAACTGGATATGTATTTTAATGTTTAAATTGGAGTTACGATCAGTTAAGAGTGATTCTCGGTCTGATATGACTTCTTAATCTTCTGCTTCACTGGGATAATAGTTGTTTGATGCTTGTTTAACAATAAAATTTTTACTTCGTTACAGCAGGGATTTTTTACTAACAAATCTGTCACCGGGACGTACAAAATAGCTCGTTTGTACCTGATTTCGTAATAAATAATCCGTTACATACCTACAACTTTTAGTTCATTTATTTGAATTGGAAATGGGGAATTCACTTTCATTCGTTATAACCCTGAATTCGTTACAAGCCTGTACGTTACAAATGAACTTTACTGTATATATATTATTATTATTTTATCTATGATGTTCCATTTACTCTAATATCGCTACCGTATCTCCTTTTCCCCATTTACTCTAATATCGCTACCGTATCTCTTTTTCCAGCGATACCCATGAACTGGTTCCTATGGTGTGTGGCCATTGCGGTCACATGCAGCAGTGAGGGAGCCAGACTGCGATCATTGGACAATATCCTAGAAAACGATTCCGATTCTGGTGAACTTTGGGCGGTATTAGTTGCTGGATCTAACGGCTGGTATAACTACCGCCATCAGGTAACTAAGAGCAGTTTAAATGCATTCAAACGGAGTTTTAGCTGTGAGCAGGGATGAGTGACATATTGGGTCTAAAAGGTTCTGAACCTTTTTTAGTTTTTCTTTTTTTTATTTCACACCTAATTTTTCTTCTAAGGTCCCGTCCACACGAGCGACCTTTGCTCGATGTGACGTCTTTATTATTACACTTACACAAACTTTTGAATCACCTTTGAATCCTAATGTGCTGAAAACGTCCACAACGTTTGACGCTTCATAAAAGATCAAAGCAGTTTCATCAACAGCATGCCGTACATCCCCATGCACCCTTCCCAAGTAACTCTCTCGCTTCCTTGATATATAACACTTTCCCTTCCAATCCCTCTTTCACTCCAGTTATGCATCCCTTTCTATTCTGCTTCCTCGTCTCTTTTCTCCTAACATTCCTTAACCATTTTCTCTTTTTATAACCAATCATCCACATTACTCCCACTTGTCCCAACTACCTCAAAATACCGATCCTTTCTCTCGCCTACCAAACCTTTTTACCACTCTTCCTATGTATCTACATTTCTCGCACTTTCAATTTTCACCGCACATGAAGCATAAAATATTCATCTTAAGTCTCAACAGCAGCTTCTTTCATACGCTCAGATTCCAAAACTCCCTTCATAAACTAAATCTCTGGCTTCCAAACACACCTCTCATTTTCTTGAAATCTTTTGCACAAACCCTGCAACCGCCCTTGTGTTACCTACGCTGATTCACCTCTTCTCTCATCGTTCTATCATCCAGAACCTTTACTCTCGCCGTCCATAACAACATGAAACCAATTTTCATTTTCTTGGTTCCCATTTATCTTTATATTTTCACTTTGAATCAAGTGTACTCTCAGCTCTCTCCACTCGTCGCAGAAATACTTTGTCTATTTTATTGGAATGGAGTGGAATATAAAATTTTGCCCAAAGATCAATCGTTAGGACCTATTGCACTAAGAGACAACTGCAAAAGGAATGAAAGGGGTTGCAGGTAGGAGCTGAAGGGACGATACACAGAACCATAAGAAATGCCTACAGTGCATCGCGAGGAAAGTCTACAACCCAAAAATCAGTATTGTATCGTTTATGAACATCAGCTATTCCATATTTTAAATATTATGTTAGATTCATTCAACTCATGGCAAACACTCAAATAAAACGTGACAGACGTTTCCATTGCGTGTGGATAAATCATACCTAAATATCAAAATGTCATCGCAACACACCTAAAGGTCGCACAAGCGAATAGTTATTATGTAATCATGCATACTTTCCACGGTTGTATAGGGGGCCCTTATCATGGCAAAGAAGCGAATAAGTTCAAGTGTCTTACTGGGTTAACAGAAATCCAAACACCCTCAACGATTATAAGTGGACTTCTTTACATGTAGGAAAATGAACTAAATACCTTTAAATGAATACCTAATTCAGGAGAAAAACCAAAACCAACATTGAAATGTCTTTCAAAGAGAAAAGGTTTCCATTTTCTAAATGAACAAACGACAATCACATGTAAGTCCTCTATCAGGGGCAAAACGCCCCGGAAATGCATCAAACGGATAATGAATTGACGTCACACACAACTCCCGGATATTGCTTGCTTTGTTTATTGGCGCTTCCTGTGACAAGGAATCATATCAATTTTGTTGAAAATTGGGAGATTTTATTTTGACGACAATATCTAGTTTCAAAATGTGTACCTCACAGCAGTTTTATATCGTTACAGTCGACGGTTATTAAAATATGACGCGACAGTACTTTATGATTTACAGTGTAACTTCGTATCCTCACCTAGTTTTTCCAGAAGAATTACACTTTAACCAAAGCTGTACTAAAAGCCGAATAAGAGCCTTTCTACAGTAACAGATCCAGTACCTATTCCTCAAAATATCGATAAAATTCTATTCTCCCCAAAATATGACATTATAATTGTTCTAATCAGCGAACTGACAATTTAAAACACGAACCTATTTCACTATTTTACGTTACAAAAGTAACCAGCAACACCAACTAAGACCCTTAAATCAATTAATCAGTTGTGGCTTATATGGTTCCAATAAATATTTAGTGGAAATTGAAACAACTAAGCAATAAAACCTTTCTTCCAACCATTTATATAACACTCATAAATCCATTTTCGACTTAATTTCAAGAAACAGCAAAACAAGGAATAGCAAGGAGCATGCAGAAGTGATGATAGCAAATCTGTTTGTCGTATCTGACATCGTTTGTCCACAGATAACTCCCCAGTATTGGTAGTTATCTCCACCTGCCTTTCTCCATAGATAACTGGCCCATATAACTACCAAACTCTATATTCTAGAGCGAAAATTATGCTTCTGTATTATAATTGTCTCATTATAAAAAAAATATCATAAAAATAGTAGCAAACTCTCACATTTTAAAGATGGTTCATCTAAGACATCCCACTACTCGTATATAAAATTTTAATCCGCAGTCAACAAAAACCTCTTTAGATGCAAGACCGGCTCATACTTTCAAATAAAATCACATTTCGGGAATTCCCCATATACACAAAAAGAATTAGAGACAACCCACGCTTACCCCAGATGCTGATAATCAATGAATTCCTTTAGTACAGTAAATAAAGGTGCGGCTATCAATATCAGCATAATAAAAAACATGGCGTATACTTTAAATGTAAATAATTTGAGAAACAAGACTTAGCCGCGGAAAAAAATATTCTTTACAGTTTCTTGTGAGAGAGAGAGAGAGAGAGAGAGAGAGAGAGAGAGAGAGAGAGAGAGAGAGAGAGAGAGAGAGAATGAAAATGGTGTACATCAATTAAGGACTGGCATGTGGCCGCAGAACGCTTCCTAAAACTCCTCGTTTTTAAATTACAAACCCGATAATGACCAGAGACTACAAAATAACGTAAAAGTTTTACAAACAAATATGCATATTTTCTCCTGAAGATAATAAGTATTTTCAAACCAGAGCAACATTTTGCATGAGAAAACTACATCAAAATCGTAACATCTTATAACAAAAAATCCTCAATCAGTAAACAGGAAATTTAAACAAAGAACTGATGAGATGTAAATGATAAGCAAATGATTTCTTACGAAAAATATATTCTATACAGCACACAAAACCCTCACCCTATGTTTATTCCTTACGAGAACTAAGCACTTCAATAATACGAGTAAATGAGAAACAATACGACAGAATTACCAGTTCTATTCCTAACCTATGCACCTAAATTTTACCTAGCAAAACTGAATGATAAACGCGAATCAAATGTGAGTCCCTTCACAAAATTCATCCAATGACCTAAGAGACACGTGAAATGTGCGTGTTACCTGCACTTAAAACTTTTCCCAATAATTCTTTAGCCTTTTCCCAGTAATTCTTTATACAAAACGAAAAAGGAACACTGGATCTACCACTACTCACAGATATTAATTAGTGTATAATCCATAGTTTTCAAGGTTGCTGAGACGAAGAGTGACACGCTCAATGTCCTTTAAGCCTAGGTTCAACCTCAATAGGAAGGAGGGAGTGAGAAGGGGTTGGAAGTGGGTGACATGTGAAAATTAACAGTGACACTCCAAATGTCTTTTAAGTCAAAGTTCAGCCGAAAGGAAGCGAGATGAGAAGGGGTAAAGAATAAAATTTTAAAAATGACAGATATTAGTGTCTAACCCATAACTTTTGAGGTCGCTTGGATGAACAGAAACACTCCCGATGCCCTTTAACCCTCAAGAGCTGGGCTAAAAATAAAACATATGCAGCTATTGAAAAAGACTATTTAGAACCCCTTGTAGGGGCTCATTTACTAGACAATCGTATTTACATAAATTTACTGATCGAAGCTGCAGTAACCTTTTTGCGTTTTTTCTATTTCTTTGCATTTTTCTTTGCAAAACTACAATCATAACTGACATACTATCATGAAAGATAAGAACTCATACCAACAGCAACCCCTGTGTATATGTATGAGCAAATATATAAAAAGACATCATGAGAGGAAGAGAAACACGTCCCACTGAAGTCAAGATCGCAACTAACTCATGAGCCACCTACTTCATTGATCTGAGTCAGTCTAAAGTTGCTGGATACATAATGACACTCCCGATGTTCTTTAATTCCAAGTTCAGCCCCGATAGGGAGGGGGTGAGAAGGGGTGAAGGTATAAAATGTCAAAAATGACAAATATTAGTGTCTCATCCATAGTTTTGCTACTCATATATTTACCTATGATGATTAACCAATTTATGTAATGTCTTTATCTTTTTTTATTTTTTGTTACTATGGTATGCATGGTCTATTAATTCTCTTCTGTGGAAGCTGATTTTTCAAGGCTTATAGTAATATTAATGAACTTGAATTTAACTTTACCATCTGACTTCACAGGCTGATGTGTGCCATGCTTATCAAATCCTACATAAACATGGTGTTCCAGATGATCATATAATTGTCATGATGTACGACGATATCAGTAACAATTCACTGTAAGTATTGTCTATAGACTGCTTTTAACCATAAAATAAATTCAGAATATCATAAATTAACTTTAAACTAAGATAATCCCTTCATTATTTATATTGCACATCAAGATACCTTAGTTTGTAGTTATTTGGCTAAGAATTTTTCAATTACAACTGTAATATCAATGGTGGAAGCATACATTCTCGCTTAACATTTAATAATAAATATAATCAATAGAGAGTATTCTTCAACAGGAACCCAAACCCAGGCGTCATCATCAACCGACCAAATGGACCCAATGTATACAAAGGAGTTCCAAAGGACTACACTGGCAAAGATGTTACCCCTAGAAACTTTTTGCACATCTTAAATGGAAATGCTAAGGCCATGGAAGGAATTGGGTCAGGAAAAGTGATCAACAGCACTGACAAAGACAGGATTTTTATAAACCTGGTGGACCATGGTGGTCCTGGTGTTTTCTGTTTCCCAGAGCATGTACTACATGCAAATGTTCTGGCCAGAGTCATCCGTGACCTACATAAAAAGCGCAAGTTTAAAGAGGTAAGATGCTTTAAAAAATTAACTATAGTAAATCCTGGAGATAGGTTACACATCTGAGATGACATTTGGATCAAACAGACTGGTAAAATAAGTTAAGCCATCTTTTCCGTTTTTATTTGAAGGAAAAAAAATTCTTTTCCAGAAGTTGACAAAATGAATATTCAGAATGGATTATTTAGTTTTCTTATCGGCTCACTGAGAAACAGATCAATATATACAAGCCATATTAAAACTAATTAATAAAATATAAGGTGAAGACTACAAAGCCATTTCTAATGTCATGGTGCAGACCCGTGGTACTGAATTTTATTTAGGAGGAATCTAAAGAGACTGACTCTATTAAAAAGTAGCTTTTGGAAACAATACTAACTAGGAGTAGCCTGCAACTATGTTCATAATAGAATAGACTTTGATAGAAACTACTAAAATTACTTTTCAAAGGACTGTAAATGTAATATATCCACTTACAAATATAATTCTATAAGGTAAGCAGAAGAGTAAAATTACAGGAGCACGGACTGGCTCCGTGGTACTGGACCACTAATAATTATATGTACAATATCAAAGCAAATGTGCCACTGGGTTATAATAATAAATCCACTAAATCTAGAGATCACATGTGATGCATGGAGATGTGGATCGAACCCTTAAAATTAACGACAATAAGCAACATTAAATGGTGGAGCACTGTAACCAAATTAAGCTCCAACTGGAATCCCAGGAATACTATCTAAAGACGTGGCACTGGCAGAAAACGTTGAGTGGCACTGTTGAACTACAGAATGAATAACGCAAAGAGAAAATTACGCAAAACACAAGAATTATCAACAGCTTAATATTACATTAACACCACAAAATTACTGTTAGCAAAGTAGCAAATTTTAATGTCACTTCTGCAATGATTTCACAAGAATATCACTATTCACTAACTTACGTGGGTTTCTGAGGGAGAGCAAATGAATAAGGATGGGAATAGGAGAAACAATCGGAACTGTGCAAGGGATAGTAGGTGAAGGGTCGACAATCAGCTTCCAATTCAATTACCTTAGTCCATGGACGAGACATGAATAGATAAAGACAGCATCAGTGGAAGGTCTTAGGTCTGTTGCAGTTCTTCACTAGGGAATCAGAGAGATAGCACTACTTATTAGATAGTACCCTGGTACTTCTATGTGTGACAATTTCAAGAGGGATGTCAGGTCGGACTTCTAGACAGCGTCCAGTCTCCGGACAGTGTAGCAGTAGGGGAAGCTAGCAGTGATCATCATCAAGATACAGGTATGCTAAAGTGACGAGCTGAGGTCGTTGGACATGACGCCGCAATTGCTGGCTAGGGCTCAAAGCAGTCAAAACAGGAGTGATCTCCTTGGTTCCTTTCACCCCTGCCAGTAATCCCCACAGATACCTGAAAAGGTCATTGAACACTGGCAGAGGAAGTATGGAAAGAAAGGGTACTATGAGCTGCTAGACTGGGTCAAGAGCTTTAGGTCAGTGGGCTGGGATGCAGGTGTGAGGAGGCGGAGTCGCAGGTTCGGGATGCTCTAATAACAATGGTAAGGGTGGGAGGCCAGGTAAGACAGACCACAGTGAGTTGTGAACCATAGTGAACCAAGGGGTTAATCTCTGTTAACGACCTTTGTGAAATTGGATTGGGAACCAAAAAACAATGGTAGAAAGGGGGCCAGTCCCTTAAGTGTCATTATCTCTTCTTGAGGTCTGGGGCTGTTATAAGCTTAAGACTGGTAACTGAATTTGACAAAGGGATGACAGGTGATAAATCACGTTTGACACGTTGTTAAAATGACAGACATGTTTTCCATCTAAAAGACTTCTTAGTAAACAATGGGACAGAACCCAAGTCAAAAATGTTTCACAGCTTTCCAAGATGTCACAAAAATACAGACTTGCTTTTACTGTATTCTTTACAGAAAGGAGTTACTTTATTTCTTTTGACTTCCCTTACCTTTCGAAATCTCCGTCATTCTCCAACTTTCTCTCAGTTTGTGAGTAGAAAAAGAAAATACACGAGTGCCGGAAGGCCGGCTCCGTAGCAATACAGTATATCATATATATATAATTATATATAGTACAGATATATATATATATCTATATATATAATAATACTATATATTAATTATATTATATTATATGATTCATATACTCATAAACAAATTCTTCCAATAAATACTGTACGCACCTGATCCTACATAGCAGATTCCATCTGAATGACAGTAGTGGATTCATCAATCTCCTACAGATATCTCTTAAATTATAACACTGTGGCCCCTGTTTACTAAGGTGACTAATTACATTACCATAACCATCTTGGGAAAAGAAAAGTACCCATATTCTATGTCAAGTATAAATGATATTTCTTACGCTTGTAAATAACTGAACTATTCCCAAGGAATTCAACAATTACTGCACCTTGAATGGTATGTTTCAATTCTCTGATAGATTGTAATGCTACAGGTTCAAATCTAGGTGTTCATTGGATTATAATTTTCTTAAAACTGATACTTTCAGCAACAAATACGATAGTTCTCTCGAATACTAGGTTTAGTTAAACTATGTCTTCTCACCTCCTTTATAAAAAATTAATTTCGCATTGTATCGTTTATTATATTATTAGCAGTTTGATGTTGGAAGACTATTTGAAATACAATTAAGGATAATGTTGATGTAGCAGAGTTCCGAGATACCTAGTTAACCCTTTTGATGGTTTAACTTGAAGGTTCTTGAGTTATTGCCTTTAAAGCGCCCTACTGGCTTTGGGACTGAAGTATATAACTTTAGCAATACTTGTACTTACTGTCTAAACATTTTTTCCAATGTTATCTTTAATTCTAATTTTTCCCACAATCCTCAAAGACAAGTACTATACTCGGTTTTTTTTCCATCTGTCCACCCGCTTGTGGTGTTTGCGTATGCTAACACTGCATCCCAGGCTTTAGATAGTTACATTCAGCTTACATTCTACAATAATAACAATATCTTGTTTCGAATATTAACGGTGTAATTCGCATATAGTAAATTTTTAAAACACTTTTCAGTTGCAAATGTACACCCAGATATCCTTTTATTTACCTAAAACTTACACATAGCGTAACTATTTAAAGCCCGGGACGCAGTGTTACCACACGCAAACACCACAGGCGGGTGGACAGATGGAAAAAAAACAGAGTAGAGTGATATTTATATGAGTGCTGTCACTGCAGGATTCTAAATAAACAGGTAACATGATATACAGTGAACAATTTGGATGTGATTTAATTTGATTTATGAATGTTAGGTCCAAAGACCTGGCACTGGAACCATGAGTTTGTTCAGTGCATGAACAAGATGGAAATTGGAGTCTGCATCCACTCCTCAATTATCAACATGACAAGATTCCGAACATCGGGTCGATGGCTTGGGCAAACTCAGTACTGTGCTCAATTTTGTATAGCCTACGAATGTGGTTGATTGCTCACTTTAGACTATAATACCAATTTCCTTCATCTTTATGAAGTGGACACTTTTGTAGAATATTTTATACAATTTAAGATACTGTAAAGATCTATCTATTTCTATCATCTATTTCATAGCGATCCTTGCAATTAAAATCTAACCTTACATACCATGGTGCTATCACATCTACCTGAAAATTTTGTGGTCAGCTCAAGGAATTCTAATTTTACTCCATGGATTCCTCACTTGCATTCATATATCCCTATATTACATGACGTTTTCTTGTTATTTTATTATTTACTCCTTTCTGATAACCAAATAATGAATTTACACATAAAAATGGATATACTAAATACGAAAGTTTACAAACGTCTTACTAAAAGTTTTTTTTTATTTTCAATGTAGTTTCTTCTGTTATAAAATAACTTTGATTTACTATTTGTGGAGAGAGAGAGAGAGAGAGAGAGAGAGAGAGAGAGAGAGAGAGAGAGAGAGAGAGAGAGAGAGAGAGAGACTATTTATAAATAAGGACACAATTAACTTTATATAGATTATATCTAACTTTTTAGTTTTTAATTTACAGAGTATTTTTTCTAGTTGTATGTAGTACTTGGAGTTCTCAGATAAAGTGGAAAGCACTTTGAATATCTAAATGCAGCACATTTGTCCTGTAAACAACAGAATTTCAGTACTTCAGCTGACTTGATGACCATATACTGACATTATCAATTCTCATATGTTGCACAGTAAAGTTTCAGTAAAGGTCACAGACACCAATTTTCTAATCTTTGGTAAACTTAGAGTATCTATTCAAACCAATTTTTCACTAGATTCTTTCCCCCAATATATAACTCCATAATGTGTATGCACTTACATTCTCAAAAAAGAGATGGGCTTACCCCTTGAACAACCACTTCAATGTATGCTCTTGATACTATGTAAGGGCCACAATCCAAAACCCCAGGGTTCAACTTTTTAATGGAATTTTCATTTCTTAATACATCTCCCTTGTTAAGTAAAACCGATGTGCTTATCCCTCAACAATTACTGCATGCTATGCTACGAATAATATGTCTGTGACAACACAACCCAAAATCCAATTAGTTATACTTAATGTAATTTTCGTTCCACCAATCACCTCACTTTGCAGGGCACAATGCATTTACGGGAAAACCCACAACCCCTTGTGTATTATTTTTCCTTCATAAAATTCTTAAAAGTCAAATCATGCATTCCAACCTTTCTTGCTTTTCACCACTTACACACAGTAACTCTCTTTACAGATGGTTGTCTATGTTGAAGCATGCGAGTCAGGGTCACTGTTCGAGGGTCTGTTGCCAAACAGCAAAGGTGAGGTTTAAGGAATGTGTGAATATTTCCAAAGTGCCGTTACAGGAATATTGACAAGGTCAGCTAAGGCTACTCAAGACTCGGGGTCTAACCCTGACTGGCCTATAAAAACATACAGTAACATAAAAAATAACACAGAATTCAAGAGATAGGAGCAATTCATGTTGTCTTGTTATTAGCATATATTAAAACAAAACAAAAAATACAATCCTAGCAAGTAAATTACGTATTTGTATTCAATTAACTCTCACAAGATATCCAGAGGCACTGTACTGCATGTAATTTGTATGTGTATAAATAATGAATGCTGTGTATGACAAGTCTGAAAAGATAATCAAAACATAATGAACAAATTTCTAGTAATCTGAAAGGAATGTTAGTGCACAATGTAAGTGCAATGCTGCTAAGCTTCATTTGCTACACTCCCATTGATTACATTTTCTTCAGGTATCCTTATCTAGGTAGTATGCCCACATCAAGATGGTTAAGGATCTCCAACTTGGTCGAAGGCAACACAGTTTTGTGCCACTTAGGAGTGGTGGTGTAATCTGCACAAAAACAAACACAAAAAATCAAAAACATCATCCCTGAAGAGCAAAGGGAACACCAACGAAAGCAACAGCTCCCTTTGAGCAAAACACGCTGGTAACACAGTAGGGCAGGACATGAAGCCAATGCTCACTAAAGGTGTATGAACTCATCACCATCCATCCTGAAGCACATTACCCTTCCTCCCACAAGCTAGCTCCTCATCATCATAAAGTCAATCAACACGCAAAATTTTTATTGAGCCAATAAAAATACGCACAATGTTAAGTTAGTTGACACCTTTGCAATTTACTGAGGTCAAGTGCATGTGTTTATTACTCAATCACACTGAAAAAGTGAGGTTATGAGCACGTAGCAAATTCCACACCCACCCTTCATGATGTCACTAAAAGTTGAATTACCAGTCTCCTCGCGGTGTTCATTCTTTCTAAAATTCAATTTCTTTTTCCCTTCCCCCTTGACACACAATTTCTCCTCCATATCAACACTAATGTTACAGTCTATTCCATCATATTCACTTAATAACCGACATTTCGCTCTGGGAAAATAATTCTTTTTAAAATAAAGTTTACACTTGGCTCCTCCTCCTTGCTCAGGTCTACACAAAGCAAATAATTAAATACTTTTAATTTTTCTAAATACAGCTCATATTTAATAATATTTAAAAGCAAAACTTCAATATGGTTGTCAACCAATATAATAGCTTCATAATTTTCTAATCTAAATATTTTTTTTCATAACCTGGGCACTCTTTCAGTCTATGCTCTAACTGCCGCAAATCCCCATGAGCCTTCCTATGCCTGCTATCTGGATAAAGAACTTGGAACATATCTCGGGGACGTATTTAGCATTAAGTGGATGGAAGATACAGACAAGGTAAGGTGGTACTTGAGTTGCTTTCACTTTTAATTTGTACCGAGTGAATGAATGGATGTCTGAAACATGGACTGGCATTAGGGTTAGGGAAGCCATTCATCACTAACATGGCAATGAATGAATTAAAACTAATATAGTCTTATACAAATGCATTAAAAATTATGCATATTTCATACAGCTATACTTTGAAAAAACTAATTAATTATAATTTAACCTAATGATAAAAATAGTGATTTCCTTGAAAACGGCTATCAAAGGCTCAAGTAAAACCTCTTTATCCAAAATCTCACAAAGGAATTTCCAGCGAAGGCCACATTTTCTCTAACTGCTTATAATCGAGGAAGTGCACCTGAAAACCCTTACATGACAGTGACCTGTCACAATGAGCACACAGCGGCACACTGCTACTATCTACAATGAAGCTGTTGGTGGGGCAGTTATTAATAATCCTCAATCGAGTTACAATAGCTCAGTTCCTATTAAAATTTGCAAGTCAGGGGGTAACATTAAACTTAACACTTTGTTATTTCTTATTATAGGCAAGGAGAGGGGTCACCCCTCTTTCTGGCCTCTTTCTTAAAATGCATGACCTTTACAAAAAGGTCTTCTCACATCAAAGTAAAGTACACTATCCACTTTCAAACAGATGGTACCACTTAAAGTAGGTTATTTTGCTTTCCAGTCCACTTCCTCATTACCATAGTCCAACATGAGCAGGAGCCTAATAAATATTATAAGTTTTGCGCCAACAAGAAATGCAAAAGGGCCATTCTTGAGCTTTTTGAGCTAAAGTGGGAACTATTATCCACTTTTATGGAATCTAATGCACTCTTAGCATCACAGAATGTGACAAAGCATATTCCTATATTTTATCACCATGTTCTGGGAATTTTGAGCTAACCCGTTCTAATGGAGTGCTCGTTTTCAGAGAAGGATTTTGTGCACGGGGAAGATTCAGGTGTGACCTTAGATGTTATTAACTTGGTCACTTACTCTAGTTAGCAAAGGCTTAGCTGTTCTTGACCCCTAAGTTCTTGAGACTGACGCGAGTGTAGGGTCATTTTAGCAATTCTCTTCAAAGGAAACATTAATATTTGAGATTATTCAAAGTACATTTGTTTTTTTAAACATGTAATCTGTTTCCTTAACAGAGTTCTTAGTAACAAATGAAAAAATACTACATATTATAAATATCAAATAAAACTGCCTTGCAATAGAGATAAATAAATTATAGGCAATGGCACAGTAAATGTAACAAGGTATTTCAATTATCCCATGCAGGAAGATATTCACAAAGAAACACTGAAAGAACAGTTCCACATACTACAAAAAGAAGTTACTACTTCTCATGTCAAGCAATGGGGTGAACGTAAAATCAGCAATGAGAAGTTGTGGAAATTCCTGGGAGAACGTGATGATCGCAGCAAGAATTCAATTCGCTCTCCTAACACTGAGAACCAGCTCTCCTATGATACCACGAAATCTAACTATGCAAGTCTCGAATATGAATCAAAACAACACTACCTAAAAGGGAAAGTGAAACATCATGGAAAATTAGAGAAGAACAACACAGACGTGGGAGACCTACATGCAATAAATGTCAACCTCACTCAAGATGACATGCCCGACGAAGATGAGTGCCTTGTAAGTAGCATCATTTCATATCTCTTTGTCTTTTCATGCAACATTACATTCACACTAAAAGCAATTGAGAAGTAACTAACATAACTGTACTAATTAAAAATGAAATTGGTGACACTACGCACAACTAACTTTAGGTTGTCTTTTCATACTCAAATTACCAATACTAAGTAAACAAAACTGAGCCTCATTGATTCTTCAATTATAAGGATAATTCCACTGCTGACACTGTCCATCAGTATATTTTTATTAATTTCATATCCATTTGCCACTTTTTAATGTACACAACCAAATACTAAACAACTAATATCATTTGAGTGAACTGGATATTAATATTAATGTATATATGTATATGTATATATATATATATATATATATATATATATATATATATATATATATATATAATATACATATATATATACATACATACACACACACACACACACACATATATATATATATACATACTATACATACACACACACACACACACACACACATATATATATATATATATGATATATATATATCAGTGAAGGATTTAAATGCAGATGTCTGTTGTTTCATATTGGCGTAGTTTATTCAATGCGACGTTCCAGGGACCAGCCCAATTTTCAAAATGAAAATTAAATAAAATCAAATTACAATAATTACTCACCTAAAAAACGCAATTACAATATATAAAGCAAATTAAAACAACACCAACGAAGCTCAAGTACCATATCCAATAGAAGGAAGACGACTAGAAAAAAAAAAAAAAAAAAAAAACCGAAGGCATCTCTGTTGTCTACGCCAGGTACAGAGTGGTAGAGGAAGTTTGGTTTCAGTTTCGGAACAATCGGGTATAGTTCGTCCAAAGGGAGCACCCATACATACTGTAGCAGTAGGAGCGGAAGAGCAGCAGTTTTATGTCTCGGTGGCAAAAGGCAAACCTCTTGGCAGACATGTTACCAGTTGCACATCATAAGTTACGACGCCTCTGTTTTATGTCTGCCGTATCTTTTGGGTCGTCCGTGATGATGTGACCCAAATACAGAAATTCGTGCGCGAATTCCAGCTGATGATTTCCGAGGAAATTTGTGGTGCTGCAATATGCTTAAGCGATCTCGGGAGCAGCGACATGCACTGGGTCTTGGTTTCATTGTAAAAGATATCAAATTCCTCTGCATATTGGTAGCAAGTTTCAGTGAGTCGCTGGAGTCCTTGCACTGAAGGGGAAATCAAAACCACATCGTCGGCGTAACAGAGGTTGTTTATTGTAGTTTCATTGACGGTGCATCCGATTGCGAGTGAGTTCAGTTTGACATTCAAGGCATCTTTTACGTATTAAGCAGGTATGGGGAGTGAATGCCCCCTTGTTTGTTTGTATGGTGTTTTTACGTTGCAAGGAACCAGTAGTTATTCAGCAACGGGACCAACGGCTTTACGTGACTTCCGAACCACGTCGAGCGTGAACTTCTATCACCAGAAATACACATCTCTCACACTTCATTGGAACACTCGGGAATCAAATTCGCAACCACCAAGGTGGCACGCCAACACCATACCGATCACGCCACTGGGGCGCTAAAATGCCCCCTTAGCGGAGCCCGCTTACGGAACCGAATATGTTACCCCATTTCCTGAGGGGAAAACCAGCAATATAAAAGGCCAATTAAATAAAGACGCGTGCCTCTTTTTTTGCAGCCTCAGGAAGAGCTTAAGGTAGTTTACTCTGTTAAGTGTTTTTCTCAAATTTACAAAACATAGGAAAACAGAAGAGGCTGATGAAAGGTAATAGCTAAGCAATTCGTAATAGCTAAGCAATTCTTTCAGTATGTAGATGCAGGTGTCGGTGTCGGTTGAGTGGTTTGCTTTAAGACAATCGGGCGATAATTGCCAGAGTCAGCTGTATCCTTTAGCTCGCTTTTTTATTAATGGTATTAAGTG
>NC_061109.1:55854505-55902748 GCF_015104395.2 Macrobrachium nipponense
ACCTGTACCCAAGAGTGTATGGAGCCAAGATTAATTGGAGACACGAGCACTTTTATTTAATAATATGTCGTTGAGCCCAGGTGCACAACCACAAGTTGAATTATCAGTCTGCTATTACAAACTTACGAAAAATTGCTTACAATACATCGGCACTTAGCAACTTTTTTTCAATATTTTATTTTAATATGCATATTGAAAACAAGCTGAAATATCAGTCTGTTATCAGAAAACTTACGAAAAACTGCCTGTCAGCCACTTGCAACGAATGAATGGGAAAAAATCATAGCGCCGCCCCGGTGCATTTGTCGCAGTAACACGTAAAAATTGTTTATTTACGGTAAATTTCATTTAGTTTCCTTGAAAGGTGAGTGTAAATTTACGTATGTTTTCATACTTTGTTCCAGGAACCCAATTTACTGTAATAATTACAGTATATTTCCATGTATAAGTCAAACTTCATGTGACAAGGGAAAAAAAAACTCATATTTGTGGTATAAAACGACTGCTAAATTACACAACCATCTGTGTATTGGCTAGCTTTTGAGACAACAGGTATCTTATGAAATATTGCTTTGTAAAGATGATGTTATTACAAATGCTGTTTTGCTTACTGTATCCTTAGAAATTCAAAATATACGAAATAATAAAGTAGATTCTACATCAAATTTTTTCCAACAAGTTGCCTAAAGGGGACACCATTGTTTCATAACCAATCACAAACAGTCCTGAACAACAATTCGATAATGTACGATAATTATTGCACATAATTATCGTTCGTATGACTGAAACTGTTATTTACCACCACAAAAATTATAATGAATTTTAATGAAAAATTATTATTATGTTATCCTAAATATTATCACTACCGTAATTATTACACTACCATTAAAATGTCTGAAAGATAAAGGTTTCTGGAAGTGCAACCATAACTCAATATCTTTTTTTTTTCAGCTGGGCTTGCATAGATAAAAATTTATTTTATTGATTAGAATTATTCTCAAATAGGCTATTTATTATGAAGATGTGCCAATAATATATAAGGTAAAAATGGCTTTATTACATTTATCATTAGTTTATTTCATAATGTGAATCTTTTCATGTATGTCGGTAGTTATCGCACACAGGGCGAGGCTATCCTACCCAACAACAGCACTCAGAATTCATGTTTTTTTTTAGTTTTAGAATGTTTTTTGAGTTTTAGAATGGTAGTATATGACGACCCCCAATTTTTAGGGGTGAATTTTAGGATTTAAAGGTCGTCTTATACGCAGAAATATACGGTAAGCTTGTTTTTCAATGTTTTATTATTAGCAACAATTTTCATGCCTAACCATTATGCTCGCTGTAGGCTAGGCCTAACCTAGCTTAAAGCATTTGTCTAACACTAGCCTAAAGCATTCGGTCTAACATCAGTAATAAGGCCACATTGGATGGAGGGCAGTTTTTTTATACATTTAAAAATAAAAGTGCATCTAGTATGTTTCTCATTAATACTAAAGTAGAACCCCGGACCTCGACGATAATATGTTCCAGAAGCATCGAGATGCGATTCAGTCAAGATCTGAATCAATTTTTTCCAAAAGAAATACATGAAAATGGATACTTCCATTCTCGACCACCTATTATTAACCTAACCTTGAATATTTATTCAAAAATAACACTTAAATTGCCATTAAATAAGTCAGAGTTACAATTACTTTATTTCACACAGTTTAAGCAAGTAGAATACATCCTGGCTGGTATTCAATCCAGCAAAACAAGTGAAACAAGTATCCTAGTAAGTTTACAGAATACAATAAAAGCAAGGTGGAGCCCATGGTTTCTGATTACATATATCTGGTCACTATGACACTCAGTTTCAGGAGCAGGGCTTGCTTGTAGCAAGGTTGAATAAATTATCTTCTAAGGTTCTTCTAAGGTAACTTCTCACGGTGGTAGAAACACAAGGGAGACAAGATAACACGTCTCTGGCAATCCAACTTTAAATATACACTATTGCAAATGAACTAGCTGGTCCCACATACCCTCTGTTAACAACGAGGGGCTCTTTGTAGCCAGGTTGCTTGTGACTATTGCCAGTGTGGTGATGTGCCAGGACGAAGGACACTGCCAGAAATCGGGAAGTGGTAGGAAGAAGGTTATGCCTGGATGAAAGCTGAGTGGGTACTATGAGGCCACGAGCTACAGAAGTGGTCGCCCAACAGGCCTGAAAAGCAATTAAGAACCAGCAGAGGAGGACACAGAGATGTAGGTCTTAGGTTAAAAATATATAGCAACTACTAGTATGACTATACTCCAAAGAATCCCTTAATTCCCCTACCTGACTTGGCCCATTTCTCAAACTACCCATGTTAGGAGGCCAGAGAAACGAGAGCAGCATATAAAAGTGGGTATACGTGTGTGTGGTGTGTGTGTGTGTGTGTGTATATATATATATATATATATATATATATATATATATATATATATATATATATATATAATATATATATATATCAATAGAGGATCCACAGTAATATCCTTGTTTATCGAGAAATAATATATTTATACAAAGCTTAAAGCTTTCGTCCATCCTCCTGTGGACTTGATCACTAGTGATCAAGTCCACAGGAGGATGGACGAAAGCTTTAAGCTTTGTATAAATATATTATTTCTCGATAAACAAGGATATTACAGTGGATCCACTATTGATTTCTTAGAAGCACGATACAGTGTTTTTATATTTCATATATTATATATATATATTTATAGATATATATAGATATATATAGTTATATATATTATATTATACACACAAACAATTCTGTGGCTTTGAAGCGTGACGTAGATTAGCGAAGTTATCCATTCAGGCAACATATTCCTGTCAAATTCAGGTTGTATGAATTATTTTTGTACTACGTTTATGAGTGTGTGTGTATATATATATATATATATATATATATATATATATATATATATATATATATATATATATATATATTATGTGTGAGATCACAGCAAAAATGTTAATATCACGCCAGTTTAAACCCACAGACCCGACTGTTGGTCCAAGTTGTTATGCACACCCTAGTGAAGGAAATAACTGAAGATGACGAAAAAAAACCAGCAATGTTTGTGAAGGATCGGTCTCGGAAAATCACTCAATGGAAGTGCCATGAATTCTCGGTCGATATCTTCGATAAAATGTGCTTCAATATAGGACAGGTGAGGTGACTCAACTTCGTAACAATTAACATAAAAACTTAGAAAAAATAATTTCATGAAACGTGCGAGTTGTTCTCCTACTTTATTACCTAATTTTCTCTGCTGGGCTAAAACTCAATATAAACCCTCGTTTTTAGTGTGTGTATGTATATTATATTATAATTATATATATATATTAATATATATATATATTATATATATATATATAATATATATATATATAGAGATAGAGATGAGAGATAGAGGATAGAGCTAGAGATAGAGATAGAGATAGATATATATGATATAATAGATATATAGATATAGATATATATATATATATATATATATAATATATATATATATTATATAATATATATATATATATATATGGCAACCTAAGCACGAGTCAGTATCAGTTTATATTCTCGTTTCGTTTCTTCCAGAATCCCTACGTCGTGCGCCTACTGCATGTGATAGTCAATCTCTGTGAACATGGCTACACATCAGATCAATTTGAAGAAGCTGCACAAAAAGTCTGCACGTTCCAGAAATTTACAGGAATCATTTAAGATGCACCTTGTATTTAAATATTATAAAGCAAAAGTTGCAGAGCTTAAAACAGACTGTAAATAATACAACTATGTGAAAAAGAAATACGAAGCTAAGACTTCCTGAATGAAAATAATGTCTCTATTGCTACCAATCTTCTCGTTTCTATACCACCCACAAGCTCACTGTGTATGTATGCATGAACATATGTGTATATTGTAAGTACACACACCTACACACATATATACATATACAAGCACATACATATCATATAAGAGATCAAAATTATTTTTCACAAAATAAAACTGAAAAGGCTTCAATTCTGAAAAGCTATTACCGGAAGGATAAATGGCTGGAACGCGCGAAACAACAATGTCTTTTAATACATGAAACTAAAGATGTATCCGGACATTTTTCCTGTGACTACGGGAAATGAACCAAGTATTTTGACTTGTCATCCATCCCGGCACAGTCTCTTGCACCACTGGCCAGTATTTATGAATACAGAGTGAAGATGAACTGGTCCAGGCTTCGGAAAGGTGCACAAGTCCCTTATTGTTGGCACCTGTTGTTCGCGACTCACTCCCTCCTCAACACTGTATGTTTGTTATCTCCTGAACACGTGATGTTAATATGCAGGTGAGCCCGATATTTAGTTTTTTCCGTAGCAAAACATACACAATAACACATGTATGTATGTGTGTATGTGTATATACACACACACACACACACATATATAGATACATAATATATATATATATATATATATATATATATAAAATATATATAGTTATAAAAAATATATATATATATAATAATAGATATATATATATACATATATAAAATATATATATATATAAAGATATATAATATATATATATATATATATATATATAGATATATGTATATATATATATATATATATATATATATATATTTATATATTATTATATATATATGATCATATATATTATATATATATATATATATATATATATATATATATATATATATATATATACAATACCAAAATAGCAAAATCACATTAGTTAGTTTAAAACTCGTCTGAATATTACTTAAATAGAAAAGGAAATCGCTCACTAGTCAAGAAGTTAGCCTTACATTTTAAATTCATTTGAATATATTCCATTATGACTTACAGGTATACCATGCAAATTTCACATTCCATGATTTCGTGAGAAATGTTCGTGTCATGTCGTTCACTTGCATGAAAAAGCATCCCGTTCAAAATGGTATTTCACAAAAATCTGCGAAACAAAAGAGAATTCCACTATATAAACCTCTTCTATATGCTGCAATATCTTTGGATATGTATTCCTATACAAATCAGGAAACCCCAAAGGAAATGAATGCAAGAATTCGAACCCACGCTCGTTAGTATAGAAGGCTGAGGTAAAGTGTCCAAAAATATAATAAAAAAAATATTAAAAAACAAGAGAAGATGAAAGGTCCTGTAGCAATTACAATCCGAAGGATGTCTGACATCCCGATTCTTCAGTTACTACCAAACTAAACGGAACAGCGGGCGTCAAAATAAGAGATTAGCAGCTTATTTTCCACTAATTGTACAACGCTCGTATATTTGAAACATCCTTTCCGTGAGGAGATGTTCCTGTATGAGCGAATAATAGTAAAACGTGAATGTCTCAGCAATAGCTCACAACATATTTTACAATAAAAGAGTATTACTGTACACTGAGGGCTTGTTTATAAAACATTATCGCTAAGAGATATTAATTTAAAAATGTATCGGAGTCGAAGAGAGATATTTTTAAAATTCACAAATATAAATTCACGGACGAATAACAAATGTGGATATGATTATGCAATTGGTACTGAACATTTGCAAGACCTGTAGATACGCACCTACAGATAAGATAATATTAATAAGAAAAACTCATGAAATGTGCAATATAACCATGACTGAGAACCAAACAGATGTTTTGTCAAGTGCAGTAACTGATAAGTTATATACTCAGTATGATAAATTTGGAAATTTATTTATCATATGGGAATGGATTATCCAAAAACAACATGGTCACCATGGTCACCATGGAGTATAATCTGTTTCCAACTAAACTCTCTACAAGAATAATCAGTTATTTAAACATTCGTAGGATTTAGTAGAGAAATCATGGTTATTAATAGCACAGAACAAAATTTTTTTATAAGAAGTTCTGAAAGAATTGCATAATTCATGAAACTCAGGCTGTCAAACCAAGAACTGGGAACTCGAGGTCATTCACTGCTCCAGAGAGTGAAAGATGGCAGTGAGTGGTTGGACAGCAAGATACACATCCAAAAATGAAAGACATAAAAGTGCAATGTGAAACTGGGAGAAACCTCTATAGTTGCACACAAGTAGTAATGCATGCATTTGGAAAGTTGCGCACCAAGACTGAACGAAGCGGGATTGATGGTGAAGTCAAAAGCGAACAGGTGGTGGGGGAGGGGGGGGGGGTGGGTGGGGGGGGGGGGGGGGGGGGGGGGGGGGGGAGGGGGGGGGGGGGGGGGGGGGGGGGGGGGGGTGGCGGGGGGGGGGGTGGGGGGGGGGGGGGGGGGGGGGGGGGGGGAGCCAGAGGCCGAAAGAACGCAGCAAACACCCGTTTGTAAAGCCTACAGCACACCAACCGAGGTGCACTAACTGCACTACCCGCAAGTGCACCTTTTGACGAAGCAATCAAAAGAACAAAACGTAGACGTTGAAAATCAACGATGTTATGTTATACTAACTGAATTTGGTTATCTTTGGATTAGTGGGGATACAAATTTTGAAATAACAGTACAACGGTCGCTAACCAAGGAAACTTCCTTAAAGAAAGCAAATGATGAAACTATGGCACTTTTTCTGGTTAGGAAATTCCTTTCATTCTCAGAACTTTTAGGTAATTTATCCTAAATGATATCAAATTCAAACAAAAAACTTAAGTCGACTTTTTCACGACAGGACGGACCTATATTTCGGTTCCCTTACATTCGAGGTAAACCGTAAAAAACGTAGTTCAGAATGCCTACTAATATATGCTTCAATTAAACAGACCAGCTGCAGCTTTTTTCGATTATGTGGTTAAAAGAAAAACTATATAAATAAACTACGAATGCTATCCTTTAATCCGCACAAACACAATCAGCTGTTAACAAAAAAAATGAAAATTCAGCTGAAGGCCGCAAAAACTTTGGTAAAGAAATTATCTAGAAACAGGTTTCAAGTTCACACTGAGCAATAATATGCTTGAGAAAATCATCAAGTGCCAAGACGTAATTGCTAGGGCATTATGAGTCATTTAACCGGAGTACTATCAACATGCGGGAACGAATGAAATAACAGGGAGTCTAAATGCGAGAGCACAAACACGTGCATGTCCGAGAGAGAGAGAGAGAGAGAGAGAGAGAGAGAGAGAGAGAGAGAGAGAGAGAAGAGAGAGAGAGAGAGAGAGAGAATTGGATTTTAAGATTTAGCATATTATATCTTGCAAGCTGAATTAAGGATCACAGCTTTGACCAAATCTCCCATCAATTCACGCCTTTCCCACTCCTGATTCATTCATCCCATTTCTTTGTTTTCTTGTTTGCTTCAGTAATTACATTTCAAGAATTCTATTTTCACTTGTTTATGGTTGAAATCGGTTAACTTTCTCTTCAAAGCTAAAACGACACAGTACTTAAAAGCGATGTTTATTCACAGGCAACGACTATAGATAGGCCGTCCATTTACGATTAAACAACAGACAAGGAATAAAATTAATTGAGTACAATAAATGGAATGAACAGCAGCAAAAATCAACGAAGTAACTGATTAATGGAATATGAACAAAATGCTCATGGTAGTATTGTAGGTTTTCAACTTATTAAATATGCAACCACCAACCCCTATAATTCAGGTGTGGAACTCATTTTACAGCCCTACAATAAAATGGCAACAATCGGCAGTGATTTTACCACCAAACTTAACCCTGCAATAAAACAGTATTCAGATGGAAAGATACTTATATGTTGCCTTATATCAGCATTGAAATAGTTGGGAAGAAATTGTAAAATTGATTTTAAGGGAGTAAGAATCTGGGGGCAATCTACACAGCATTCAGGTATCTTCATAAGGTTATGCAAAACACTGTTACACTTGGCTTGCCGCTCCTACGTTGCAACAATCTATCGTTTCATGAATATAAGCAGATATCAGGCAACCTTGAACTTTACATTCAATCAAATGACTTTGGGTCGTTGCCCAAATGTCTATACTTGATACAAAAACAGTGTAACTAACTTGAAAAAGTTGTTAGAAACAATAAAAAAAAATTGCAAAGCAAAATGACCCTGACAGTGGCAGCTGTATTTGTCTTTTAATCTCTAAAATAAGCCATTAACCTCACAATACACATTGGCTTCACTTGTTCAAACTATGAAATCTCTATCTTTTACAATTAAAATATACTCGCAAAGGTAGACTCTGATTTCAACCTTTACCTCTGAACATAACTTTGATCTCTTCATTCCATGCAAATACATACTTTGATCTTAGGTTCCACTATACCAGCTAATAAAATAAATCTGCTTTTAAACAACCTTCCAGTGTACTGGAATGGAGATCGTGCACCAATCTACACTTCCACTGAGTTTTGTGACTGGTAAACAATTCAACTGACCTTCACTGTTGCTAAAAGGGCAGGATAAACTTTTTGTTTCGAACCAGCTCCACGTACTGTTTTCAATCGTTTTTAAGCACAAATTCCATGGTGACATCTAGATCCACAGCATGTTATCCTATTACTGTGTAATCCTATGTTAACTAAGCAGAAACAATGCCAATTCATTGACCTGAATTCTCCCCAATGTAATTGGTGAGAATATTTCAATGTTATACAATCTTTTCACACTATAGTTTGTCCAAATATCACAAGGATTGATTCCGGCCAAGACCTCAAGCCAGCAATAAAATTATAACCAATTCAGTCACGTCTGTACGCTAGTGGTGATGACATACACATAAGTTAGTGAGTAGTTACATATACTACAAACACCTTAATTAAATACCCTGCCAATTCCATCCAAAAGCTGCTGAGCCTTGTACACAGCGTTTTGTTCATCAAGGCTATGACGTTTATGAGCATACTACAAACACCTTAATTAAATACCCTGCCAATTCCATCCAAAAGCTGCTGAGCCTTGTACACAGCGTTTTGTTCATCAAGGCTATGACGTTTATGAGCATTTACTTCCACACATTTTGCATTATACAGCAATGCTATGACTTTGCCTACTTGCATATCGCCCCATTAATGAATAAAAGTTGAAAATTAATTGATAGCTCCTTTTGGATCTGCCTGCCCTACCTTAAAATTTGTTTATTCGATCAAGTTATTCATAACCAAAATACCTTGTTCTAAGTGAAATAGCCTTACCATAAACAAAGTTAACCAACAGAAAGTAATTACATCAAAGAACTAGAACCACTTATATCAGTAAGTAAATACTTGACTAAATTTAAGATTTATTTTGAAATAAAGACTGTCTTTGACGTTCATCCAGTGTTACCGAAATTATAATCAATTTAAACCCTGATTGTAGTATCAGCAACCATGAGAGAGAGAGAGAGAGAGAGAGAGAGAGAGAGAGAGAGAGAGAGAGAGAGAGAGAGAGAGAGCTGGGGGGAACTAAAAAATTAATTCTTCAATATTAACACAATTTAAAACTGGGGAAAACATTTGTGAAATCAATACTAAAGGTTGTGATAATTGAAAGGTACTTATATTTAATAAGCCAATCCACTTTTTAAGACTAGTAGTCCGTAACTGTTTACCTGCAGCTTGGGAGGACAAAAGGTAATGTTTTATATAAAGCTAACAACAGAGGATACAATAGACTGTATTCATTTATTCCGTCATGGATACACAAACAAACTTTCCGTAAAACCATGACAAACAAAATACAAGATCACATTACATAACAATTGTGTTCAAGTATTCTGTATCCAAATTCTCAAAACAAATCCTCAGTATAATCATACATACGAGTAGCTGTGGCACTCAACATCCACCTTCTTCGAACTGATTTGCTTCACTGGACAATTTGTGTAGAAGGGTTATGTCCATGACACATTTAACTGCCTCACAAAAAGCTGCGACCATTTAACTGAGGTTTCAAATCCCGAGTCTTTATGCCATGGCCATCTTTTGTTTTGGATTTACAGTACCCTTCCTTAAAGACATTAAAATTAAGCTTCTATCTATTCTGTTTTACTCAATCATCTGTTTAACATAATTTGCTTGTATACAATTTGCTATTCGATTTCATCTGTTAATTTATATTGATTTAATAAAAACTGAAATCTAGCTTTATTACATCCACCGTTGCTTTGTTCTTTTTTCGACCAGCAACCAAATTTATTCTCTGAAAACTTGCTGAGCAAGCCCATGGCCGCCTTACTTTTTCATGACAATTTTAGCATAATAATAATAATAATAATAATAATAATAATAATAATAATAATAATAATAATAATAATAATAATAATAATAATAATAATAATAATAATAACACAGAAGATGGATGCTGGGTACCAACTCAAATGAGGAGGCAACAGAATTAACCATCTGATGTTCATGGACGACATCAAGCTATATGGTAAGAGCATCAAGGAAATAAGGAAATAGATACCCTGATCCAATGTAAGAACTGTATCTGGGTACATCAAAATGGTGTTTGGAATAGAAAAATGTGCCTAAGTTAACATACAAAAAGACAAAGTATCAAGGACTGAAGGGATAAAGCTACCAGATGGGAATAGCATCAAACATAGATGAGACAGGATACAAATACCTGGGAATAATAGAAGGAGGGGATATAAAACACCAAGAGATGAAGGATACGATCAGGAAAGAATATATGCAGAGACTTAAGGCGATACTCAAGTCAAAACTCAACGCCTGAAATAAATACATGGGCACTACCACTATCAGATACAGCGCAGTAGTGGAGTGGACGAAGGCTGAGATCCGCAGCATACCAGTAATCAGATACAGCGCAGTAGTGGAGTGGACGAAGATTGAGATCCGCAGCATAGACAGGAAAGTAGGAAACGCATGACAATCAATACACAAAGCACTACAACCAAGAGCAAATTCAGACAAACTATACATAACACGAAAGGAAGAAGGGAGAGGGTTACTAATCACAGAGGAATGCGTCAACATCGAGAGCAGAGCAATGGGGGCAATATCTGAAAACCAGTGAAGAAGAGTGGCTAAGGAGTGCATGGGTAGGAGGACTGATAAAGTAGACGAAGACCCAGAAATATACAGAGCAGGAGACTGACAAACAGAACAGAGGCACAAGACCAGACCCTAAGAACCAGACATGCCCAAAGAACGATTGATGGGAATAATTTATTTACTCACGTTCATTAGCTTTCGGGAAACACTGACGCATTATCTTATATTTTGGCATCATCTTTAAACACCGGATACACTCATCATTACCATCACCGCCTAAATCCCGGTGAAATTCTTGGACCTGTTTCCTTCTTGAATTTGCGCTTCCATATAGCTATCTCCGGCCTCCTGTCCCATAATTCTCATCCCTGTGAGCCCCATTTTCCAAGTAATCTGGTTCCAACTGGAGTCCAGCTGACGATATCACCTATCATTCTCACTGAGGTGGGAAAAAGGACATGATAAAGTTATCTTCCCTCCATCAATGTCCCATTTGCCTATGAGGTTTCTGTATTTCCCCTTTTCCCTACATATTAGAAAGACAACCTATTTCATCACACCGTAAATCTATTATATCCTTAAGCAAGCTTCGTAAATCTTGTGATGTTTGGCTGATTAAAAACGAATCAGCGCATCCTCAGCCGATTTTCCATCGTTATTCCAATATAAACCTTCTCCTCCATCTCCTACCAACTTTTTCATTATAAAATCCATGAAAAACACAAACTGCAAGCATGAAACTAGTAATAAAATTACTGTTAACACAAATAATGTGTATGAGAAACTGTGAGCACAACAGAGTAAAAGCAATGATAAAAATGTTCATCCGGGGTGCATGCAATAACCGTCATACCTTTTGGAATCAACTAAGCACAAAATCACGAGAAATTTACTGATTTGTCCATATTTCGCGTTATACACAAGACATGTACTCTTAAAAAAACCATTTCAAATCCCACTGGTACACATTTTTATCAGATAACGAGTTTCAAGATGGGAAAATTCCTTTGTCTAGTTCATCATGATACACCTGAACAAGTGGCAAAAAATATTATAATATTCAAATATAATTCAGGGTGTCGATATGATGTAATAATTCGTGAGGTTATTGCCATAAATTACAAATACTAATCGATAACTAATGAGTTAACTTCAAGAAACAGCAAATTCAAACAAATTATTACTATTTTTATCATTACTATTATCAAACTTATATGTCATTAAAAAAAAAGCAAGTATCCACAGAATAAGAGTTTATGTGTAAATAGAAATGTCGGAAAATATAACAGAAAATTAGAACATCAACAAGAGGTAAAATATAAATCCGTAATCATCTATGTCAGTAACAGCAAGTAGAGAGAAGGTGCTTTACAGTATCGTCCATAACACTCATACCTGGAGGACCCTGAATAGCGAAAGAAAGACCTGTCATACTGGGGAATGTGTCTTCAGTACCTCTACAGAATGTGGATATCGGCTGTCGACCAAGCAAATAGCACTATTTCTCTACATGTGCCTCTAACGATAGCAGCACAAGTACCAACTGCAAGACAGCTTATGGGAGATACCCAAAATTATGTTGTGCACATACAACAGAACTTCAAAAAATACACGGCATTAAAAAGGTCACTGCCAGAACACTGCCACGAATTGTGTAGATTCACTGGGCATTCACTAATTTAGTAGGCAAATGTTACAACAGTTCAAACATCCTATCTGAATTTTATGCAATTAGGAATGTAAACAATGAAAATGTACCAAGAACGATGAAAATATCGGAATTTTTGAAGATTTCCACATGCAAGTAGCAGCACATTGAATTATTTATAAATGTTTCTATTAATGCTAATTCATTTTTCGTTTCGTAACTCAAGTCTGCAAGAAAATTTTACTCAGCAAAGATAAATATATAAAGAAACTTTTAACTATACAATTCTGGTTTTTATTTCCATGAAACATTAAATGATTATCATAAAAACACTTCTTAACACAAGATATATTTGTGCGTAACCGTGTCTGGCAGGATATTCAATGAACGCGTTATCAACACCAAATAAGTTTTTCATTTTTTTCCCAAGCACCAGACACTATCACATCTGAAGCAACATTAGGTATAAAAAGACCTCAATCTCCTCGGAATAATCACTCTGCACGGCTAACTCTCCTTGTTTACAGGTAAGTCTCTCTCTCTCTCTCTCTCTCTCTCTCTCTCTCTCTCTCTCTCTCTCTCTCTCTCTCTCTCTCTCTCTGGTATTAGTTGTGAATCCTAACATAGCAAATTAAGAACTTCACGCGTTTTCCATTACCAAAATAAACATAACGAGAACAAAATCAGTTGAATAGCCCTATTCATAATTAAAATAATAAAAATTACTATGCACTATATTTCAAAAAAAAAAATTTAAAAAAAAAAAAAATCGAGAAGACAAAGAAAATGTACTCTGCATCTGATTATGTTACATACTTCACAAGGATACCAAAAGTAACTGCGTTTCAACATATTTCCAAAGTAACAACAAAGCTACTGACTACATCTCCCCAGGACCTTCAACAACCCAACCAACAATGAAGCTGGCAGCTCTGTGGGCGCTGCTGCCTTTAGCAGCAGCGGCTGGAGTGGTACCACCAGAAAATGAAGGAGTTAACTGGGCTGTCCTTGTTGCTGGATCCAGTGGATGGTTCAACTACCGACATCAGGTAAAACCAACCGATTTTTGCATTTAGAACTGAAAATCTACGTGAATCATTCATCATAGACTTTCAAATAATATCAAGATAAACACACTTTCTTAAAGGATGAGCGACTCTCAAAACATACTTCCCATTACAGTCCGACATCTGCCACGCATACCAAATCATGCATGACCGAGGTATTCCTGATGAACGTATCATTGTCATGATGTATGACGACATAGCCCATAACTCACAGTAAGTATAAGCATCATTTCAAAACATGGTCATTTCAGCTGAAGTTTTCTTGCCTTTTATTCCCGCTCCTACACAATCAAAACTTATCGGTGAAAATGTCCCTACTTCAGTCATTCATCTCTTCCAAATTCCTAGGAACCCTTACCCAGGAGAGATTTTCAACCACCCTGAAGGTAAAGATGTATATGCTGGAGTTCCCAAGGACTACACAGGACAGAAGTCACTCCTGAACTTTTCCTAGCTGTACTTCAGGGCAATGAGCAAGCTGTCCAAGGTATGGGCACCGGAAAGGTGGTCAAAAGTGGTCCCAATGACCGTATCTTCGTCAATTTGGACGATCACGGAGCACCTGGATTCTTCGCTTTTCCTTACGGAGAACTCATGGCAGATGACTTCGCCGCAGCTGTCACAAGCATGCATGAAGCACAAAAATACAAGGAGGTAAGAAAAGAAACTTCTATTAACAACATAATCAACAGTTTACGATAAAAAAGCATTTCTTATCTGGATGATTCTGTGCGTGTATACGTATACACCAATTTATACATGACCTTAATCAAATGTTTAGTCCAGTGAAAGAACACTATATAGAATATCCTGCACCGAGGTCACCATCAAAGTATTTTTAACCAGCCAAAGTCCTATACCAGTAAAACCCTCACTGGTGATATTCAGCAAACCCAAACTCCATAATGTGAAAACAGAAAATAAACAGGTTTTGCAAGCACCAACGACAAACAAGCAAAGGGGAAACGGCTAAAACTTTTATTCTTTTTCAAATGTCAGATTATGATTTACATCGAGGCCTGTGAGTCGGGATCAATGTTCGAAGACCTTTACCCTCCTTCTCTTAAAGGTAAGCGCTTCACATCCATGCTAAATATTAACACAAGAAAAAAAATAAGGCAGGTGGGTGTGTGTGTCTGTGTGTACTCATATAGCACCCGTAACGTAACATCCTAATTTTATAAATTACGAAGGTGACAGTTAATCCAACAATAGTCAAGGCGAAAAAAAAACTTTATGTACCTATAACTTGCGGATTGGTTACACAAGAATATACCGTATAATATATAGTAAATTTATTTCTAAAATAAATACTCCACCAGTCACCAATAATAATTATCTATAAATCTGATACCATCTTACACCAAACAAAAGTAGTATCTTACATATGATGAAAATGGAAGTCTGTCACAAATATTATACTGAACAATATTCAGCTAGAACTGAATTTAATAGAATATATCTGAAACGTCATGACTGACAAAGCAAAATAAATTGATAGAGGAAGTGAAGAAATCACAACCAAACTCAAAATGCCAAATCTGACCACATCACATCTAACATGAAAAGCTGGCAACCAATACTAACTTTACAGAATATTAACTCACATACAATATTCGTCTTATCATTCATTCAGCTTATGGCCTGTCTGCATCAAGCCCCTCAGAATCCTCCTGGGCAACCTACTGTGACAATCCATACGGAGTTTGTCTTGGTGATGAGTTCAGTGTTAACTGGATGGAGGATACTGAAGCCGTAAGTTTTATTCTCAGACCTTCTACATACCGAACTGTCATGAATTCTGGATAACAACTAAGTGTTATTTAAAGTTCCAATTACAGCTTTCAGAAACCCTTGATGATGAGTAACTTAGTCTAATCATTCACTATTGATCTTTCAAATGGATAATGAGGCATGGGTTGTATACTGACGTTCTAGCATAAAGTATACAAATGTCAAATTTATATAACCCACTATAGTAGGTAAATAATAATAATTATAAGATGGGTCTAATATTCATTACAGAATGATCCAAACACCGAGACCCTCAAAACTCAATTTGAAAACACAGAAAGGTTGACCTTGGGATCACAGGTCATGCAGTGGGGAGACCTTTCAATAGACGCACAAGTTGTAGCCACATTCTTTGGTCCTACCAGTTCGGCACCTAAGACGTACTCCACCAAACGTACTCAGGTATCTTATTTGTCATAATAATATGGAGATTTAGAAAGAAACTAATTTGTTGATAATGCTACTCAGATACTTTAACCCTTTTGTTTTTACAACATAATGTGTCAAATATGAAAATCTGTACTCATTTAGCACAATTCCTCTCTGCTTATTTTCTTGACAACGTAACCACCCAAACCTATAAAAACCCTTCAAGGATATTAATGCATTTTCAGGAGTCTTCTATCCCAGTTCAAGACGTCCCCCTCGTTATGTTGGAACGAAAACTGAAGTCCGCAACAAATGAGTTAGATAAGAAGACTAAAGCAAAGGAAATTGCTGCCCTCAAAGAGGTATGTACTATATCCTCTTTCCCGCAAAATGGAAATTACAAAATCTAAACTTGCTAATAGTTTTGTATTAGCTTTACATTTCATTTGCTAACTGAAACTCATTCTAATTTTTTACTGAATTTCAGAGGCGTGAGTTTGTCCACAAAACAATGAAAAACATTGCTCTTTCTGTAACTGGTGACGAGAAACTCACTGAGGAGATGATGGTGAAGAAGAACACAAAGATTACTAACTGGAGTTGCTACAACCCAGTTGTTCATGCTTTCAGCGAAAACTGCTTCAATCTTGGCCAGGTAAGATGAAAAAAAAAAAAAAAAAAAAAAAAAAAAAAAAAAAAAAAAAAGATCACATGTTATTCTGTTGTGCAAAATTTACAGTAATCCATGCTTTTATCAGGAGGAAAAATATAAAATGTACGCCTCTGATACCATACACAGAAGTACTGTAAACCTTTCAAAATATGCAAATGAAAACAGTATTCAATGATATTCTAAACAGTAGTCTTATCCATTAATTATCTTTTCAGAGCACGTACGCCTTAACTACAGTTCACACACTGCTCCATCTGTGCGAAGCTGGATATAGCAGCAGTGATATTATCAACAGCATGAAGTCAGTGTGCTACTTCCCGACAATAGAAAATGCCTTCTAAACATTTCAAGACTCGTGAATTAGAAATGCCTGTAAAACCTACTTACTCTCAATCTAATAATGTACAATCATTACGTCTCTTGATATGATACATAATACGATTCTCATAAGTCTCTGAAATGAAGTGTCACATCTGAACGTTCACTCGTAAATAAGTCTAAAACATCTGTCTTCTTCTTTTAAAGTTAATGTAAGGAAATGTATTCATACACTAATGCATGTCATTACAATATTAATATTTCACGGTATGAGTTCTCATCGATAGAATGCGAACATCCAACTAACCTTAGTATATAATCAAATATAATGCTCTCAATAAGTTTGATGGGAATTTTTATTATCTTGAACTCTTTGTAATGAGACAACACACTGTTGGGGTCATGAGGACTCACTTGACCCAATACTACTAATGACATACTTCTACACCCTTCTGTGACTCTTGAGTACTGACTTTTGGGATGAAGTTGCTAACTCAATAAACAAGCCTTGAAGAGTCATGGGGGCTTTCAAACTAACAAAACCAGTTACCAATTCAGCAGTGTTGTGAAATGTGAAACATCGCAGATCACAGGGTACACAATGTATCAAAACTTATGACCATAGCAATGCAACTTTCATTCACCTTACTCACCTTCAGGGCCTCATTTTCACTTGAGTTCATTTCTACCAGAATCCTAAAATTTGTCAGTTCTGATCAGTGTTATGGGAGCCTAAACACTAAGCTCAATCTACTTTAGCCTACCATATGAGTTGAGGTGCAGTGACAGCTAAAAACATACACTCCAACGTCTAAGTTCTTTGGATGCCTTTCTTTCCTACTAATACAAACTCAAAAAGGTCTTCTGGAGAGGAGCATAATGGTTGACAGTTTACAGTTTGATTAAAGTACAATTGGCCAAATACTTGCTATTGAATAACTCTAGCTCTAAACACTATAAAACCTTAGCGTAGTTTTAAGCTTTGGCAACCAATATTTTCTCAAATTGTGTAATGCACTAAAAAACCAGTTCATTCATTTTTAGTCTTTAATGCTTTTTATAGAACTTACAAATTTTTTAAAACTATTTTTAATTTACTTGTGTGTATAAACGGTCTTTAAAACAAGTATCCTTCATCAGGAGCTGGAGATGGGCACTGAACTTAACAAGGTAGATAAATTGATATTAGTTGGGAGTATCATGAAAATTGTTCGAAAACAATTGTTTGAAAATAACTATTCGAAAACAATTACTCGAAAAAAGTTATTTGAATGGGAAATTTTTCGAAAGAAAATCATTCGAATGGACAATTGTTCTATGTGCAATTATTCGAAATGAACAAGCGCCAGTGACAAATGCGTTATCGGCATCGGGGAGAGAGTGAGACAGTAAAAAGATAGCTCGTGCGCAGAAATTCATCATTTCCTTCAAAAATAAGCCGAATATATTGAAAGTGAAAAAGGGCAAACCCATGCTCAAAACTGATGGTTTCCTATATGGGAAAGATAAGCAAGTTGAAAACAAAATATACTGGAATTGCAATAAGTTTGCATCGTATCGTTGAAGCCGTGCAATTACTATTGCCGGTGAAGTGTTTAAAGTTTCTCGTAAACATAAACATTCTGGTGATACCGTAAACGTCCACGTGCGTAGTTTCATGAGCAGAATAAAACAAGATGCTCAAAAAACCAGTGATTCCCCTCATTATGTCATTTCTACTACTGCCTCGCAATTACGTGAAAGCGTAGAGCAAGCTTTACCAAAAATAAGCTCTTTAAAATAAACTATTCACAATATTAGATCAAAGAAGAGAGACGGTTTAGCTAATCTCATTCACAAACGAGAAATTGTTTCCACTAATGAACAGACAGAAAGTAATTAAGGAGAGCAACTTTTGCTTTATGATTAAGGCCCTTACGATGAGACTTCATTTTCTCAACTCAGAATAATTCGAGCACATTCGCGTCAAGTGAACATTTCCAAGTAGATGGAACTTTTGAAACTGTACCTCAGCTATCTCAGCCATTATATACAGTACATTCTGTTAAGAAAAATTTTACCCCTCTGATAGTTTATGCCTCACTTCCAAATAAGAGGGCGCTAACACTTGTTGAAAATTGTTCGCTCAAATTATTTCTAGTATTCCTTTTCTACAAGTTACGACTTCAACGTCAGATTTTCAGATTGCCACTGTAACTGCTGTTAAAGGAGAATTCAACACAGCTTAGCATTATGAATGTCTTTTTCACTTACGTCAGTGACTGTAAAAAAAATATGCGATTGTGGTCTTAAGGAAAATTATGATGCCTATTCCGCGGTCGCTTTTCAGTATATCCGTACATAAAGTGACTGAATCACTTGAGACTTCATTATTCAAATATATATCCTCAAATAGTGAATCCTATTCTCGGTTATTTTGAAGATGTATGAATTGGTCTTCCTTCAAGACGTCACAGACGAAGCCCTACTATGTTCAAGATACGTATGTGGTCTTGCTTTGAGAGTCAATGCTGGTTTAACAAGAACGAATAAGAGCAGAGGGCTTTTCTACAGGATCAGCCGATCATCCCACGATATGGAAATTCTTGTACGCTCTTAAGAGAGAACAGGACTTGCAAGAAATTCATTTGTAAAAGTAAGAGCAGGTTGCCAAATATTCAAGAGCGCCAAGAAACAGCGCGATGCAAATGAAAGACTTAAGAATTAGTGGTTTCTTTTAACGGGTACTCTTCAGTAGTTGAGTATCTACGTGGAGTAGCATATAACTTACATTTTATAAGGAAATGCTGTTCTTTTAATCATTGCATTGCTTTTTAAATAAAGATGTGCGTATTTCCAATAACTATCATTTGATTTTTAATTTTTACATTTTTGTTAAAATAAAGAATTTTGAATGCCGTACAACAGTACTTTCGATTTTTTATTCACACATTTCCATTCTCATAAATTTTTTCGAATAATAGTTTGCAAATAATCGTTTTAGAACAATTATTTTCACGTAACGTTCACATAATCTGGCGAGTGGAGATTCAAAATATTTGTTGCCATCCACAAACACTTTCTCCTTCAGCATCATGGACCAAGAGGAGTGATTGCGGACAATCTGATAAAGTGCTCTGGTTAGTACACCTTCGCAGAATACGATTTTTTTTTTTTTAGATATTTTCTTAACTGCTCAAATAAATACAAACCACCAAGTTTCTATAAGTTGAGTATATCTTCGTTTTACAAGACCACTGATCTGATCAACAGCTCTCCTAAGACTGGCCTGAATGCTTAGATATTTTTTACGTGACTAAGAACCAATTGGTTACTGAGAAACGGGACCTACAGCTTATTGTGGGATCCAAACCACATCGAAAAATAAATTTCTATCGCCATAAATAAAATAAATTCCACTGGTTCTGCGTTGGCAGAGCAGGAATCGAATCCTGACCCTGTGAACGGTAGTCGAGCACTTAACCGACTCGTCCAACGAAGAACAACAACCTTCCCAGGTGGGGGGGTGGGGGTCACTGGTGGGAGTACAGGTGGAGACACCCTTGTCAAACAATCTTCTCCATAATGGCTGGTAGCCAAAGATGACCTGCTAAGCTGATCTGCTTGCTCCAGTCTAGAAAGGACTGATTGATTGATTGTGTATTATATCTGGCGTCACAACATCTGGGTAATTGACACCGAAATAAATTAAATAGAAAAAATTAAATTTTTAATAAATTTCATATAAAAATATCAATAAATATATTATAAAAATTTTCTTCATATATGTAAGTTCTTAAATAGACCATCTATGTATAATTTAAAATTTGGTTGAGGAGGCCCGCCTCCCTCATATAGATATATAACTGCTCTATATTGCAATCTTTTCCAAGAATTGTAGCTAGGATAAAATTACCTACTCTGTCACGACCCCAAGACAAGAACCTATGTCTCAAATTCCCGAATCTGGGACATTCAATCAACAAATGTTTCACAGTCAAGGGCAGAGTGCAGTTCTCACAAAACGGAGGATTTTCACGAGACATCAAGAACCCATGTGTGAGTCTTGAATGTCCAATCCTCAATCTGCACAACATCGTTTCTTGTCTCCTTGGCATATTCGGATATGACCAAGGAGACACTGATGACGTGATACTCCGCATTTTTTGATTAGTTAAAATATCCTCCCAATGGGACTGCCAACATTTTTTAACTCTCTGACCTACTAGAGGATACAAATCCCGCAGACTTTGCAAGTTGGTCAGCTTTCTCATTCCCAGCCACCCCAACATGGGAAGGCACCCAACAGAACTTTATTTCTTTCCCTTTTCTTTTTAGTAAAAGCAGCCATTCCAATATATCTAAAATCAGAGGGTTTAAAGGGTTAAAAGATTCCAGTGACTGAAGAACACTTATTGAGTCACAATATATAATAAAATTATTTTCAATCCGAATTAAAACTTCCTTTAAGGCCTTTAAAATTCCATATAATTTTGCTGTAAAAATCGATGCAACACATGATAACCTGTCGCTTCTCTCTACATCAGGGAAGGCTACACCAAAGCCGACGCCAGCATCTGACTTTGAGCCATCCGTAAAAACTGCAGTGGAGTCATCATGTTCCACGGAATGTTCTAACAATATTGACCGCATGGCCTCACTGGACAATTCTGTCTTGGTAAAATTAAAATATCTACAAAATTTTACCTCTGGAAAGTTCCAGGGGGGACTAACTGAATATTTTGCCGGTAAAATCTCTATTATTGGCATATTTAATTCACGGACAATAAAATTTACTCTAAAAGCAAATGGATGAGGTTGCTTCGGGTGATTTTCATAAAACTGCCAATGCCTTTCATTTCTCATACAAATGCTGGTTAAAGACTTAGGTAGCCTCTGGAATCTATACCAGCTCCCTACCAGCAGACGCTTGTAATGAAGATCCAGTGGCACCTCATCAGCATCTACAAGCATGCTCTCGGTGGGAGATGATTAAAGGCTCCAGTACATAATCGTATTCCTCCATGATGAATAGAGTTGAGCATTTTAAGGCTATTTGGCTTTGCAGAAGTGTACACCTCACACCCATAACTTAACTTTGAAAAAGACAAGGCTTTATATAATCTCAACACTGAGTTCGGTCTGCACCCCACGAAGTGTGAGACACGACTTTCAGCAAATTCATTGCTTTCCAAGCTTTTTGCCTTAAAATTTTTCAGATGTGGAACCAAGTCAGCTTGCTATCAAAAATCAAACCAAGAAACCTTGTTTCACCAATACATGGAATTCTCTGCCTATGAATGAATAGATCTGGATCAGGGTGGATTCCCCTTATACGACAAAAGTGCATAGTTATAGTTTTGCTGGCAGAAAATCTAAAACCATTAACCTCAGCCCATTTCACTATATTATCAATGCAGAGCTGAAGGCGGCGTTCAGCCACTGCCATCCTTGATGCTGCAAAGGAAATTGACAGGTCATCAACAAATAGGGTATATGTTATATCTGGGGGAATTATTTTAGAAACCCCATTGATTACCAAGGCGAACAAGGTTACACTTAAAACACTTCCTTGTGGTACTCCTTCTTCATTAAACACATCTGACAATGTTGCTCCAACCTGAACCTGAAATATCCTATTTTTAAAAAATCCTTAATAAAGAGGGGCAAATTGCCTCTAAGGTTATATTCATAAAGGACCCTTAAAATTGCATATCTCCATGTTGTATCATAAGCCTTCTCTAGATCAAAGAAAACGGTGATGTGATGCGGTTTGTTAGCAAAAGCTTCACATATTGAAGATTCCATTCGTACCAATACATCAGTTGTGGAGTGCATCAATCGTGTGTTCACCATTTTTTCCATGATCTTACACAAACAAGATGTCAATGCAATAGGACGACAATTTTCTGTCTTAAACGAATCTTTTCCAGGTTTCACAAATGGCAGTAGTTTTAACTTCTCCCAAAGCTTGGGGAAGATATGTTCTCGGTAAATTCTGTTAATTTTCAGGAGTATGCTTAATCATTGAATATGTTATATCATCCAGCCCAGGAGCTGATTCATTACATTTATTCCAGGCTGATTCAAATTCTCTAATAGTAAAAGGAGCATTGAACTGCTCATGTCTTGAGGTATTAAAATCAATTTCGACCTGTTCCATTACCTGTCTTTGAGCTGAATAGGGTCTATCATCATTTTTCTTTGCAACATTAGCAAAATGATTAGCAAACTCATTTGCCACTAACTGGAGGTCTGCTACCTCGCAACCATTGACCTTGATAACTGGAGGTTGACAAGGAGTGTACTTGCCTGCTATTTTTCTAACTCTCTTCCAAACTAGAGTCAGAGGAGTTTTTAAATTTAGTGAAGATATGAATATTGCCCAAGATTCTTTTTGTGCTTTTTTGATTTCCATGCGAAAATGAGCTCTCGCTTTTCGAAATTCTACACGATAATACTCACATTTTCGTCTGCGGTATCTGGTGAAGGCAGATCTCATAGTTCTATGAGTTTCCTGGCATTTACGAGTCCACCAGGGAACTGGTCGGCGGTATAGATTGAAGACCAGCTAAGAACATTATTGTATTAAAAAAGTCAAGAGCGTTATCTACACAGGGAAAGTCATCAGCAGAGTCATCTACTGAGCTGTGCTCCTGGAATGTTGACCAATCAGCTTTACCAATGTTCCACTTAGGTAGCCTTGATGATGGAGGGCTTGATGCTACACTCATCACTATTAGGAAATGGTTGCTGGTAAATCTATCATTTATAGTTCTGCAATTAAAATCAATAAGGCAATCATATCATCACTACATATAGATAAATCAATAGCTCATAATGGGCCTGTTTGAATATGAAAATGTGTAGACTCCCCAGAGTTGAGAATCCCCACATTTTCATCTTCTACGATGGAACCCAAGCATCTTCCTCTCTGATTGGTGACGATGTCACCCCAAAGAGGATTTCTGCTATTCATATCTCCCAAAATAACAAAAGGGCGTGGTAACTGTTGAATAAGATATTTAAATTCATTGATGGGGAAGACTTCGTTAGGTGGTAGATAGAGAGAGCATACTGTATGTTTTCTTTGCAAATGGAGCTGCACACCTATCACTTGCAATGCTGATTGAATACTAATAGGATTTTGTGGGGTGTCATTTCGAACATACAAAAGGACACCACCATGGCTTCCAATATTTAAATTATAGGTGGAGTGATAGGATGTATACTCTCGTGGGCTGGGGCACGTATTATTACCAATCATGGTCTCCTGCAGAGCTACATAAACAGGAGATACCTCTGATATAAGCAGCCTTAGTTCTTCCCATTTAACTCTTAATCCCTGACAGTTCCACTGGAGAAAATTAATGAATTTTACTTTCCTTTAGAGGCTGTTAAATTGGAGCCTCTTTTAAGATCTTTCAGCTTACAACCTTGCTCTTTTTTCCTGGAAGGAGACCGATTGTTTAAGGCTGCCTTCCTTTTTAGAGGGTTATCAGTCTCAGGAACAGCAGACAAAGCTGGTGTCGCCTGAGGAGGGGTGTGAGGATCGGATATTGGTGCATCCTCGAAAGCATTTACACGTGCTACAGCCTCCAGAGAGGCGGGAGTGCCAGGTACCCCCGGCACAGCCTCCACAGAGGCAGGAGTACCAGAAATCACTGGCTCTGCTTCCATGCCAGAACCAACTGGCACTACCTCCGAAGAGGCAAGAGTGGCAGAATTAACTGGCACTGCCTCTGAAGAGACAGGAGCACCTGAAATCACTGGCGCAGCCTCCAAAGAGGCACGAGCACCCGAAATCACTGGCGCAGCCTCCGAAGAGGCACGAGCACCAGCAATCACTGGCACCGCCTCCAAAGAGGCATGAGTACAGGTCGTTACAGGTTTTTTACTTACATTGTTTTTGGTAACATTGGTTCCTTCTTCGGTTGGCAGCAACGCTAAAGAAAGATATTCCTGGTCTAACGTACTGATTCAACACTCTCTCTTTTGCCTCTCTAAATGTGATATGTTCAGTTGCCCTTCATGTTTGAATTTCTTTTTCCATGATGTATACATCAAAGGTAAGTGACGATGATGGATGACTGTCTTCACAATGTATACATCTGGCTTGCTTATTACATATGCCATGCTCTGGTTCACTACATTTGACACAAGTGGCAGGCTTCCCTTGTAGTTTCTGTCTACAAGACCCCAACATATGTCCAAATTCTTGGCAATGAAAACATCTCCTCGGTCTTGGTATATATTGTTTGACCTTGAAACGTAACCAGGCTGCTTTCACTATACTAGGCAAACGGGTGGAATTGAATGCAACAATCAAATTGGGGAGCGGGACAAGGACTCCATTTATCTTCTTCTTCATTCTTTCAATTCTTATTATGCCTTGATCTCTTAATTCTTCTACTAGCTTTTCTTCAGAGTACGTCATAAGCTGGGGCGCATATATCATCCCCTTGGAGTAATTCCAAGAAGCATGTACTGCACACTCCACTTTAACTTCTCCAAAATGCGATAATGTTTTCAGTTTATCACTTTCTTTTGCCGAGGCAGACTCTACTTTCAGCTTTCCTCGCCCATCAGAAAATATCTTAGGCTCTCGGCCACAACATTTCACAATATCCCTATATACATAAAAAATATCAAAATTAGAGTCTTCCAGATCAAAAGTCAAATATTTATCGAGCGAATTTTCAAACATTCCAGGTCCTATTTCTGATACTATACTATTCCTACCAAATTTCCCTTTGCTCAGTACTGGAGCAAAAGGTTTCAGTGTAATTAGACTGGAAGAATTTTCTGATTTTTCCAGAGGAAGGTTGCCAGGGGAGGTTCCTGCAGTCATCAACTATGCCAATTCATTACCATCAAAGGGTCCAGGGGTACTTGAATCTTTATTCCTTTCTGTCATAAAGATCAAAGAGAGAACAAAAAAAGATAAATAAACCTGAAAACCTTAAACAGATATCATTAGCCTTTCATGGATTTTATTCTTCCACTAATGGCACAAGTGAGAACCGACTCCCAAAAGTCTGCGTCCCTACCCTACCCCATTGGGGATGGCACAACATGATTAGAGTGGTCCAAGTGTAAGCCAAACCCGCTTGATAGGACTGAGAGTATTACAAGAATACAATCATCCCCACCCTAATCACATTATGGGCAAACCGGACAGAATGCAGAGAGTCCTATCCGCAAAACTAGACTCCCTGGAATCTGTGGTCCAGCCCTGTAAAATAGTTCCGCCTGATATCACTCAGGTCCGAACATTATCGGGCAGTTGATGGTCCTGCCACGGTTCCCACTATTTAGCTTCAGATATAAAACCCAGTCCCAGCTATGATATCTTTTCTGTTTACCAGGACCAGTAAATTTAAGCAAGGGTAGAAATTCCCACATAATTAATCCGAAATGATAGAAAAAAAAAATATTACATGAAGGAGAAAAGAGGTAGTAATGAAAAAATTGCAGAAAGAAGGAAAAGTTCTGACTAATTTAGTTGGATCACAGCTGGGCCCCAAGGACCAGTGAGAAAGCAACCCACCAGGCATCACGGCCCAGCTGCTGGTCCCTAAGCCCCCTACCCACGCCAAGGGGTCAGTATCTAGGGAGAGTCTAGAAAGGAATTACAATACTACTTCCATAAGCTTTGCTCAACACAAGAAAGAAACTCCCTTTGGTACTTTGCCACAATCCCAAGTTAATAACAAAATGAGCTAAGGCAGACAGTTCTGGAATAACTGTCTCTCATGGGACACCTAAATCAATCGACTGTTTAGGTAATAGAACTAGCAAAAATTTTGGAAGTGACCCCAACCTGTACCAAAGTGAACGCGTGGGTGAACACCTGGGGCGTGGGTGCTTTGCTTCTATTACTAGCCCCTCATATCTATTGAAAGAATGAAGTCACCTACTGTGAAGGAATCTAACACTAAACATTGTTTCCATCCTGTAACAAGTCTTTATATAAACGCAGAGCATATGGTTGCCAAGGACGAGTTTTTTTTTATGCACAACAGAGCATACTAAATTAGCTGAAAGTATGGGTACTACATAAATATATGCATATTCTAAAATGCCCCATTTATTACAATGGTAATCATTTTTTCATATATGGCACAGGGCAAAGAAAATGAAACCCTTTTCCCAACGCCTAATTTTTACCTACATTTATTAGTGTTCCAGAACTGACTTTGAACAAGTAATTAAATTATGAAGTTTATATCTTAATTAAAATACTACTGTGTAATCATTTTACATTTTGGCATAATTTTCCTACAATGTGGATACAGTCATCAAAACCTTCATTTCCTAAATCCCAATGTGAAGCGAGAGGCCTCAGAGAAATTCCTTCACTCCTTTCTTTCTTGAACTTTCCTACTGCATGTCTCTGGGAGCCCCTCATAATTCTCGTCCACGGCCGCTCACCTTTCCCAGTTAATCTGGTATCAACACAAATCCACCTAACACTACCACGTACCATTCTCATGGGGTGGTGCCAAGGGCATCCCCTAGATAGGATGGATGGATGGATGATGAAGTTTAGGGACAAGACCAAGCACTGGGACTCTTTTATGGTCATTCAGCGCCGTCATCCCCTTGATGTTTCCCCTTAAGGCCTCATTTAACCATAGAGCTTTTGTATTTTCCCTTCCAGTCTGTATTGTATATGCTATTTACTACATATTAGAAAGCCAACCTACTTCATGCTTTCCCGACACTGTTACTTCATCCCACTGTCATCAATATTTCTGTTTTTATTGGATGTATCTTAGGTCACGTACCTAAATATATGATGCATTCTGTTAATCAGATTTTGTAAATCATGTGATTTTTTTGCTTATTAAAACAAAATTATCTGCCTAGTCTGAGTCAACCGTCATTCATTTTCAGTATAAAACCTCCTCTTCTAAATCCTACCACGGTTTTCATTGTAAAATCCAAGACAAAGGCAAACTGCAAAATTTCAATTAATTGTTGTATACACAAACATGTGTATGCATACATGTTAGTAAAATAGCGTAAATACAATAAGAAAATATGCTCATCCTTAAAAATATATACAATTGCTGCATTATCATCCAAGGTCAAGTTGTAACCGTCATATCCTTTGGAATATGATTGAGTTTATTCATATTGAGCATTATACACGCAACAGGTCTCTGAAAAAAACCCACTGCAAAACCTACTGGTACGCATCTTATCAGATAACGTGTTTCAAGATGGAAAATTCCCTTTGCCAAGATCAGCATGATGAACTTGAACCCGGAGGCAAAAAAACAATTGTGTTCAACTACAATTCAAGGTACGGCTATGATGTAACTAACTTTTTATGTCAACATGGCTAAATAATACCCATAACTCCCATGACAAGCAGGTTTGATTGTTAATAACAAAAAACACTAACACAAAGTTCTAGACAAGACAACGCTATGAACGGAGAGAATTTTCTTTTAAAGTTATCATGACAATGCTTACAGACAAATCGATGTTATAAGACTTAATGGAACTTAAAAACTATGATTATTTGGATACTGTGAAATTGAATTCCCAACGATATTAGATAATAAACGATTTAAATCTAACCTACATTTCCAGCAATAAAGTAATTTTAATTTCCATGTTATTCTAAATTCACTTGACTGCAAGTAGGGCTCTCAAAAGAAAATCACACAACAAATTCATTCACTAACAAGAGTCTAAATTCACTCCATTTTTACTATATTTGAACACAATAAATGTCCAGAAAAATCAACAAAGGGTAAAACACATTTCAGCATTCAACAAGGTCAGTGACAAGTATGACCCCAACCTCTTATACCTACAAGACCTCCAAAAGCAATACTGTAAATGGAATGAAAGACCTGATACTGGGGAATGTGACGCAGGTGCCTCTGCAGAATGTGGATACTGGCTCTCGAAAAATCAAATGACACACTGGTTCTTAAGGTGTAACTCTATTACCTAAACATACCAGCACAAGCACCAACCGCTAAACCTTTCAAAGAAGATCCCCCCCACAAGTTAAGCACATTGAACAGAACTTTAAAAAATCCATGACAAGCCAATGGACACAATTAGAACACTGCAGAGAATTGTGTGGATTCACTTGATAATCACTGATTTACGCTAATGCTACATAGGTTATGAGGTTTGTTCTTTCTAAATTCTGTACAATCTGACTGATAAAAAATAATGAAAATGTACAAAGAAGAAACATCGGAATTTATTTCAATTTGCACAAGTATCTAACAGCATACTGTACCACTAATAAATATTTCTATTTATGCTAATTCATAGTTAATTTGGGAAGTCGTACCTGTGAGAGAATGACTGCCCAGAAACACTAAACAGAAAAAAATGATGACTTTACAACTATCATAAAAAAAAATACCCACAATATTTTCTTTCTCGATACGATAACTTTTTACCTATCTGTGCCTAGCACGAGATTCAATGAACGTGTTATCAAAAGAATCGTTTTTACCATTTTTTTTTATCTGTCATGTCAATTTCCACAAAGCACCAGATACCATCACATCTGAAGCAACATTAGGTATAAAAAGACCTCAATCTCCTCGGAATAATCACTCTGCACGGCTAACTCTCCTTGTTTACAGGTAAGTCTCTCTCTCTCTCTCTCTCTCTCTCTCTCCTCTCTCTCTCTCTCTCTCGCTCTCTCTCTCTCTCTACTCTCTCTCTTCTCTCTCTCTCTATCTCTCTTCTCTCTCTCTGGTATTAGTTGTGAATCCTAACATAGCAAATTAAGAACTTCACGCGTTTTCCATTACCAAAAGAAACATAACGAGAACAAATCAGTGAATAGCCCCTATTCATTAATTAAATTAATAAATTACCTATGTACTATATATCTAAAAAAAATATCTCGAGAAGACAAAGAAAATGTACTCTGCTTCTGATGATGTTACATACTTCACAAGGATACCAAAAGTAACTGCGTTTCCACATATTTCCAAAGTAACAACAAAGCTACTATACTGACCACATCTCCACAGGACCTTCAACAACCCAACAATGAAGCTGGCAGCTCTGTGGGCGCTGCTGCCTTTAGCAGCAGCGGCTGGAGTGGTACCACCAGAAAATGAAGGAGTTAACTGGGCTGTCCTTGTTGCTGGATCCAGTGGATGGTTCAACTACCGACATCAGGTAAAACCAACCGATTTTTGCATTTAGAATTGAAAATCCACGTGAATCATTCATCATAGACTTTCAAATATTATCAAGATAAACACACTTTCTTAAAGGATGAGCGACTCTCAAAACATACTTCCCATTACAGTCCGACATCTGCCACGCATACCAAATCATGCATGACCGAGGTATTCCTGATGAACGTATCATTGTCATGATGTATGACGACATAGCCCGATCACTTCACTGTAATATAAGATCATTTCAAACATGGTCATTTCAGCTGAAGTTTTCTTGCCTTTTATTCCCGCTCCTACACAATCAAAACTTATCGGTGAAAATGTCCCTACTTCAGTCATTCATCTCTTCCAAATTCCTAGGAACCCTTACCCAGGAGAGATTTTCAACCACCCTGAAGGTAAAGATGTATATGCTGGAGTTCCCAAGGACTACACAGGATCAGAAGTCACTCCTGAACTTTTCCTAGCTGTACTCCAGGGCAATGAGCAAGCTGTCCAAGGTATGGGCACCGGAAAGGTGGTCAAAAGTGGTCCCAATGACCGTATCTTCGTCAATTTGGATGACCACGGAGCACCTGGACTATTCGCTTTTCCTTACGGAGAACTCATGGCAGATGACTTCGCCGCAGCTGTCACAAGCATGCATGAAGCACAAAAATACAAGGAGGTAAGCAAAGAAACTTTTCCTATTAACAACATAATCAACAGTTTCCGAAAAAAAAACATTTCTTATCTACATGATTCGGTGCGTGTGTATACACCAATTTATCCATGACCTTAATCAATTATATAGTCCAGTGAAAGAACACTATATAGAATATCCTGCACCGAGGTCACCATCAAAGTATTTTAACGAATCACAATCCTTTACCAGTAAAAGCACACCACTGGTGATATTCAGCAAACCTAACCTTCATAAGAGTGAAAACAGAAAAATAAACAGGTTTTGCAAGCACCAACGTCACACAAGCAAAGGGGAAACGGCTAAAACTTTATTCTTTTTCAAATGTCAGATTATGATTTACATCGAGGCCTGTGAGTCGGGATCAATGTTCGAAGACCTTTACCCTCCTTCTCTTAAAGGTAAGCGCTTCACATCCATGCTAAATTTTAACACAAGAAAGGAAATAAGGCAGGTGTGTGTGTGTCTGTGTGTGTGTGTACTCATATATAACGTAATATCATAATTTTACACATTACGAAGGTGACAGTTAATCCAACAATGGTCCAGGCGAAAAAAAAACACTAGATGTGCCTCTTACTTGTGGATTGGTTACACAAGAATAAACTGCATAATATATAATAATTTTATCTCTAAAATAAATACTCCACCAGTCACCAATAGTAATTATCTATAAATCAGAAACCATCTTACACCAAACAAAAGTAGTAACTTGACTGACAAAGCATAATAAAATGATCGAGGAAGTGAAGAAATCACAACAAACTCAAAATGCCAAATCTGACCGCGTCACATTTAACATGAAAAGCTGGCAACCAATACTAAGAACTTTACAGAATATTAACTCACATACAATATTCGTCTTATCATTCATTCAGCTTATGGTCTGTCTGCATCAAGCCCCTCAGAATCCTCCTGGGCAACCTACTGTGACAATCCATACGGAGTTTGTCTTGGTGATGAGTTCAGTGTTAACTGGATGGAGGATACTGAAGCCGTAAGTTTTATTCTCAGACCTTCTACATACCGAACTGTCATGAATTCTGGATAACAACTAAGTGTTATTTAAAGTTCCAATTACAGCTTTCAGAAACCCTTGATGATGAGTAACTTAGTCTAATCATTCACTATTGATCTTTCAAATGGATAATGAGGCATGGGTTGTATACTGACGTTCTAGCATAAAGTATACAAATGTCAAATTTATATAACCCACTATAGTAGGTAAATAATAATAATTATAAGATGGGTCTAATATTCATTACAGAATGATCCAAACACCGAGACCCTCAAAACTCAATTTGAAAACACAGAAAGGTTGACCTTGGGATCACAGGTCATGCAGTGGGGAGACCTTTCAATAGACGCACAAGTTGTAGCCACATTCTTTGGTCCTACCAGTTCGGCACCTAAGACGTACTCCACCAAACGTACTCAGGTAACTTATTAGTCATAATAATATGGAGATTTAGAAAGAAACTAATTTATTGATAATGCTACTCAGATACTTTAGCCCTTTTGCTTCTACAACATAATGTGTCAAAATATATGAATGTGTCACAGTCAAATATGAAAAACTTGACTCATTTAGCACAATTCCTCTCTGCTTATTTTCTTGACAATGTAACCACCCAAACCTATAAAAACCCTTCAAGGATATTAATGCATTTTCAGGAGTCTTCTATCCCAGTTCAAGACGTCCCCCTCGTTATGTTGGAACGAAAACTGAAGTCCGCAACAAGTGAGTTAGATAAGAAGACTAAAGCAAAGGAAATTGCTGCCCTCAAAGAGGTATGTACGACATCCTGTTTCCCGCAAAATGGAAATTACAAAATCTAAACTTGCTAATAGTTTTGTATTAGCTTTACATTTCATTTGCTAACTGAAACTCATTCTAATTTTTTACTGAATTTCAGAGGCGTGAGTTTGTCCACAAAACAATGAAAAACATTGCTCTTTCTGTAACTGGTGACGAGAAACTCACTGAGGAGATGATGGTGAAGAAGAACACAAAGATTACTAACTGGAGTTGCTACAACCCAGTTGTTCATGCTTTCAGCGAAAACTGCTTCAATCTTGGCCAGGTAAGATGAAAAAAAATATCACAGGTTATTCTGTTGTGCTAAATTTACTACAGTAATCGATGTTTTTATCAGAAGAAAAAATATAAAATCTATGCCTCTGATACCATACACAGAAGTACTGTTAACCTTTCAAAATATGCAAATTCTATCTATGAAAACAGTATTCAATGATATTTTAAACACTAGTCTTATCCATTAATTGTCTTTTCAGAGCACGTACGCCCTGACTACTGTTCACACACTGCTCCATCTGTGCGAAGCTGGATATAGCAGCAGTGATATTATCAACAGCATGAAGTCAGTGTGCTACTTCCCTACAATTGAAAATGCCTTCTAAATATTTCCTGACATGTTTACTGAACATCCATATTTAACTGAATTATTAGAGTCCTTATCCCTCTACACAATAAGATACATATTCAATTCTCATAAAAGCCTCGGAAAAGTAGTGCTATGGTAGAACTCTCTCTTTACAGTAAGGACAACGAAGAAATATCTTTCTTATAGGAATATTGTCATGAAAAGTCTTCATACACTATACATACATGTGAATAAAATATTAATATTTCACTTCAAAATATTTATTTGAATGAGAACATCCAATTAACCTTGGTAATTATATACATATCTTTCTATAACTGTATTATTACTCTTTATTACCTCGAACTCTTTGTAACGAGCCACCCACTCTGCTAAGTTCTTAAGGACCCTTTTGACATAACATTAATAACATCATGCTTAAAAACCATGCTACAAGACATGGAAGCACTGTATTTTGGAGTAAGGTTGCTAGGACACTAAACAAGTCCAAAAGTTAGTCGTGGGAGATTCTAAATCAACTTAACCTGCATAAAGAGACACATGAAATGGGCAACATAGCTCCATCTCTAGCCCAGTCTGGATAAATATGAGAGGAGAGGTTTAAGAATAGGCCATACCTCCAAAATTCCTGCATCTTGACATATAGGAGGTTTTGGGCACCAGGAAGCAGATATCAGAGGAATGAATTACAAAGTTTTAGTAAGGGAAATAATTCCACAGCAAATGTGGGAAGATATGTTGAAAGTATGAGGTAGCGCTACAGAGAGGAATGTTGCCCTTCGGCTTGCCAAAAAGTGGCACAAGACTGAATTGAGCTAAACCGAATTAATGTCTATCAAGCACCAGGTCATGCAGAAATATAGCGCTGTTATGCTATTTATAGATACAGTATGATCAAAGTTAGTGACTGATAAGTCATACTTGATGAAGAATGTTTATTTGTTGAGGGAAGGCGAGGTGGACAGGGAAGAGTGATTAGGCAGGCTGGGCAATGCTTTGTCGCTTGCGACTGTGTTGGAGGCAGGAAAGGGTTATTTGGGATACTGCAAGTGGGATATGACTAGTTGTTGGTAATGCATTAGATTTGCATGACAGATATGTAGTCGAGAAAGTGCTGTTTCCCACCATCTTTTCTTGTGACACGGGTTTAACCATGGTAGTATATGTTAAGTTTAACTCCGCGCAGCTCGTCATTTGAGATACTGGTCCAGAAAGACTGCCAACGACTTAGTAGGCAGTTATGGAAAAATCCAGCTTCTTGATAGATGGGAGATTTTGGGCACCAGGAAACGGAAATCAGAGGAATGAATTACAAAGTTTAGTAGAGGAAACAATTCCACAGCAAATGTGGAAATGTGTTAAAAGTATGGGGTAGCTCTAAGGAGTGGAATTTTGCCCTTTGGCTTCCTAAAAGTGATACACGAATGAGTTGTAATCGAAAAAAAAAAAGCTTGGATTTTACACTTAACATGGTTTCTCTTAAAAGACTCTTCTACTATTAAAGCTATATGCTAACACTATACCCAATACTGGCATTGGGCTTTACAAGCTTTTCCCAATACTGAAGGTGGTAATGATGCTTTATACATAAAAAATTTCTACCTATATCATAGAACTGGATGCTTGCTACCTTACTAGTATTGAAAGAAATTTAAACCTGTCATTTGTATTATATTATTTCACTTAGATATTTTTACTGGTAAAAACAATTATCGAGATTATATTTTTATTTCGGCATGATGGTCAAAATTTACATTCTGCTGGGAAGCAGCACTCACAGGTATGACAGTAAAGATTTTTAGGGGAAATTGATTTTCAAGGGCGTGTTAGTGATGTATATGGATGTGATTTTAGGGGAAATTGATTTTCAGAGTGACTTTTATAGAGATAATGTATGTGGTGGGGATGATGAAGTAATAATGTGCTTTTTTTTACTCTAGGCTTTGCAGATATTGAATAACCTTTTTCAGAGTGACGATAATCTTGTGTTATCCAAGTTAACACAAATGATGGGTGTGACAAACCCAGTTTTGTTTGTTTGTTTGTATGGTGCTTTTACGTTGCATGGAACCAGTAGTTATTCAGCAACGGGACCAATGGCTTTACGTGACTTCCGAACCACGTCGAGAGTGAACTTCTATCACCAGAAGTACACATCTTTCACTCCTCAATGGAATGGCCCAGAATCGAACCCGCGACCACCAAGGTGGGACGCTAATACCATTCCAACCACGCCGCTGAGGTGCTTAAACCCAGTTTTGGAAAATTTATCTAAAACACTAAATCTAAAAATACACAGGACAAGTAGACCTATAGTTAACATAAATCAATGTCCATTTGAACGGCAGGAGGCTTTAGAAAAACATTTTAAAAATAAATAAATAAAAAAAACATACACACATCATTCGATTAATTCTCGAGTCTACGGCAACGAGGTTCTCTTTAGATTCTTCAAACCCGGAACTTGACAAGAGTCTGTAATTGTGGATGCATGTAGCACTGAAATGGAAGTAGACATGTCATCTTATCGTACGGGCGATAAGTAAGGCTCAGTAGTGGGTTACACAGTTATTGCCTTACTAACCTCCTCGTCACACAGTCAGTGTCGTCCAAAAATGTCTGCATTCAAGTGGATTATCTCAGGGAAAGGTAAGTGCGTGTGTTACTGTTTTTAAAAAGTCGCTGTAAGTGCCATAACCTCAAGGTTATAGCTAATTATGTATCACTCAGCGGCTGCCTTATTGAAATTTTAAGTAAGCGAGAAAGTAAATACAATCTATACCACATAATATATATATATATATATATATATATATATATATATATATGTATAATATATATATAATATATATATATATATATATATATATATATATATATATATATATATATATATATATATAATGTATATATAAGTATATATATATATATATATATATATATATATATATATATATATATATATATATATATATATATATATATATATATATATATATATATATATATATATATATATATATACGTGTATATATGTATACATATATATATATATATATATATATATATATATATATATATATATTATATTTATTATAGTTTGTATAAATTATAATAATCAAGGACTTGAAAAGGATCCAGCAAAAAGCTAAAGGCATAATTTCAAAAGACTAGAAATGCAATGATTTTTTTGTTAAGTTATTGAGGGTAGTGTATCTCCTCTCGATAGGTAAGTAATCAACGTATCACAACTTCAGCCTTTACTGCTGTGACAGATCACTTTACATAAACTACTTTAATGAAATTAAAGCAATAAAACTTACGTTGCGGTCCATTTAGTTTCACATATCACTTAAAAACAACTGTAACAAAAATTTATATATGTAACTTAAATATTTTTGAAAATAAACATCATGATCGGACTTTATCTAGAGTTTTAATTACAAACTGGGATAAAGTTTACACAATCTATATTAGTGAAGGTCAGTAAAGATGGTGCATTCTACGAAACAATTTGCTTTGTTAGTTTCCTAGATATTTTATGTTAATAGTTTCTGTTAAGCCTCTTAGGTATTTTATGTTAATAGTACCTGTTAAAGATATTTTTTTTCAGTTTATTGATGTACCTATTACTACAGCAAATGCTTTGTCCAACGCTGTAAATTGGTTACTTAAAAATGTACTATTTTCCATTATAAATATGAATCGGATTTGCTGCGAACAATGAAGCTGACATGAGTATTCATGGTGGATTGAAATGCAAATACGGCAGTGGTCTACCAATTTCATCATCACTGGTTGTGCAGAACATTTCCTACACCTTTGCTGTTCGGTTCCTTGCTTGAAAGCACTTGAAGACAGAAAAGTCTTAAGAAGATTTATATAATTATCTTTGTGATAGTCCAAAGCATATAAATTAACATCAGGCGTACTTAAACTCACTAAAAAAGAACCACTCAAAATCTTACACCGAAGTCAAATTCTCTCATTCTCAGAGAGAGAGGAGGAGGAGGAAAGGAGAGAGGGAAGAAAGAGAGAGAGATTTTCGAGAGAGAGAGAGAGAGAGAGAGAGAGAGAGAGAGAGAGTAGATTCTAAGCAAAGTAGGTAGTAGGCCTTTTTGTCAGACCCTATGGAATGAAAACGCCTCAATCTCTTTTAATGATCACCCGACACGATAGGCTCAGTTGACTGCGGGTTTAAGTAGTATATTTATGTGAAAACATACTATTTACGTCATTAATAAACACTAAGCACCTTCAATCACATGTGCGGCTCGTAATTTACTATACAGAAAACTTATAATACTGAGAATTTTTACAATACCCTTAATATACTCGTCTCCTCACATTTGGCTAATTAACTTGTCTTTTTCAATCATATCAGGAATCCAACGAACACTGACGTTGGCAGCTTTGTTTGCTCTATTGTCCTTGACAGCAGCAGCAAGAATCTCGCCAAGAAATAAAGGAGTGAACTGGGCAGTTCTTGTTGCTGGATCAAGTGGGTGGTCCAACTATCGACATCAGGTGAAATTAAAATAATTCCTTGTACATAACAAAAGCAAAATTCATATGGAACATTCACGCAGGTATAATACTAAAATGAATCTAAAAAATATGTTTATATGAAAAAATCCTTCAAAAGCTATATTTCATTCCAGTCTGACATCTGCCATGCCTACCATATCATGCACGACCGAGGTATTCCCGATGAACGTATCATTGTCATGATGTATGACGACATAGCCAACAACTTGCTGTAAGCACTATTACAATTGTACAAATGCCAATGTGACCTGAATCTTTATAATAGACTAATGTTCATTCCTAGATAAAAAAAAATAGTCATTAAAAGTATCATGGAATTGCAATTAAAACAGATATATGACTTCAAATTCCTAGGAATCCCTATCCAGGAAGAATTTTCAACCACCCTAACGGATCAGATGTGTATGCTGGGGTTCCCAAGGACTACACAGGTAAAGAAATCACACCAGCACTTTTCCTGGCTGTACTACAAGGTGATGAAGAAGCTGTGAAGGGCATAGGCTCCGGAAAGGTGGTCAAAAGTGGTCCCGATGACCGTATCTTCGTCCATTTGGATGACCACGGAGCTCCTGGATTACTTGGTTTTCCTCATGGAGAACTGATGGCAGATGAATTCGCGGCAGTTGTCACAAGCATGCATGAAGCAGAAAAATACAAGGAGGTAAGGAAGTGTCATCAAACCAGCTGGTCCCTGTCCGCCCCCCACCCCTTCCACCCGCAACCCGTTCTTCATCCGGATCTTTCATCCCGTTAAAATTTTCACAAAAATCTTTCAAAACTTTTATACCTAATCCTACGAAAACAAACAAATTGGGCAAAAACACAACTTTAATAATCTAAACAAAGCAAAACCTTCGAGCCTTCCTAATTATTGAAGAGTTATATTCAAAGAAAGCATGAAACCATACAATAAATACCAGTTTTACAACTATAAATTTTGAAATTATATATAAAAATAATACCGACACTATCACACGCATACGGCAATTCACGTTTATCAAAGTTGGTCATAAAGTAAGAACACAAAACGTAACTTAGATCATAAATCAGGTGCTTTAGCTATATAACATTCTCGAGCATCTTAGGAATAACCTGCTGTATAGTGGCTACAAGACTTATGATACTGTATCTCTTTGAGATAATGTAATCTTCGAACTCGTTTCCAAGAAACTACCATGCTTCACAAACACTTGATAGACCGGATCAATGCATATCGGTAAAGCAAGTACATTATTTGCTCGGTATTGATAAATTTTGGGGTCATTGGAATCGATACACCAATGTATATTGGAGACTCGACACTATTGGGTCGTCGTCATATACTAGGACACAATAAATCAGCTGGTGGAATTTAACAACAAAAATGTCGCTTAAAATCATGAACAATAAGTGCAGAGCTATTTTCATGATCAGGAGGGAGTATTATAACCAAGTTAATTACCTTTACTTGTGATTCTTTACAAGGTAAACCTTGTAAAGAATCACAAATAAAGGTAACTAACTTGGCTATAGTAATAATTAACTACGTCAAAATAAGGGCAAGTTCGTGCCTTCATTAAAAGTTAAAAGTGGTTGCCATAAGCTTTGAGAGTCTGTGTAAGGAGATTTTATACAAGATACAACGTTGGTTGAGGATGATGCTGAATAAACTAAGTATTAAGAGACGACCCAGTTTTATATTATTTTTTCCGCAGTAATTGCGAATGGTAACAAGGTAACAGTCAAAGCAGTTACATAAGTGTATGAAAAATTTTAAAGTTTTATTCGTTTGCTTTTGCTGGATAATTTATCTTTGGTGATATTCCCTTTGCTCTCACCTATATAAATATTCTATTCAATGGATGCTTTCCTTTTGAATTTACTGATTTTGGCTTGCACCTCAAGTACACTGATTTCGAAAAACAATAATATAAAAGTTGAGTTACTCTATAAGATTCATCTATTAGTTTATTTTAAAAAATCTAAACAGAGACAAGCACAATCATTTTGACGACAGATTGGTTTTTTAACGGCAATTACAAAAAGATACCACATGACTAACGCTTTATAATTAGCAGACTACAAGAAAAACAAAAAGTTACCTTTCACTTAACATCACAATACCTGTATGATTAACACTTATCGCATATGGTAATCTCTCGGTTCCATTCAGCAATCCTCAAACTCAAACATTACTGAAGATACTTGGTTGAAATGATTACAAGCTTTCAAAAACAGAGACCTAAGAGGAAAAGAAACTAATGGATCGTTCTTCCTAAAATTTCAGATGATGATTTACATCGAGACGTGTTATTCTGGTTCTATGTTTGAAGAACTTTACCCTACGTCGCTTAAAGGTAAGCATCTTATATTCATGCTGATATCGATACATATTCACCATAAAATACGAAATATCGCAGTTGACTAAGTAAAATATATTAACTTTTCACACAAAATTATATGTACATAAAATGACCACCAGTCATGGTATGTACAAACTTGATCTTATGATTTCAAAAATTTGTAAAACTTAAATTTTACGGAAGGTAGTGAGTAGGTATGAAAAAAAGGATCATCATCATATGTAAGCACAGAACGGGCCCTAACAATATTAAGCTCTAGTCTCCAATGGCTGGTATGTCTGTTCGCGGATTTCTCTCGGGAACGTTCCCCCGCATTATTCGTGGAAAATTCGCATATTCGCTGTATTTTTTTTATGAGAAATAACCACAATTTCCTGGTTTTTTAGTCAATTTCATCATAAAATTCACTTTTTGGGATAAAACTATTAACAAAAACCAAGTATAGAAATTTTTACTGGGTTTTTCTTGAGTTTTAACTAACAAATAGGCTGTTTTCAGCTTTTTTATAGGGGTTCCAACTATTTGCGGGTACTAACTATTCACAGGAGTCTGGTACCCATTCCCCGCGAATACGGGGGGGACCACTGTGTATATATATATATATATATATATATATTATATATACTATATATTATATATATATATATATAAATATACATATAATATATATATATATATATAATAATATTATATAATATATATAATATATATATATATATATATACATATATCTATATATATATTATTATATATATATATATAATATAATATAAAAATATATATATATATATATCAGTATATATATATATATATATATAATATACACACACACATATATATATATATATACAATTATAAATTATTAACGTAGAGAAAATATTTCTCCAAAAAGATGGCATAAAAGTCCTCGGACACTTATCAAGATTCGAAGTTAAGCCTTTTTGGGCTGGAAATGGGATTGTGTGACCTTATCCACTCCACCATCAAGAAAGACCAGTTGGTTTCGACTCTTAAGGTGTATAGTCTGTCGAATTCTGGTTCTGTACTTTATATAAAAATCATCAAATTTCCAAATTCAGAGAAAAGTAGCAATCATTACCCTTAGGTCCCAAGGGTAAAAGGAGATTATATATATATATATATATATATATATATATATATATATATATATATAGATATATATTATTATATATATATATATATATATATATATATTCCATTTAGGTGCAAGTTATTCACAAGATAAAGTGAATTAGATATTAATATGATACTTTGGAATATATTTGGAAGCATAAAAATGTTCCAGAAAAAATTAATGAAACGCTATCATACATACTATAGTCACACTTTACAAACTTAGTTTTCAGCTGTCCCGGTGAACATGCGTCGATTTCAAAAATTAAGAGAGCTAAAATCAACTTCTACTCCTGATGGATCTTTGCATTTAACTACTATCACCCAATTTGAAGCATGAGAGGCGTCGTTTTATAGAGAGGTCAAGGAGAGAGAGGCTTATCATATATATAATTCTAAGTGTAAGGTATTCTTAAGGTTAAATCTATTCGCTATCAGTGGGTAACTAGTGGTTAAATAATTGAACGTATAAAGTGCAAAATGTGTATATACAGCAGGGTGGGATGAATCATTAGTTTTCTTAATGGCTGAATGGAATAGGTCACTGCTCTCCACCAATCAAAGATGACGTAGATTCGAATCCTGGTCACAGTAGGAGGACTTGTCACATATAATAACAATTGAGTTTAAGTTACACAGAAGGTAAAACGCATTTTATATGAATGGGTTGTTTTAAAAATATTTTTTTTTTATAAAACTTTCACTTTAAACAGTACTGTATATCATTAAAAGAAAAAAAGACAGGAAGATTCAAAGCTGATAGTTAACCAAAGTCAACTAAGAGGAAAACGTGTTACAAAATACTATGATCGTAACGTAGACTACAGAAAATGATGAGTTTTGATAATTATAGTACCAGAAATCCTGGCTTAATAGATTCATATTATACCGTGTTATATTGTTCTGACTAAGAAATAACCCCATCTGTTCAAAACTGACATTCTCCTGACATCATATTAACAACTTACGGTAACAAACCAACAGTCATTCGAAAGTATAGTTTTAAAAAACTGCCCTGACTCTCCTTCAACATGATGAGAACGACAGATAGTACGCTGACTAAATACGTTCAGCCTCTCACTGAACGACCAAAACACCAGAAAATTAGCAACTCGGTAAAGCAAAACAAAGCTACTTAAAGCATAACATTAGATAACCTTTCAGAGAAGTTGAAAAATGAGTGTGATAAGCAAAGATTGCTAAAGTAAATAGTCCTGGATAAAAACAGCAAATCGCAACCCATCCGAAATAAAATACGATAATCTGTAAACATCAACACTGCAGGGAATAGTTAGCAGCCAATGTTAAAAATTGTAGAGAATATAAACTGAAGAAAAAATATTCTTTTTAACATTAAAGTTTATGGCCTCTCTGCATCAAGCCCCTTGGAATCGTCCTGGGCAACCTACTGCGACAGTTTAAACGGAGTTTGCCTTGGTGACGAGTTCAGTGTTAACTGGATGCACGATACGGAAGCCGTAAGTTATATAGTTTAAAGCACCCATTAAAGCTTTCAGTAATCCTCGCTGATGAGTAATGTAGTCTAGAAATCCAATACTGATCTTCCAACAGTTGAAATAATAAAGTACATCACGGGGTATGTATTATATACTGAGCAAAATTTTGGATACATCAACATAGTTGTTCGGGTAATGCAATACTATATATGAAAGCCATACTGGTAGCCAATAGTCAAATAATAAAAACAAAATTGGTCCGATTTTGTTACAGAATGATCCAACCACCGAGACCCTCAAAACTCAGTTTGAAAACACAAAGAGACTAACCAAAGGATCACAGGTCATGCAATGGGGAGACACTTCAATCGACGCACAAGTTGTAGCCACATTCTTTGGTCCTACCAGTTCGGCGCCCAAGACGTACTCCACCAAACGTACTCAGGTATCTTATTTGTCAAAATATTCTGAGGTTTGTAGAGGAAAAAAATGGTTGACTGATGCGGTATCCCTAATTACCTCTAGAAAACATAAATCACTGACCAAATATATAAATGTGGTTTACTTAAAGTATTAAAAACTTGACTAGTTTAACACAATTCCCATGCCCTATACTATTCAAGATACGTGCACAAACACTCGAACTAAAGGAAAACTCTTGATGGATGTAACTGAACTTTCAGGAGACTTCTATACCAGTTCATGAAGTGCCCCTTGTCATGTTGGAACGAGAGCTGAAGTCTGCAACAAATGAGTTTGAAAAGAAACGCAAAGCAAAGGAAATTACTGCTCTCATTCAGGTATGAATATATATTTTCCAGAAAAACGTATCTTTTAAAAAATCATCAATAATGAGCTTTACTTTTCATTTACTCAATAAAATTTATTCTATTAGTTTTTTCTCTACTGATCTTCAGCGACGTGCGTTTGTCCACGAAACAATGCAAACCATTGCCCTCGTTGTAACTGGTGACGAGAAACGGGCCGAAGAGATGATGGTAAAGAAGGACAAACAGATTACCAACTGGAGTTGCTACAACCCAGTTGTTCATGCTTTCAGCGAGAACTGCTTCAATCTTGGTCAGGTAAGACACAAAATTTCACAGGTAATTGCATTGTGTCAATTTATAATGATCCATAATTTCATCAAATTAAAAAAGTATAAACTACTCTGATGCCAAAGAAATTGCTATATATTTAAATTTTGCATGCATATTTGTTATTAATGGCCCACTACAATGTGATAGCCTACGCTCAAGTTTAATCGCATAAAATATTTCTCAACCAAGCTCCATCTTTTCAGAGTACTTACGCCCTAACCACTGTTCACACACTGCTCCATCTGTGTGAAGCTGGATACAGTAGAGGTGATATTATCAACAGCATGAATATCGTTTGCAACTTCCTCACTATTGAAAATGCAATCTAATCACTTCATCAAACATGAATTAAATTCCCTACAAAATCAAACCATAGCAGATGATTTGCCCTGCAATCTGAAGCGTTGCAAAAGAACTTTCACCTCATAAAAGTCTAGTAGGGAATAAACACATATCTCCTTAGAAGACAAAATGTAATAATACACTGCATCCAAAGGAAGAAAAGTTTTTTTTTTTTCCTTTTTAACAGCTGTCATTGCTGGAATTAAGATTTAACATGCCATGCCTATTAAAATACAAGGTTTTCATTTATAGTCTGTAGTGTTAATTTGTACTACCTTGACCTCTTTAATGATCAACAGACTCACTCTGTTGGCTTCTTGGCGGTCCCACTTTGACCTAATGCTACTCTCACCAGACTTTTGACTTTGTAGGATGAAGTAGCTAAGCCTATAGTCCAAGCCTTAGATATGGACATAGGAGCTCCTAAATAAACAAAAGATGGCACAGAAATACAGTAAGTTGCAGTAGAGTAGTACGAAATTTGCTAAATGACCTCTTTGGACCGTAGCGCTCTGCTCACCATGTCCAACACCATCCAACAGTCTGATGGCAGCGCACGCGCACATATATATATTATATATATATATATATCATTCGAGCTACAAATGTCCTTTAATATCTAATTCGCTCTACCTCGGAAGATATATTTTCATATATGTACCGAAGGGGAATTTTTAGTTGATAATAATTTCATCCCCTCATGGGATCGAACAACCGTCCAGTCGGACGGAACGAAATCAGACGTCCTAGTGACGTTATCGACCGACTCGATGACGTCACTAGGCCGTTCTGATTTCGTTCCCGTCCGACTGGACGGTGGTTCGATCCCATGAGGGGACGAAATTATTATCAACTAAAAATTCCCCTTCGGTACATATATGAAAATATATAAATTCCGAGGTAGAGCGAATTAGATATTAAGGACATTTGCAGCTCGAATGATCTATATGAATCACGGTGATAATCATATAGCTATATATATATATATATATATATATATATATATATATATATAATGATTAATATATATATATATATATATATCTGCTATATATATACACACACGGTATATATATATATTATATAATATATATATATATATATATTATATATATCTATATAGATATATATATATATATATAGTATAGATATATTATCTATATATATATAATACACCCACTATATATATATAAGTATATATAATATATATATATATTATCTATATCATATATATATATATATAAAATAATGACAATAATAATTATCACATCACCGTGATTCATATAGATCATTCGAGCTACAAATGTCCTTTAATATCTAATTCGCCTCTACCTCGGAATTTATATATTTTCATATATGTACCGAAGGGGAATTTTTTGTTGATAATAATTTCATCCCCTCATGGGATCGAACCACCGTCCAGTCGGACGGGAACGAAATCAGGACGGCCTAGTGACGTTATCGTATATATATATATATATATATATATATATATATATATATATATATATATATATATATATATACACACACGTATATATATATATATATATATATATATATATATATATATATGAATAATTATCACATCACCGTGATTCATATAGATCATTCGAGCTACAAATGTCCATTTAATATCTAATTCGCTCTACCTCGAATTTATATATTTTCATATATGTACCGAAGGGGAATTTTTTGTTGATAATAATTTCATCCCCTCATGGGATCGAACCACCGTCCAGTCGGACGGAACGAAATCAGGACGGCCTAGTGACGTTATCGATATATATATATATATATATATATATATATATATATATATATATATATATATATATATATATAATATATATATGTTACTAGTCATAAACTCTACGGTGGAGCGAAAGACATATTCAAGATATCTCGTCCTTATCAATATCTCTTCTATATATGGAAATTCCATCTCTCTATTTATATGGTATCACTTCCACACTTTGTCCTGGTCATGGACTAGTAACAATCTTTAGGACAGGAGTACACGAGCCACTTTGACGTCGGTATGCGTCGGGGATGTGGCCTCCCGTAGGTTTCCATTGTTTACAAGCTGTGGCTGGGATCAGCGACAGCTCGCCCCAGTCGCTCGTGTGCTCGACAAAGCTTTTAAACACTGGAAACCTATGGGAAGTCACATCCCCACCACACACAGACGCCACTCTGTGGCGCCACAGAGTGGCTCGCGTACTCCTGACCTTAGGCTTTATTCCCAAATCGACAAAACCTTTCAGATGTAGTTTCACTGTCAGCTTATCAGATTATACTTTAGTAAGATCCGTACTAATAAGCTTGATTGATTGCTTTCTGATTATGGCTACTAAAACTGGCGTCATAACGTAAATGTTCTGACGCCAGTTTAGTAGCCATAATCAATCAACAAGCTCATCAGTACGGATCTTACTAACGTATAATCTGACTCACGTATGCAATTACAGTCAGATTCCCAAAATGAAAACGGAATTTAATATGAAGTTAATCATAATCCTACTATAATAAATAAATAAATGACCAACTGACGTTAACAAATAATCAATATGACAATGGAAACAGCGTGGAACTACTGCAATGAATCAAACAACCAAAAGGAAAGACTGTACCCATGAGATGTCATGGATTATCAACAGCTCTCCGAACAAGGCAGCAAACACTAGGCTGTTTTGCACAGCCTAGGGATTGCACGACCTATACTCGGTTTTTTCCCATCTGTCCACCCGCCTGTGGTTTTGCGTATGGTAACACTGCGTCCCGGGCTTTAGATAGTTACATTCAGCTTACATTCAACAATTATAATAATATCCTATTTCGAATATTAATGGTTTAATTCGCATAAAGTAAGTTATTAAAACACTTTTCAGTTGCAAATGTACACCCAGATATCCTTTTATTTACCTAAAACTTACACATAGCGTAACTATATAATGCCCGGGATGCAGTGTTACCATACGCAACCACCACAGGCGGGTGGACAGATGGAAAAAAAAACTGAGTATAGTGACAACTTCATTATTCAGTCCATAAGGCCACTGTAATAGTCAACTATACCAGAATTACAATTTACACACAGACCAAACATTAAAATATCTTATTAAATCATAACTCCGTGCAACGAGGTAAAAATTACAAAATTACGTCTTTTACGTAAGAATTACTAGTCTGATACATTTTAACATAAAAATGAAGAAAAATCTGAAATATTATTCCGGAACAAACGCATATCAATTATCAAATGGAAACTCACATACGAAGAGCAAACAATGAAATATATTAATTAACATCAAGGGCTGTGTATGACTACATTCACGATTGAGAACAAAAGAACGAATATTAATGAGAGAGAGAGAGAGAGAGAGAGAGAGAGAGAGAGAGAGAGAGAGAGAGAGAGAGAGAGAGGTTGATACACGTATTCTCACCATCCAAATAAACTTACTAATAATAATGGCCAACAGTTACGCGTAACTGAGATATTAAAATTACAATGCAAATATTCAAAGGCAATTTGCTACAATGCAATATTCAAAGGCAATATGCTAAGATGAATTAAAAGCAACGATAAGCATAAAACGAAACTAAAGAACCAAAAATGAAGAATGAAATATTAATTAAAAATGGACGGGCGCACGAGCAAAAAAAAATTAAATGAAACTTATTAAAAAGCATTTCCAAATTCGAATTCAAATCTTAGTATGGTCGCTTGGTGTAGTGGTCTGCCATCGCAAGATTTCTCATTTGCCATCAATGGAGACACCCGTACGGAAAGCATCAATCATTCATTCACAGGAAAGAAACTGCTTATGTGTTTTTGTCCAGTGCCTTGAGATGAGCTTGTTTCATTAGACTTCACTACTCGGTCTAGGAGTTTATGAGGGGCTGCTTGGCTCCCTTGCGGACATTGAAATGTTTTCACTGCTATGTAAATCGATGGGTACTAGACAGTGGATGAACAGGGGACGTTTCCTCATCCATCTAGCTCGACAAAGACGCACGTACGCACACACAATACTTACATATAAAATGAAAAGCCTAAAACAACTGGGCCTCCCACTTAACTAATGCAGAATCATAAAAACTAATGAAACAATATAGTAATTAATTCATTGTACAACACACTAATATAGCTAATTACGTTTAAGCTAAGACCTCAGAATATCAGCACTGATGTAATAGACGTCAGCAAATGAAACGCCCATAATTCATATTCGGCAAAATA
>NC_061109.1:55903248-55994803 GCF_015104395.2 Macrobrachium nipponense
CATATTATTGGTTTTTGATATCCCATGCTTTGTTTGCTTTTTAAATTCTGATATATGCATGTTTTGTTTGCATGACTTGTATGACTATTGCATCCAAATGAAGCATGTCCATTTCTTTTACTTTGTTTGTTTATGTTCTTTGCAAGAACATTTGTGTACAGTCCACTTAGGTATGTACCAGTATACAATCATAAGCACAAGCCCAAAAAAAAGGAAAATAATTACTGTATACTATATTGGTGAAATATAAGAATAATATGAGAATAAGTTTGTTTCATTCTAACTGCCCTCTCAATTTTAGATAAAGATACTTAGCAATTAATGTTAAACTGCCCTCTCAATTTTAGATAAAGATACTTAGCCAATTAATGTTACATTAACTGAAGGATTTTATTTAATGATTCAGAAATGCCTAATATATAAGTCATATGCTATGATAGAGCCCTATAATCATGTTAACAGCAATATTAATCGATTTAGTATTCAATAATTTATAAAGAGAAGTTTATTGCAGCATAAGAATAAATTTTAAACATTTAAAAAAGCCGCGCTACGCCACAGCCGAGTTTTTAGTTGAGGGCATGATCAATAGATGGCGCGCATTCTGACGGTTTGGATGATGTTTTTTTTAATGGTATTAATAGTCAGTTTCCATCTTTCGTGTATTGTCTTTGCTTCCAAGCACTCATTTGAACAATATTAGCGTATATATGCAATGTTTATTGATCTTACTCAAGAATGGCAGTTGTAATCAGCACAGTATAACAACGGTATTTATACAGAAGCAATCCGTGGTGGCCTAGACTATGGCAATTGACATTTTCCTATGTTATTTTACCCACTGAACAAAATTGAAAGTAATATTTATTCGGACGACTGTAATTAACTCCCAAGGCCAGTACTAAACACGGCGACTCGACAGCCGACTAAAATCGGGGAAGAACACTGAAACCAATATGGCGGCGATACCAAAACAACAACAAACAAAGTAGGGACCGCTACATATCTGCGACGATTGATTTATGTATGCTGTCAGTAAGGCCATGGCAGAACGGCGCTTCGTGCCTTATCCGCATATTTGTTCATGAAAACTTACCTGTCAGATATATATATAAGCTGTATTTTTCCGAATCCGACAGAAATTTAAACACTTACGACACACGCAGTGGGAGTCAGGTGGTTAGTACCCATTCCCGCCGCTGGGAGGCGGGTATCAGGAATCATTCCCATTTTTCTATTCATAATTTTTCTGTCGCCGGTGCTGAAAACACCTGTTTTCAGTACCTCCGTTCTTAGGATTTTGGAAACTTCATTGCCGCTAAGTATCCTAATTGTCTTTTGATTTATTCACTTGGATTTGTGGCTAGGCAATACGCTATCTTAAATTGATTTGAATTTGATTCATTTTTGCATCAAAAAATATCTGAATCTAGTTAGGCTAGTTTCAGACGGGGTTGTCTGCAAAGATAGGTGTGGCTACCGAAAGCTTCGGTAGATTCGCACTTGGTATGTACGAGGGGTATGGGTCTTGCTTCTTGGTTGAGATTTGTCCATGTAAGGAGGGTGAGACTTTGTCTATTCCGTAAGGAAGACGTATGATTCGTATGTACGCAATTAATCAGTAAACAGTCTAATTCCATAAGGAAGACGTATGATTAATCAGTAACAAAAGTCAGGGTAGTGAACCTGCTAACCTTCCTGTAGACTTTATTTTGCATAACCCTGTAGTATGGCCTACGGGCTATGTATATGTCTACGAGAGGTTCTCGCTCTCCTTCATTGCTGTGAAGTGCTACTTCTGGTAATTGTTACTCGTAACCCTGCAGTGTTTGCCTTCGGGCCCTAAGCAGTGTCTGTAGAGAAATTGCCCTTTCTCTGATACCTCCTTCAATTCGTAACTTAGAATCGAAAGTGCTTCTTTGCTTTAGAGAGTAAAAGTGAAGTGCAGAAGTGCAGTGATACCCCTTGTGTTAGTGGAGGGTGCGTCAGATCGGCCTCGTTTCGCCTCTAGGCCGGGGACCTCTGCTTGACTCCCAGAACGAGGGAGAGAGCATGTCGAAAGCCGAAGGAGGTTACGAGGAACCCACTGATCTGGCCGTGCCTTCGGCAGTTTCTGATGAAAATCCCCAGACTGCCTAAGTGCGTGCACGTGCACGAATCCTGAAGGATTGCTTCTCGTCCTCCGAAGCGTCCTCCCCGCGCAGGGGTTGGAGCTTTCGGATGGACTCGCGCCCTCTAAATAGAAGCTTTATAGAAGAGGACGCTTCACGTCCTCTCTCTCTCTCTCTCTCTCGTTATGCGTTTCAGTGAGAAGTAAGAAGGCGAACGTCGCCCTGAACTCGTGTCCGTCTTTCCACGAGAAATACGTAAAAGAAGTCATAGTAGCAGTAAGCTTTTGAGAGCGGACGCCCAAGCCAGGGGCGCGCTGGGTGCACGCCAAGCGCGCGCCAGTGGACGCCGAGCGTGCGCGCCAGTGGACGCCGAGCGCGCTCCAGTGGACGCCGAGCGCGCTCCAGTGGACGCCGAGCGTGCACCAGCGCACGCCAGGTGTGTCGCCTGGCTGAACGTTTCTGTTGAACTCTTCAAGCTCTTGTTTCAGATTTGGGCTTAAAGAATTTTTACCTCTACCTTCGATGATACCTTCTACCTCACCTGCAAAGAATGTGAAGTAGGCAGTGCTTCGGAGTAAGCTTAAAGTGAACAGACAACTTCTTCTTCGAAACCCAGCAAGATATCGGGTTTCGTGAATTCAAGAGGTCTCTGTCAATTAATATTGCTTTTCGCATAGTGGATGGAGTTAAGGAAAGCTCAAGGGAAGTTCTCGTTTGCTCTACCGCGCTTTTCTTGCCATTCTGCCAATAATTTAGGTTGCCACTACCCGCAGTCAAGACTTTGCGATAAGGCAGTAGGGTTATAAAGGCTCGATGTCCTGCCACGTCAGGACTCTCGGCAACGTTCAGTAGGATTCTTGCAAAGCACTCATCAAAAGTAGCTCTTCAGGAAAGCGCAAGACAGGACTGCCTTTGCCATACTGCCAATAAATTTTAAGCTTAGCAGGCATTAGTTGTGATACGGGAGAGGAAGCTGGTTGGAGAGTTTCTTCCTTTTCCCAGGATAATTTTGCCAGCTTTTTAGCCCATCTGAAAGGGCTTTTCAGATGATAGATTTTGTAGTTCCTAGTCGGGACTACGCTGCCGAATTGAACATCGTCGTTCTACCTGACGTAAGCCCAGTCTCTTAACAGGATTCTTGCCCCTTCCTCGTTTGAGACGGGACTCGGAAAATAAAATGCTCGACTTCCTGGATTATCGTTTTTGTCAATTCAGTGACTTTCCCCATTGACAATATACTATCGTTTTGTCAAGTAGTGGGTATCCCCTCATTGACAAAATATCTCTCTTTGTCCCGTAAATGGGTAGTTTCTCATTGACAAACATCTCATTAACTTGATATTGCGTAAGCGAATAAGCTCTTATTGACAAGATTCGGAAGAGCTCTCATTCGTCATTCGCAGACCTCGTACAAGAAATAGACTTGTAGACTACGTCAATGAACGCTTATGTCCAATAACATAGAAAGCTTGAGCTGACTGCTTCGATTCCTCCTAAGTTTTTGTTCATGAAACTTGCCTGTCAGATATGTATGTAGCTGTATTTCCGAATTCAGCTATATATATGTCTGCCAGGTAAGTATGAACAAACTTATTGTGATATAATTTCATATTTTGCCTTGCGTTATTTTATTTCTGGTTGGTTCAAGTCATATACGCTTGCTGTAGTTACCTCTTCGGATGGCAACCGAGAGGTCTATGGTCCATTTTAAGGACATTTAATCGTAACTCCCTGCAGCCTTCAGGAGTTTCCGATTTATCTTTTACCGTTGTATGGTAGTGTTCTGACGACACAAAAGCATCTGTATATATTTAGCGTTTTCTGTTTCGCTTAAATATACCAGCTTGAGAGTCTCTTTATGCTAAATAACGGACCTCTTCATAGAATAGGGTAGCTGGCAACCCAGGCATAAAGTTAAGAGACGATGATGACGGACGATCGTAAGCTGCTGCTGTCACTGTCCTCTGACTCCTCTCCTCCAGTCCAAACGAGCCAGTTACCACTCGTTCGCTGTCATGCGCTGTAGGTTAAGTCTCTCTCTCTTGCGGGATTGACTGACTAACCGTATCTCTGTGCTGGCAGTTACGTCTCTCTCTCTCCTGCGGGATTGACTGACGAACTGTATCTCTGCCCTACAATCACGGACTTTAGCCTAAGATTGAGGGGATTTCTTACATGAATGAATAAACATTGCATTCGTTTGGCCTCAATATGTTCTACAGAGATATCTTACTCCTTTCGGTGCTCGTTACCGCACGGTATAGGACTACGAGCTACCACACATTGCACTATTATGCTCTCTTGCTTAGGCAAAGCGCAGCCTTATTAGGGAAGTAAACATACTGTGTGAGGGAATGGATGAGCTTGCTGGGGACCATTTCCTTCCTAAAGAAGTTTGTTTCCCTGAATAGACTGCAATTCAGACCTCTACAGTTTTTTCCTACCGGGAAACTGAAATTTTATTAAAGATCTAGGAATGATTCTGAACATCTCTCGTGCGTTAAGTATCTCTTGAGGTGATAGAAAGAAGGTGCCGGACATCTGGAGAGGGTTTCAGATGTCCTGGATCATAATCTGAAAGAAGTGGAAGCAATTCAGTCGTCCCTCCAGTCCTCGAAACGAGTTTTGGAACCATGGTCCATATCAACTCTGATCTTCCACAGCTCTCTCATATCTTAGGAAGTATCTTCTCTCGGTCCGGTTCGGGTTTACGAGAAAGAGCCTATTATAACAAACAGGCGTAGAATGGAACGATCCTCTAGAGGTTCGTTACAGGATTGCAAAAGTCGGTTCGTCGAATCGTCTCGATCGAAGGCAGCAACTACTGACTTCCGAGTGGAATCTTTCTTTAGAAGTTATGTTGAGAGTTGTGGACGACTTTAGGGACGTCCTTTCATTCATCTCTTCGCTAGGTTGAGGACGAAGATGGCTTCTTCTTCTCTGCTCCCTTTTTCTCGATCCGGGAGCGGTAACATTAAACGCCATCCTATGATATTGAACGGGGATGGATGTTTAGTCTCTTTTCCCCTTTTTTCAATCACTTAGGAAATGTAATAAGATGATTTATATTATCACAGGGAGCGACAATGACGCTAATCCCCGCCCCCCTGTTGGCCTTCAAGACCCTAGATTCACAGAGGTCACGTCCTTCCAAGGACCTTTTCTGAGAGAGTCGGTCTCCTTTTAACACGAAAGGTACCTATAACCTCTCCGCTCTGAGTCTGACTACGTTCAGGACTATCGAGATGTTGACAGCATAAGATTGCAGTCTTCCTTTCCGTTTGAAGAATGGGATAAGCTGGCAGTCACAACTATTAAAGAATACGCAAATATTTGTTGAGCGGCCTTTGGGCTCAGAGATTTGCTTCTGTCAAACAACAAAGCCCTTCAACGATCTTTGAGTTCTGTGAAATCTCGAAACTCGCTCACCATCTACTTTTTGTCTCACCTGTGTTTTCTCGGAGTCAGACCACTCGTGCGAGATCAGGAGACATATAGTAGCCCTGAGTTTCTTGTTGACGAAGTCGGTTGCGTTTATACACCCCCGATGATCGTTTAACATGAGACCAGGTTTGGACTGTCAGGCATTCGTCCTTCGGGACTGAATCGCCTTTTTGTCTCCTCACTCCTTTCTCCTGGCACCAGAAGCTCGGAGTCAGGAGTGGCTCAGGAGTTGATTCGCTAACGACGTTGGGTTGCGTTGATACACCCCCCAAGGTTTGCTTAGCTTGAATCGCCCAGGCAGTCCAAACACTCATCCTTCAGCGAAGAATAGTGCCTTATGGTCTTCAGGGTACAGCCTGCTGTCCTTGATTTGTCTGACTGGTCAACTGGTCGGTCACCTGACGTTAGTACAGACGGACTGACTGTGCATGTCCAGATCGAAGCTTTCAATATGAACTTAGACATAGTCTGAAGTTCTTGATGTCAAAGCATTCGAAACATCTCCTACCTGTTAACTTCTTGCATGTGATCAGGAAGGCATTTTTTCTAACCACCCTAGATCCACGACAAAGAGGGTTAGTGATATTTTAAGCCATCGTCACAAGTTTTGGCTTTAGAGAACACAAGGCGTGTGCTCTCTAAGCTTTTCGTTATGGCCTAAGAATGGAAACCCGTTTGGTCCTTGGGCCAGGGAGCTTGGAAGCAAGGTGGCACAAGTCAGATGGGCAGGAGCCAAGAGAGTCCTGTGCCCTGTCAGGTCTCTCAAGTTTTTATCTACATAAAACTCAAGAAAGTCGAAGTCGTACGGACAATCTGCAGTGTTCCGAAAAGACCAGACTTGCCCATATCGAAGAACACCCTGGCTTTATTGTTAAGGAGTTCTTTCAAAAAAAGCTCCTTCTTTGTGTTTTTGCACAAAGATTTGAAAATCTTTTGATTTGAATGCTCACGAGGTGAGGGCGCGGCCCTCGGAAGCATTTCAACAGAGCATGGCACTCAGCAACATCCTGAGTACCATGTTTTAGCGAAGCAACTCTGTGTTCAATTCACACTCCCTGCGAGATGTGAAGATGGCATATGAGATCTGCTGCTCGCTAGGGCCAACAGTGTCTGCAGACACAATCTTGGGGGCAAGAAGTACCACTCATCCTATCCTGTGAATGGTTAGGAAGAGCTCTTAATTTAGTAGTTGAGTCGCCAGACAACGGTGGACTTCTTAACTCTTCAAGCTTTAGTTAACACACCTTAACTTTGGCTAGGTGGGTCCGGTGGTGATATATATTTTTATATATATATTTATTTTACTTCTTAGCCCTCATGGTATGGTCAATATGGTCTAGTCACGTCGTGGTCTCGCCCCTGTTGACAAGATCATCTGGAGTGCACCAGCTATATTAGGTCTCTACCTCGCTGGCAACTCTAGTAGCACAAGCCAGAACTTACGCGGCAGTAACCACGAAGTCAGCTATGCTAACAGGTAAGGAATCAAGATATCAATTATCTGCATATATATGTTTCCTAAAATCTTCTATTCTGTCTACTCCCACCACCAAAGGTGGGATTCAGCTATATATATCTGACAGGTAAGTTTCATGAACAAAATGTTATTGTAATGATACAATTAGTTTGTTCATACTTACCTGGCAGATATATATAATCAAGTACCCACCCACCTCCCCTCAGGAGACAGTGGAAATAAAAATTATGAATAGAAAATGGGAATGATTCCTGATACCGCCTCCCAGCGGCGGGAATGGGTACTAACCACCTGACTCCCACTGCGTGTGTCGTAAGTGTATAAATTTCTGTCGGATTCGGAAAAAATACAGCTATATATATATCTGGCCAGGTAAGTATGAACAAACTTAATTGTATCATTACAATAACATTTTAAAGATTCTTGGCAAGCACGGCATGAACTGGCAAGAGGTAATGTTGCGCTGCGCGCGCTAGCCACAGGGGTTACAGTAAGGCTACTTACCGTGGTGGATCACACCTAAAAGCATTCCTGTTGTAGTCGATCCGACAAATAGCTCCACAAACAATCGCAGTTTTTTGCTTTAGAATTAAATTATTGGCTTTGAGCATATTCAATCACAACTTCTTTACCACCACTAGACAGATAATGATAAAATTCACTGTACCCACATTGCAACTGCAAACAATCGGTAGGAAATCGAAGGTCTCTTGTCAAAATTAATGCTAGAAGGGCAGCCACTGCCTCTGCCATAGCTACAGGAAGACAAAATGCCGGTTTTTGCTTCATTATTCGAGTATTCAGTCAAACAAGGATACCAGTGGACACTGGACAGGTAACTTAATTACTCCGCTGAAATGCTACTGAAACTAAGTTTTCGACTAAATTCGTTCGTAATTAGTTATGAAACCCATGACATCATAACGATGTCACACCTCTCAGCCAATAATGAGTAACTGGAACCGCTTTTGTTAGTTAGAGGGCTCATTAAAAGTAAACATTCTTAGCGTAGAGGAAACACCTCTCCGCCCACTTAGGAAAAATTCGAGGTAAAAACTTATCAAGCTCATTTAATTCCACCCCGTTCAATCTATCATATAATGAATATACTTTTTATATTGCTTTTCACATGCTCTTTCCATGTAGGTGATTGTTTGGGTAGATCTAGTGACCTATCCGCGGCGGCCCAGAGTATGGCAGTTGCGGTTTTTCTCATGCAGTTTTTACCTCCTGAACAAGAATTTGAAGTAATATTTATTCGGACGACACTAATTTACCTTTGAACTCTATCCACGGTAAAGGGGACCCCCATTGGGAACCGGGGTTTTGGGTGGGGACAAAACCCCAACTCTATCCTACGGTAAGGGTCCCCCGGGACCCCCAGTGGGACCGGGGTTTTGGGTGGGGAGAAACCACTTGGGGGGAGTTATTGTGGTATTTCCCACATTTATCACTTTTAAAAACACGAAATACAGGCGGAAATAAGAGATAACAAGACTAGCGATAGTGAAGCCGTTCCACATCCGTATTCATCTACTACTACTACTACCACAACGCTGAATCCTACTATGCATGCGCTAATGCTACTGCGCATGCGCTAACTGTAAGGGAGCTTTTGACCTAAACCTCAGACTTCTTAGTGAGGTGGGGAAACAAATGGGGGTTTTTTACGGGAGGGATACATGTATTTAGCCAAACACGTTACAGTATGACCCCTACATTGCTACCGGACTGAGTGAAGGATTGGGGTGGTAACAGGGTTCCCAGATTTGGCAGTTTTCTCACCAAATTTGGGTTTTTTTTTTCTAATTTGGTGGGTAAAAATTCACTTTGGCTGGTTAGTGGTATTTTGGCTGGTTTTCCAGAAACTTTCTTTGTTCCGATACGTAATACAAACCATCGGTCCCTTTAACATAGGAAAAGTAGCTAGCGGCAGCTGGAACGGTCGTAAGCTTCGAACAAGGGGAGAACGGTAGTTAACTGCTTGTCCGATCGTCGCGCGGTCTGGGAGGTAAACAAATCACTTTTGCTTTCGGCGTGTGAGGATAGGACGTGCTCGTCATCGCTCTGCCCGCTTTGTCGTTTGCTTTGAGTATCAGCCCTCTTTTTCCTAGTGTATTGAGAGTGTATGATTGTAAGTACATTTACATTTCTTTTTCCATTGCAATAATGAGTGATCAAGAAATGGAGATTTCGCGCCGCGCCCCCCAGTCGCCCGTAGTGTGTGTCCCGGGCTGGAGGGGCGTAAATGCGGCGGATTCAGCATCATTTGTGGATGTGGATCCACACGATGGGTTTGTACTCGGTGTCGGGGGCGAGAATGCTCCCGCACCGAGCCATGTGTAAACATGTATGAATTGGTCCGAGGCGCATGTGGGTTCTGTACGAGGGCAGGAAAGAGACTTAGGCCGCCAAAGAAGTCATCGGAAAGTCCAGTGACTCCTTTGGTAACGGACACTTCGTCTTCTTTCCTGCCCCCCGGCCAGCCCCGCCCCCACGTTTTCGCGCCTTCCCCTGCGGGGGGGGGTAGCGGAGTCCTTGTCCTCTCTCGATCCGTCGAGTGTGGAGGAGGGTGCCCCGCTACCCGAAAACCTGACCGTCCAGTTGTCATTCGGGGTCTTCCCCGTCGCTCCTGGGTGGGGTTGGGGTTCTTCTCCCCCCTCCCCAGGCGCGAGGAAACCCCTCTGACTAACCCGACTGTTGCTTCCGCAGGTGTGCCATCAGCGAAGGACGACCCTGGAACAGGGTGTGGAGTCGCTGGGACTTGCAGGGAGTGGCCTAGTATCCAGGGGTTTGATTCATGCGGTTTGGCGGGGTCGGCAGTGGTCACTCATTGGTACGGTAACCACTACCACTACCACCATATCTACACCAGTGTATGACATGCCACCGCACTTGGTGTATACACCACATGTAATGACGGTGACACCCACGGCTGCAATACACAAACCTATTACTGCCGTACCAAAGAGGACGGTGCCACGCCACCTGGGTTCTTTGTGTTGCCGACCCCGGACTTCCGCTGCCCCAAGAGTACCCCGCTGGACCTGCCGCCAGTGCCGAGAATGACGGTAGCTGCCGAACAGGACGCCTGGCTCTCTTCGGTTCCTGCCGTGCCTGCCGTACCTGTTGCTGTCCCCTGCTCTCCTTTCCCTTTCAGATAATGTGCATGCTGTTCCTGCTGTTCCTGCTGTTCCTGGACCTGTTCCTGTTGTTCCTGCTGTTGGTGGTGCTGTCACAGTCTCAGGTCTTTCCGGACAGGTGCAGTCGGGCCCTGTTGCTTCGGCAACTGCCCGGCTCCCTCCTGGATGGAAGACCTGACGTCTGTCCTGCGGAGCCTGGCGAAGAAGAAGAGGAAGAAGAGGAAGGTGTCGTCGTCGTCTTCGTCGTCTTCTTCGTCGTCTGCTGCCTCCTCTTCCCTTCGACTTCTAAGGCTAAACAGCCGAAGAAGAAGAAGGCTGCCTCCTCCCCCCCTAAGAAGACTCCTTCGGGATCTTCTAAGGCCCGTCTCGCTCAGCGAGTTCGGGGAGCTCTTCTGCTGGTCCTCCTGTTCCTTCGGGAACGGGGCCCGTCTCTTCCTCTGCAAAGAGACGACGACGACCAGAGGTGTACCAGCCTCGGCTGGTACGTCCTCACCTGGTGTTAGCGGTCCTGCCGCTAACCAGGTTCCGTCTCGGCCGCTTCTCGTTCGCGAGAAGTACCGAGTGACGCTCTTCCACGGGAGACCGTCCAGCCAAAGTCTTGACGTCCGAGCTCGCTCGCCGTCAAGACAGCGGCGCGGAGCAGAAGGCTGCACGACTCTCGCCAGGCCAGTGGACGCTCTCGCAGCGACCAACTGGCTGCTCGGGTTGACGTGACGGTCGCTGACCAGCCACGGGTTGAGGCGAGGAAGGGGTCCCCGCGGCCGTCGGTACCAGCCACGGCTGGTACCAGCGGCTCGACGCGCCGAGAGGACGCTGGCCGGTCTCGCCGCGACAGAGAGCCTAGCAGGTCACCTGACCGCCACTCCCATAGGGACTGGGCGGAGACGGTGACCAGCAACAGCTCGCCTGACGCTAGAGATCGGTCTCGACGTTCTCAGCCGAGCCTCTCGCCCCAGGCGAGCGGCAAGGCTAGGCCTGCTGCTCGATCGCCACCGCGGGTTGTTGACGATCAGCAGCAGCCCTCCACGCACGCTGTCCTGCCAGCGAGCGAGGGGGGGAGCGTCAGGTCTGCCTCTCCGTACCTTCAACCTCCTCGGGCTACACCGGGAGGAGCGAGGTACCGAGGAGTGATCACGAGAGGTGCGCCCGCTCGCGATCCCGCTATGACGCCGTATGCTCAGGCACGGTTTTTTAGGACCGACCAGAACATATGCGCAAGTAGTTGGAGGTGACCGTCAGGGTCTGCCGCTGTTCCTCCTTCTGAAGGAGGAGTATCACTGGGATCTGTTCTTGCTGGAGGGACTGGACGGTCCTACTCCGCAAGACGCAGTCACTCCCGAGATACAGAGGAACTTTGCAGAGGTCATTAAGCTGATTCGTCAGCATAATGACCTTGCGGAAGGATCGCCGCTACCACCGGCAGAGCCCACGTCCCTGCTCGAGTCATTTTGGGGTCCCAAGAGGGAACCCAAAATGATGGTGGGGTACCGCGATCAGAGCTTGCAGACTCAGTCCTGGATCAAGTTGAGAATCTCGTCTCAGGACGGGAGGATTCGCTGAAATCCGGATGGTCTTCTAAGCTGCTTCCTCCTCCTCTACAGCGTCAGAGGCGATTCTACGTGCCTTCGGAAGACCCGATACTGCCGAAACAGGTTAACTCGGAGTTTAGCGAGGCTGACTCCAGGTGTGTCCCTGCAGCAGCTCCTGTCGGAGACCTCTGGTTCTCGCAGCAGGAGGCACTTGCCCTGGAATCTACCGCTATGGCAGCGTTCCAGGCAGTCTCTTGGTTGGATTTGTGGTCCCTCACAATATCCAAAGTAGCGGCCGGCCTCTGGGAGTTCTGCTCTCGAAGACGAGCGCTTCTTTCAGGAGACTGTGCCAGTCTGGAGGAAGAGCGATCTCTTACCTCGCCCATCAGACTGCTAACCTGTGGGCCAACTTGGTTCTTCGACGTAGGACGCAGTCCTTACCCGAGTGACCAAGGGGGCCGGGCGTGAGGCGGCACTCGGGCTTCGCAATGGACCAATTAGGAGTTCCCCAGCTCTCTTTCCTGGAGAGATGGTGGACGCTGCGGTGGGAAAGGCGGCGCACTGATGACAGTGACCGCTTAGTTCACCAGGCAGTCTCGAAGGTTACTGGGCAATCTCGAGCGACTGCGGCCAAGCCAAAGAGCTTGGCTAGCGCTTTCCACGGCGGCGAAGACGGTTGCACCGTCCAAGCCCCGTGTGAAGACTCCTGCTGTTTTCGACGTCTGCTAAAGGAGGCCGTAATCAGCCCTCCTCCCAACCCTCCTTTCCCGAGGAGGTGGTGGGAAGAAGTCGAAACGAGGAGGGAAACGCTAGGGACGGCGTTCCCCCCTCACCTGCTGCCAGAAGTGGGGGGTGCCTGGCGAGCCATTGGGCGACTTGGCAGCGCTACGGCGCCGAGAACTGGATAGTAGACGTCCTTCGGGAGGATATCTACTACCCTTCGAGTCTCGGCCCCCCCTCATCTCCAAACCGGTCCATCTACAGACCTATGTCCGGGGATCAGCAAAGGACAACGCTCTTCGACAGGAGATCAAAGACCATGCTGGCGAAACGGAGCTGTAGAAATCGTGGAGGACCAGTCACCGGGCTTTTACAGCCGCCTCTTCCTAGTGGAGAAGGCATCGGGGGGCTGGCGTCCGGTGATAGACCTCTCTCCCCTGAACCGTTCGTTCGCATGACGACGCGGTTCATGATGGAGTCGGCACGCTCGGTGCCTCTACTCGATCAGGGGGAAACGATTTCATGCTTTCAGTGGACTTGAAGGACGTATTTTCAAATACCCATCCATCAGTCCTCAGAAAGTACCTCCGCTTCATCTTCGACGGGACGGTGTACCAATTCAGGGCACTTTGGTTTCGGTCTCTCAACCGCCCCACAGGTGTTCACTGCGAGTGTTCACTCTGGTGTCAGCTTGGGCCCATTCGCACGGGATACGTCTTCTGAGGTATCTCGATGATTGGCTAGTCCTGGCGAGCTCCCGCTCGCAGTTGCTACAGGACAGAGATCGACTCCTCAAGTTTTGTCGCGATCTGGGGATCGTGATAAACTACGAGAAGTCCGATCTCGAACCCAAGCAGAAGATGAAGTACCTGGGTATGCTGATAGACACGGTACCAGGGCAGGTTCTTTCCCGCACTTGACGTTATCAGCAAATTCAGGGAGGCAGCCGGCCGGTTCCTGTCTCGGCAGGAACAGGCAGCACAGCAATGGCAAGTCGTGATCGGCCATCTGTCGTCACTCGAGAAGTTAGTCCCTCACTGGCGTCTTCACCTGCGGTCTCTCCAGTGGCTAAGGAGAGTTGGTCTCAGGCCAAGGATCCTCCTTACTTTCCCGTGGCTCTCACGGACAAGGTGAGGCAGGACCTAGCCTGGTGGCTCGACGACAAGAACCTCTTAAGAGGAGTGCCCATACGCACTCCCCCCCCCCCCGGAGATGCTTCTGTTCTCAGACGCATCGACCGAGGGATGGGGCGCACACCTGGAGGAGTTGCTGACTGCAGGTGTGGTGGGACCATCACGAAAAGCACCTTCACATCAATGTCCTGGAACTCAAGGCGGCGTTCAACGCTCTCCGAGAGTTTCAGGGACCGCTTGGTGGGACACTCAGTGGTGTTGATGAGCGACAACAACCACAGTAGTGGCATATGTTAACAAGCAGGGGGGGCTAGTGTCTCTTCCGCTCCATCAGTTGACGGTGCAGGTGCACGAGTGGGCCACGGCTCACTCGATAGAGCTGTCAGCACGCTACATTCCAGGCAAGAGGAATGTAGTAGCGGACAAGCTCAGCCGTCGGGATCAAGTGATAGGGACCGAATGGTCTCTACACCAAGACGTGGCGGGAAAGGGTCTATTCAACCTGTGGGGGCGACCGGTCGTAGACCTGTTCGCCACCGGCACAACAGAAAACTTCAGGTTTTCTTTTCAGCCGTGCCGGACCCATGGGCAGCTGCAGAGGACGCTCTCCAACACCCCTGGGACAACCTCTTCGCCTACGCCTTTCCTCCCTTCTGTCTGATTCGGAAAGTGATCAGTCGAGCGCTGGTCACTCCCATCTCAGATGATCCTGGTGGCTCCCAAACGGCCTCAAGCCGTTTGGTATCCGGACCTGCTGGCTCTTCTTGCGGACGCACCGAGAGAGCTACCCATTGGCACAACCTTCTAGCCCAGCCACACGTAGAACGGTACCACCAAGCAGTCAGTCCCCTTCAACTTCACGGCTGGCTGTTATCCACCATCTCTTGCGAACGAGAGGCTTTTCTCGTAGCGCAGCAACAGAGATGGCTGGACACGTCCGACAGTCCTCTGCAGCTGTGTACCGGGGAAGTGGGCCGTCTTCTGTGGTTGGTGTCGTAGACAGGGTCTGTCTCCTCTCAGAGCCACTCTTCAGCAGGTAGCGGATTTCCTCGTGTTTCTTCGCCGAGAGAAGCTCCTCTCAGTACCCACAGTTAAAGGATATAGAGCAGCACTGGCGCTCGTCCTAAACTGAGGGGACTGGACATCTCGAACTCGTTCGAGATTTCCTTGCTAATGAGGAGCTTCGAAAGGTCTTGCCCATCCAGGGAACTCAGGCCCCCTGCGTGGGATGTTGACTCTCGTCCTTAGGAGTTTGACTCGAAGACCTTCGAGCCACTCCGAGAGTCGTCAGACAGGGATCTGACCCTCAAGACCCTCTTCTTGCTGGCCCTGGCATCGGCGAAGAGAGTAGGGGAACTACATGGTCTTTCTTATGATGTTAAACACACCAGAGTCTGGGGATCTGTGACGCTCGATTTTCGTCCCGAACTTCGTAGCCAAGACTCAGAATCCGTCGATCCCTGACGACAGTTCGAGTCTTTCACGATCCCCTCCCTTCTGGACTTCACCGATAACGATGCGGATGAGATGCTGCTTTTGTCCTGTGAGGGCGCTACGGCGCTATCTGAAGAGAACTCGACACCTCAGGCCTGAGTGTCGACGCCTCTTCGTTAGCACTGGGGTTACCAAGAAAGAAGTTTCCAAGAACACGCTTTCTTTCTGGCTGCGTGAGGTGATCAGGAGAGCGTACGAGGCTGATGGTACGACGACATCCGTACGCTCCGACCGAGAGCCCACGAAGTCAGAGGTATCGGACCCGCCTTAGCGTTCCGTAAGAACTTCTCCGTGGCACAGGTCCTGAAGGCAGTGTCTGGGCCAACCGAACCACCTTCACGTCCTTCTACCTTCGGGATATTGCCCACAAGTCCTTGGATACTTTTTCCTTGGGACCTGTGGTGGCTGCTCAAACACGTTGTGTAAGCTTACCCAGCACCCGAGCAGGCCGAACAGCATCGATTCCTGGTATGACTGGGAGAATGAATGTGCGAATGAGAGAGTGACTGGCTTCTCTTCACCATCTTTTCTCTACCTCTACCTGTGTGGGCAGAGGGATACGGTCGTTACCACGCTGGAAGGGAGTCAGATGCAGGTAAGCTACTCAACCGAGCTCCATCCTATCTCTTTAACTAGAGATAGGAGTGTATATCCACCACTTTCTCCAACAAGGGGGTGGGGGAGGAAGTGGATGCCTACATGAGACAAACCCATTACTTTATATTTGCTCATGTACAGGAAAAAGTTCTTACAATGCTGGTACGAAGAGATACGCTTGCCCCTCTCTCTTAGTACTCGCCCAGAGGTCTGACCATTGATCCTGCGGTGCACACCCCGATCAATCGGACAGAGGCTTGGATCCCTCCCTCGCTCTTACGACCAGGGAGGCATTCCAGGGATGGACGAACACCAGTCTGTTCATCTAATGACTCAGATTCCTCCCACCAAGAAGTGAGTCCCTTCCTATTGTTAAAGGACCGATGGTTTGTATTACGTATCGGAACAAAAATGACAATTTGTCGAAAATGCATTTTTCCTAACTATACAAACCTGAGGTCCTTTACATATAGTCCCTGCTCATGCCACCCCTCACTCTGCGTATTTTGCATGGGCCAAAAGCAAAAGTGATTTGTTTACCTCCAGCGCGACGATCGGACAAGCATTACCGTTCTCCCCTGTTCGAAGCTTACGACCGTTCCAGCTGCCGCTAGCTACTTCCTATTGTTAAAGGACCTCAGGTTTGTATAGTTAGGAAAAATGCAATTTTCGACAAATTGTCATATTTGAGCTAAACAGTGATCCCACGTTTGAGGAATCTCTCCCCAGATTGGGAATTTTTGAAGGTTTTCAGGAAAATCTGGGGAATTTGAATAGGTTTTCAGTAAAAACTTGGTAACATTTAAGCAAAATATGTAGATGGAATAAAACACTAAATCATACACACCACCAGACGACCACAAAACAGCAGCCAGATTCTCATGAGAACGAGCCTCATTTCAAAATTTCAATTCGTTCTCGTCCTGTATTCTTATATTAGTTTATATTATCTAACTAAAACTATGATGCCTGCTATACAAGCATATATATGATAAAAAATATGCATTTGTAAAGATAAATATCGCACATATATTTGCCGTTATTTGGGGTGGTTTTGGGATTTCCATTTGGCGGGATTTTGGCTGGTTTCATGGTAGACTTTGGCAGGTAGTGGTGTCATCTGGGAACCCTGGCTGGTACCATACGTTGAGTTACATAAAAGCATTTACCTAATTTGTTTATTAAACATGTTATGTGAATTCTAGTGTTTATTCCTTTTCCTTTTCCATAGTATTTGTATAATAACTGTTTTGAAATATCCCCACCTAATAATTTCACCATATAATTTGAAATATTTGTTATAATTGAGGACAGACACCTAAAAATGCCTACGTGTTGATACTAGAACTCAGTTTTAGGACGTTTCGATACCTACCTACCTACCTGTTTATGTGAAATTGCACATTGCGTTGCATATTACATACACACTCCCTATTATTTCATACACAACTCAATCCCTCCCCTTTCAGTATTCCACGACTGGCTCTTTACGTTACATCATTTACAATGCATTTCTCACCGATACCAATACCTAGATTAAAGTTTCCCATTATTATTATAAAACCTACATTTAAATATATTCCATTATACAGTTTTACAGACATTACAATTTTACACCTCCCTTCCAGTTTCCGTACTATTATGCAGTTATGTATGGTTACTTTTTAACATTTTACAAAACACTTCCACACCCATCAAAGTTAGGTTTTATATGTCATTTTCATACAATCAACTTACCTGTCAGATATATTACATAGCTAAGACTCCGTCGTCCCCGACAGAAATTCAAATTTCGCGCCACTCGCTACAGGTAGGTCAGGTGATCTACCGGCCTGCCCTGGGCGGCAGGACTAGGAACCATCCCGTTTCTATCATATTTTCTCTGTCGCTGGTGGTATCAACTTGTTGCTATTACCTCCTGACTTAGATTCTTATTTCATCCTTTGATCATCGTTTATCGGCTTTTTGGTGACGTATCTGGATCGTGTTTTTGGCATTCGCTACTGTGGACTGTTTTTGGACTTGCTTTTTGGATTTTTCTCAGTATGTCTGATTCAAATGTGAGTGTGAGAATGTGTGTGAATGTAGGCTGCAGGGTGAGGATACCGAAAGCTTCAGTTGATCCTCACACTGTATGTCGTAAATGTAGGGGGTTTAGTGTTCTGCTACTAATACTTGTCATGAATGCGAGGGATTAAATGCAGAAGAATGGAAGACTATAACTTCTTATTTGAAGAAGTTTAGAGAGGGATAGGGTTAGACGTCTGAAAGGTGTGAGTTCAAGGCCTATTGAGCCTTTTATTGATACTTTTTTTTCTAATCCTAATGATTTTAGAGTTCTCCCTATGTCTAATTCACAAGATTTACTTTCGGAATCGGCCTCGGAAATACGCCGATCTGAAAGCTACTATTCGGAGACATGAAGTCCAAAATGCGGACTTACAAGGTAAGGCTAGTGAAAGTGAGCATTACAGTGAAGTGGAGTTCTCCCAGTGTTGTGGAGGGGGCGTTTTGATCGTCCCTGCTACGCTCCCAGGCCTAGACCTCTTCCAAGCTCCCATGCCCAGAGGAGAAGGAAAGTCGAAAGCCTTAAAGAGGTCGTGGGGAATCCCCAACGGTCAGACGTCCCTTCAGCAAGCTCTGTTTCGTGGCAGGCTGCTCAAGGGCGCTTTAGAAAAAGCGTCCTTCGTGAGTGTTTTCTCATCCTCTCCCCCTCTCCCCTCACCTAAACGAGGGTGGAAGGAGTCGGATTTATCGAGGCCTCTGAAACGGCATTTGAAAGAACCCGAATTTGATTCAAGCCCAGAGCGTTTCTCAGATGACGCTCCCTCGTCTATTAAGAAGGCGAAGGTGGCGTCAGCGTCACCCGACGAGGACGCAGAAGAACCCTTTCCTACTTCTCCCCCCGATTGATGACGAAAGGCAATCATGCAGTTGACGTGGGAGAAGCTTCAAGGAAGATTATCATGGCAGTTACAAGAACAACTGTCCTTTGGTGGGGAGTGTTAGCGCCTCGTAGGAAAGGACGTTGCGCTTCCAATCAAGAAGTCTCGTCCTCTCTCCCCTGCTAAGCGAGAGGCGTCATGCAAACGTGAAGCTTCTAAACATATCGCGAGAAGCTTCGGGTTCGAGAGCGAGATCGGGAGCTTACGGAAGACACGTAACGCCAGAGAGACGTGAGACGTCTTTTAGGCATGAAGCGTCTTTGAAAGCTGATTGTAGACGCGAGGCTCCACCAATATTTTGGCGCCAGTTAGGACACCTTTTGAGAGCGGAGCGTCTTCCCAGGCGCGAGGCGTCATCCGGACGTCAGCAGCCACGTAAGCGGGAGGCGTCAGTCAGGACGCTTGGCGGACGAGAAGCGTCATCCAAGCGGGAAGCGTCATCCATTTATGGAGAGAAGCCTGAGTTTTGGCGCCTTCCAGGACTATTAAAGTGGGGAAGAGGAAGGAATATCATTCCCTTAGCCCCTCTCCTATTAGGAGTTGTCTCCTCCAGAGGAAGGACGTACGGAATTGGCAGCGGAGACTCAATTAGATCCCGAGTTAGAAGTAGACTCGGAGGAAGAGTATCAAGGAAGAGAAGGACTGGTCGAACTATAAAGTTTTGACTGCCTTGCTTCTAGAGGAGTATGGAGACGTACCTTGACTCCTGCCGTTCCTCCTTCTCCGCGCTCTCTTTTTCGAGTGCTAAGACGGAGAAATCTTCGTCTTTTCTCAGAATGAAAGCCCGCCATTTCGATGAAGAGGGCTCTTCAGTCCTTAGACTCTGGATGAAGTCTAAGAAGGAGTTAGTCAGAACGGTCTTTCTACATGCCTCCAGTGAGACTAGCTGGTAAAAGAGGCATTTGGTATCAGACGGGAGAGAATATGGGTATTGCTCTTCCGTCTACGTCAGAAGCGGACTTTTCGACCTTAGTTGACGCTTCACGTAAACAAGGTCTGAACTAGGCACGTATTACTTGGGGCATTTCTGAACTGGACCATCTCCTCAAGGGACTCTTTCATGTATTGGAAGTTTTCAACTTCTTAGATTGGTCCCTTGGGGTGATGTCCAAGAAAGCCCATGATTCTGAAGGACTCGAACCAGAAGTCCTTTTGTGCATTTTGTCTTGTATAGACAAAGCGGTTCAGGATGGCTCGTTTTGAGATCTCCTCTTTGTTTTGGAGCAGGTCTTCTAAAAAAGAGGACGGTATATAGTGCCTTTTTAACCAAGGCAGTCTCCCATGCTCAGAGGGCAGCGCTGCTGTATTCGCCTTTGTCTGACTTTTTGTTCCCTTCTCAGTTGGTGAAGGACATTTCTCGTTCATTAACTGAGGAGGCGACTCAGGACCTTCTGACGCAGTCAGCAAGGAAGAAGAAGCCTGCTTCTACACCTGACAAGAAAGGACCGAGTACATCGGTTCAGCCCATTTCGAGGTGGCCCTACCTCCAGACCTCCCGCAAGAAGGAAGGCTCCTGAGAAGAGAGGTAGGTCTGGCCTTTCGTCCCTTTAAAAAGGGAAAGTGATGCTTCTCTCCTCCAAGCACCAGTAGGTGCCAGGCTCCTGGGATTTGTGGAGGCCTGGACACTTATAAACGCAGACGCGTCATCGTTGTCTGTAATAAGGAAGGGGTATCGTATCTCTTTCCTGAACACTCCTCCCCTAACGTCAACACCACGGGAATTAACAGCCAAGTACAAGGATCCTGTGCTGAGGGATACTCTTCGATCGATGGTGGAACAAATGTGGGACAAGAGAGCGATAGAACTAGTACTGGATCAAAAACTCCCCGGGGTTTTACAATCGTTTTTCCTTTTTCTGGTTGCGAAGGCCTCGGGAGGCTGGAGACCAGTACTAGACTCAGCTCTCTGAACAAATTTGTTCGGAAGGAGAAGTTCTCGATGAGACTTCTGCCTCAGTCCTTGCATCATTGCGACAGGAGATTGGATGGTGTCTCTAGATCTCCAGGACGCCTATTTTCACGTCCCGATCCACCCTTCATCGAAGAAGTACCGCCGTTTCATGACGGGGGGAAGGATCTTTCAGTTCAGAGCCTTGTGTTTCGGCCTGTCCACAGCTCCTCAGGTTCTTCACAAGCCTGATGAAAAAATGTGGCGAGGTTTCTTCACCTCAAAGGAGTAAATATCTCCTCTGTATCTGGACGACTGGCTCATCAGGGCCAGATCAGAGAGACAGTGCTTGGAGGACCTGAACGTTACTTTTAGATCTGATCAAAGCGTTGGGATTGCTCGTGACCTCGAGAAGTCCGCGTCTGACCCCCAGACAGAACTTAGTCCAACTGGGGATTCCGATGGATTTCTCGGGGTTTTCGAGTATTTCCTTCGTAAGAGAGAATCGCAAAAGGTTTGCAGATAGTCTCTCTCTTCTTAAGGAAGGAACTGACGTCGGCGAGGAATGGTTTGAGCTTCTAGGGACCCTTTCCTCGCTTGAACAGTTTCTTCCCTGCTAGGAAGACTTCATTTACGTCCGCTTCAATTCTTCCTCAAGAAGTGCTTGGTAATTGGAAACTGGACAACTTTCGGACGCCTTTTCCCATTCCAGTGGAGATAAGACCGCACCTGGAATGGTGGTTGCCCCCTCTGAAAGAGAACAAAGGGATCTCTCTAAAAACCCAGAACCCAGACCTAGTGTTGTACTCCGACGCGTCGGAGAAAGGTTGGGGAGCAACATTAGGCTCGAAGGAGGTGTCAGGCACCTGGGAACCAGCGCAGGTGTCTTGGCATATAAACTGCAAAGAGCTCTTCGCCGTGCATCTGGCTTTGAAGAGTCTAGAACCTCTGGTGTCGAACAAAGTAGTGCAAGTAAACGTGGACAACACCACCGCACTTGCCTACATTTGAAAACAAGAGGGACTCACTCCTTGTTCCTTTACGAGCTGACGAGAGACCTTTTGCTTTGGACGTCTCACAGGAACATCTCCCTTCTGAGAAGGTTCGTTCAGGGAGTAGAAAGAAATGTGAGGGCGGACAGACTCAGCAGAAGGAACCAGGTCCTTCATACAGAGTGGACCCTACACGAGGAGGTGTGTCAAGATCTCTGGTCGCTGTGGGGGACACCTCATGTGGATCTCTTCGCCACATTCATCTCCAAAAGGCTGGCAGTCTTTTGCTCGGTCGTGGAAGACGCCTTCCTGCTAGATTGGTCTCGCGTAGACGTCTATGCTTTTCCTCCATTCAAAATCCTGGGACTAGTACTGAAAAAGTTTGTGGCGTCAAAGGAGACGAGGATGACATTGATAGCCCCCTTTTTGGCCGGCCCAAGATTGGTTCACGGAGGTGGTAGAGTGGATCGTAGACTTTCCCAGATCCCTACCAAGAAGGATGGATCTTCTCAGACAGCCACACTTCAAGAGGTATCATCAAAACCTCCCCGCTCTCGCTCTGACTGCCTTTCGACTATCGAAAGACTCGTCAGAGCGAGAGGGTTTTCTCGCGAAGTTGCAAGCGCGATCGCGAGAGCACGCAGAACCTCCACTACGAAAGGATATCAGTCGAAGTGGGAGGTTTTTAGAAGGTGGTGTAGAACTAAGAAGTTGTCCTCCTCCACTACTCTATAGCGGAAATTGCTGATTTCCTTCTATTCCTGAGAGAGCAATCTCATCTAGCTGTATCCACAATTAAGGGATACAGAAGTATGCTCTCGGCAGTCTTCAGGAATAGAGGATTAGATCTGCAGATAATAAAGATCTCCACGATCTCATAAGGTCCTTTGAGACTTCAAAGTCGAAGGAACCGGTCCCTCCGAACTGGAACTTAGACGTGGTTCTCAAGTTTCTTTCATCTGAAGGTTCGAACCTCCTCATCTGGCTTTGTTTCGAGACATCACCAGAAAATGCCTATTCCTATTATCTTTAGCTACGGCAAAGAGAGTTAGTGAATTACATGCTCTGCAGGATAAAGTAGGTTTCAAGGGAGACTCGGCTATTTGCTCGTTTAAGACCCTGTTTTTAGCTAAGAATGAGAATCCCTCGAATCCCTGGCCTAAGTCATTCGAAGTCAAAGGCATATCGAGTCTCGTAGGAAGAGAGCAGAAAGATCTCTATGCCCTGTAAGAGCTCTAAAGTTCTACATTCAGAGAAAGCATCAGATTGGGAGGCTCTAGACAAGGTCTTTGGTGCGCGGTAAAAGACCCCACAAGACTGATGTCCAAGAATGCTCTGGCATTCTTTGTAAGGAACGTCATTACAGACGCGCATAAGGTCGTTCTGACGAACAGTTGCGACTGTTTGAAAGTTAAAGCTCATGAAGTGAGAGCAGTAGCGACGTCTCTCTCGTTTCATAAGAATATGTCGCTTAAAACATCATAGATACGACATTTTTGGAGATGCAACTCAGTATTTGCATCTCATTACTTGAAAGACGCGTCGTGACCTATGAGAAGTGTTTTTTCTCTGGGTCCTTTCGTATCGGCGGATACGATTCTGGGTACGGGAGCCGACACCAATCCTTAAAAGTATATACTTTTCTTCTTTTAGATATGGTCTGGAGTCTCTTCGAACAATGGAGGACTTGGTTTAGCACGGGCGGCCGTCTATGTTGTGCAGTAAGAGAAATCTTGTCATATCTAATTAGATGAGTATAATTTTTTTTTTTTAGAAAATTATGTATGTGTCGTAGTGGTTTTTGAGTTACGGTTGTTGTGAAGAGTTCGGGATAACTCGAACAATCTTTAGTTCTAACATATGGTTAGGATCAGGTGGTCGGGCGGGATTGGTTGTGTGCTCCTTCATAAGGTGTATTGTCATATAAGTGGGATCAGCACCCATTGACAAAGTCCTTTCAGGCTCGCCGAGTAAGCGGATAAGACCCCATCGGCAGACCCACAAGAACTCTTGGCCAGAGATCATATATCTCGCTAAAGTTTCTTGAGGTGATGCAGACTACTGGGCAAAAACACCACGAAGTCTATTAACCACCTATCAGGTAGGAACCAAGGTTTTATTTATGCCTACAACTATGTTGTTTACCTGTCTATTCATATAGTAGCTGTCTCTTACCCTCCACCGAAGGGTGCCAATCAGCTATGTATATATCTGACAGGTAAGTTGATTGTATGAAAATGATATTGTTATGTTACAATAAAGTTTCATACATACTTACCTGGCAGATATATACAATTAAAGGCCCCCCACCCAGCCTCCCCGCAGGAGACAGGTGGAAGAAGAGAAAATATGATAGAAAACGGGGATGGTTTCCTAGTCCTAGCCGCCCAGGGCAGGCCGGTAGGTATCAACCTGACCTACCTGTTAGCGAGTGGCGCGAAATTTGAATTTCTGTCGGGGGACGACGGTTAAGTCTTAGCTATGTATATATCTTTGCCAGGTAAGTATGTATGAAACTTTATTGTACATAACAATATCATTTTACCTACTGGGGGGCGAATCATCCCCCTGGTTAGGCAACTACCCTACTAGGTTTAGTTTGTTATATTTTGGTTACCTACTAGTTTTACTTCCTTGAAGGGGGGTGGGTACCCGGTTAGGCTAGGTTGGTTAGTTTTAATTTTGGTTTACCTTCAAGGGTTTTTTGGAGGGGGTCCACCTTGTTAGGCTAGTTTGGTTAGGTTAAACAAAAAAAAATTACCAAATACATTCCCGGTACCTTGGTTTACCTACTAGGTTAGGTTTGGTTAGGTTACATTCCTTACGAGGTTAGGTTAAGGCCTTTAAGGGGGGTACAGGGGGCGAAGCCCCCCTGGTCAGGCAATATTCCCTACTAGGTTAAGTTCCCTACTAGGTTAGGTTGGTTAGGTTACGTTCCTTACTAGGTTAGGTTAGGCCTTTAAGGGGGGGTTCGCCCCCGGTCAGGCAATATTCCCTACTAGGTTAGGTTAGGTTGGTTAGGTTACATTCCTTACTAGGTTAGGTTTAGGCCTTAAAGGGGGGGTTATCGATCAGGCAACATCCCTACTAGGTTAGGTTAGGTTAGGTTACATTCCTTACTAGGTTAAGTTAGGCCTTTAAGGGGGGGTATGGGGGGGCCAAGCCCCCCCACTTAGGCAACAACCCTTCTAGGTTAAGTTCCCTACTAGGATGTTACATTCCTTACTAGGTTAGGTTAGGCCTTTAAGCGGGCCCCCGTCAGGCAACATTCCCTACTAGGTTTAGGTTAGATTAGGTTTACATTCCTTACTAGGTTAGGTTAGGCTTTTAAGGGGTATGGGGGGCGAAGCCCCCCCCCCCCAGTCAGGCAACATTTCCTACTAGGTTAAGTTCCCTACTAGGTAGGTTAGATCCCCTGCTAGGTTAGGTTATGTTAGGTTGGTTTGTTTCTTTAAGGGGGGTTTACAGCAGGTCCAACCCCACCCTGGTCAGGCAACATCCCCTACAAGTTAAATTAGTTTTGTTATATGCTAACCTATGTTTAATTTGGTATTTTGTATTTATTAAAACCACTTTAGGCCCTATTACACATTTACCACCCAGGAATTAAATCCCACCCCCTCCTGAGCCCGTTATATATGTATTTGTATTAATTCATATTTTGAACCCATCCCACATTTTACATTTAGTTCCTTAACTACCCATTTACTTTATTACCCATTAACATTGCCAACTTATTTTGTTAAGTGCTTGTTCATTTACTCAGCCCCACCCTGCCTCAACCAATAGGCATCAAAGCATTTTTACTAATCCACCCCACCTCTCCTACCCTGTTTTGTACGGTCTGGCCTCCATACCGCCTCCTAACTGTAGAACTCCAACACTGTTGAATCTGCCGCCATGACTTCGACTGCTGCATCAACTTCACGCTCGCCCCCGCCCAGCCCCTCACCAGGAACTTTTTTGCCAACTTCATGTAACAATTGTTACATGAGTTACAAAGATTTCTCTGCCTATTACTCAGGTAATTATGATCGACTAATCGGTTTTTGCCAGGACCACGGCCTCCTGAGAAAGCAAGTCTTTTGCCCCCATTGTGGGAATGAGTGCCGCCTATATTTGCAAAAGAAGTGCTTTAGGTAAAAATACCTTACGATTAGTTTGTTGGATTCTACATGTAACCGTGATATGACCCGGCCCTAGATTAATGGCAATATTATATTACACCTATACCATTTATGACCTACTCCATATTTTCATGTTTATAATTGGTATTTTTTCGCCTCCCACGTTTTACCTTTAGGTGTGACCGGTCTTATCGACCGCATAGTAAGAAAGCGAAGAAACGCTTTCTTACTACTTTTCCTTGTTTAAGGGCACTTGGTTCTCTGGGTCCCACCTTGATGTCGAGACAGTTCTGTTCTTCGCATACCTGTATGTGAGTGATTTTTTTTCTTACAAGGTTGCGAGAACAGAACTTGGACTGTCGGATTCAACAATTAATGATTGGGCCAGCTTCTCCCGGGAAGTAAGTATTTTGCTTATCCCCTCACCATTTTCCATTCCTACCCCCTCCTTCTCCCTCGCTCTCTCCTCCCCCTCCCTCTCTCTCATACACAAACCTGCCTTGTATTATATGAAATTTACCCTACTTAATTACCTCCCCTAACACTGACTTTTATTTCAGGTCATAGTTAACCCTCTTACGCCGACTGGACGTATTTTTGTACGTCGACATTTTTGTCTCCCGTGTTGCCAACTGGACGTATTTTACGTCGACTTACAAGTTTTTTTTAAAATTTGCTGAAAAATACTTATAGGCCTATCAGCCTAAAACTTTTGAATCATGAGCCTTGGGGGATGCTGGGAGTTCACGGATCAAGGTGTTGTTTTGTTACAATCGTTACGCAGGCGCGCAAGCGCGAATTTCTTTCTTGCCGCACTAAAAAGTATCTGTGACACATCTCGGAAATAAATTATTTCGTCACTTTGACATAATTTTTGTACCATTGTAAATTATTAGCCGCTACATGAAGTATTATATATGAAAATGTGCCATTTTTATGTAGAATACAACAATAAAATACTCATGATTGTAGCTTTTATCAGTTTTGAGATATTTTCATATAAATAACGATAATTGCCAAAATTTCAACCTTCGGTCAACTTTGACTCTACCGAAATGGTCCAAAACGCAATTGTCGCTAAAAACTCCTTATTTTTATTTTAGTAATTTATTCAATCATTTACCTTAATTTTGCAACTAATTGGAAGTCTCTAGCACAATATTTTGATTTATGGTGAATTTATGAAAAAACTTTTTCCTTACATCCGCGCGGTAACTCTTCCGAAAAAAATCATACATGCGATTGTGGTAATGTTTTGCACCATGTTTAAAATTAGCCGTTATATAAAGTTTTTATATATGGAAATGTGCGCAATTTCATGCACTACAACTAAAATCAACCCATGGTTGTAGCTTTTATCAGTTTTGAGATATTTCATATAAATAACGATAATTGCCAAAATTTCAACCTTCGGTCAACTTTGACTCTACCGAAATGGTCGAAAACGCAATTGTAGCTAAAAAACGCTTATATTCTAGTAATATTCAAGCATTTACCTTCATTTTGCAACTAATTGGAAGTCTCTAGCACAATATTTCGATTTATGGTGAATTTATGAAAAAAATTACATTTTCTTTACGTCCGCGCGGTAACTTTCCGAAAAAATCATAGTGCCAATTGTGATAATGTTTGCACCATTTTAAATTAGCCGTTACTTAAAGTTTTATATATGAAAATGTGCGCAATTTCATGTAGAATACAACAAAAAATAATTGAAGGTTGTAGCTTTTTGCTCATTTTTGAAATATTTGCATATAAATCACGATAAATAGAAAAAAAAACCCACGTTCGGTCAATCAACTTTGACTCTACCAAAATGGTCGAAAAACGCACTTGTAAGCTAAAATTCTTACAGTCTAGTAATATTCAGTCATTTATCTTTATCTTGAAACAAATTCGAAGTCTCTAGCAAAATATTTAGATTTATGGTGAATTAAAAAAAAAATCTTCCTTCCCTTCCTCCGCGCGCGGATTCTCCGCCACAAATCTCCGAAATGCGTACGTCCCATTCTCGGAATATTTGCTCCATTTCATATTAGGCATTTCATAGAGTTTTTATAAATGAAGATGTGCGCAATTGTATGTAGAATAAAACGAAAAAATATTTGAAGGTTGTAGCTTTTCTTATTTCCGAAATAATTGCATATAAAAAATATATATATAAAAAAATTCTACATTCGGTCAACTTTAACTTGTCAGATATGGTCGAAAAACGCAATTGTTAGCTAATACTCTTACAGTATAGTAATATTCAATCATTTGTCTTCATTTTGAAAGAAATTGGTAGTCTTTAGGCAATATTTAGATTTATGGTGAATTTTTTGAAAAAAATATTTGTTTGCGTCCGCGCGTTACGAATTCATGCATTATTTTGTGATAATATTTTCTCTGTGTTGCTTTTATTGTTTTACAATGTGTTTTATACCAAAATGATCGCAATTTAGTGTACATTACAACGAAAAAAAAGTAACTTGTTACCTTTAACCGTTTTGCGCACAGCCCGATTTGAATACAATTATATGTGAAATTTCGTTTTGCGCTATCAATTATATCGCATTATTTATATATAATAATGATAATTTTTTTTCATTTCTGATGGTTGCATACTAAACCTCAGCCAATGACAAAAAAAAACGAGCCAAAAATGAACTCTTAATCTTGAAAACTAAGCTCGCTGTGATTTTTTGAAAAAAATATTTTTTCCACTTCCGCGCTCACTCTGAAACACCTACGGCACATGGGAGACAATTTTTTTTTACCGCTTTGGCGTAAGAGGGTTAATTGGTGCTTCCAACAGAAGAAAGCAAATAGGTGGGACGGAACAATTGTTGAAATCGATGAGGTGAAGTTTGGGAGAAGAAAATACACATAGGTCACCTCATCGAAGGCCATGGGTGTTCGGTGGGTATCTGCAGGCAGACCCGGGAGTTTTTCGTTGTTCCCGTACCCGACAGGACGAGTGGGACTCTGCTTGCAGTTATCAAAGAATACATTGTGCTGGGTACCACTATTATTTCTGACTGTTGGAGGGCTTATGACTGCCTGCGAGATGAAGGTTATGTCCACTTAACAGTCAACCACTCGATGCGATGAACTTTGTGGACCCAGAAACTGGTGCCCATACTATACTATCGAGAGGAGGTGGAGGGAACAATCCGGCAGTCGACTCCAAGATACGGGAGGAGAATGTATAACTTCGTCGGGTACTTGGCTGTTGCTTATTTCAAGCTGCATTTTGAGGAACCCAAGACCACCTCCATGCATTCTTAATGGCAGCTGCTGCTTTGTACCCTCCACCCCTTTAAGGTAAGGTCCAAACATTATTCTTAATTATTATTTTTTAGGAAAGTGAGTGTTAGGCTTTTGCCGAAAGTTGTGTCAAGGTATGTTACTATTCAGTGGGGTGCTGCTAAGACAACTCGTACCTTCCACCTTAATACCCCGCCCACCCCCTGTGCGTTACCCCCCCCCCCCCCCCTTAGTGAACATATGGCTCCGTGGTGGTTGGGGAATTCAAACATGGCGGCTTTGTTTAAATTTCCCTCACTGTAAACGAATACTTGGTACCTTCCTATAGGACCGTTCTTCGGTGACTTAGACTATGGCAATTGACATTTTCTATGTTATTTCAGTTGCTTTACAAGGGTTGTAAGGAATATTTTTTTCGTTTGGTTGGAACTAAACTTTAATATACCTTTGAGTTTGGTGCGGCTATTATGTAACTTTCAAAGGTCAATTACTGCTTAGTTACAGCTGGCCGAATGGATATTACTTTTTTAAATCTTGCACAGTAACTAAAATAACATAGGAATCAGTCAATTGCCATAGTGTAATCCACCGCGGATTGCTTATGTAGAAATACCATAGTTTGTTTTAATATCCAGTGTGGAGTGCTTCTGAAGTATTACCTTTAGTACTGGCCCCTGGGGGTTTAATTACAGTCGTGCGAATAAATATTACATTAAAATTCTTGTTCAGTAGGTAAAACTGCATAGAAAAACCGCAACTGCCATAGTCTGGGCTGCAGCGGATAGGTACCCTAGGTCTACCAAAAAAACAACTTTGTTTTTTTTTGCCTATATTAAGTGAAAAATATGAAACTTTTTATTCCTGGGGTCATGGTTTGAACTGAAATTCATTTTTACCTTGTAATCGGTGGTTTTATCCTCACTGCTATCACAACTGAAACTCCACAGTGCATATTAGATTTTAATTATACATATTTTGGTCTTAATTCACTACAAAGCGCCTCAGTGGCGTGGTTTGTATGGTCTTTGCCTGTCACCTCGTTGGCCGCAAGTTCGATTCTCGGGCACTCCACCTAGGGGTTAGAGATGTGTAGTTCTGGTGATAGAAGTTCATTCTTGATGTGGTTTGGAAGTCATATAAAGGCGTTGGTCCCAATGCTGAATAACCATTGGCTACATGCAACGTAAAAACACTATGTAAACAAACTTAATTAACTCCAAATTGCACTTGAACCACACTGCGGTTCCTGGTTCTTAAGCGCTCACTCCACAAACGCAGTTACGGGCAGAACACGAGTACATGGTTTATGAGGTGCAAAGCTTTATTCCCTTAATTGTTTACTTTACTCATTATTTAGTTTAACTTTACTCTGTTACTTCAAAATTACAGACATTTCTTAAGTACTTACGAGCAGACGACACAAAATGGCTCATCTTTGCCAATCTAGTGGAGCTTCACATACTATACGCCGATGCATTTACAAACTTTCCATGAATTCTAGTTGTCATAATAATGCAGTAATGATAAAATATGTATATATACTACAAATAGATATGCTAATTTCACTTATTTCCCCTGTTTTATGTAAGTCTTATACCCAGTTTGGAGGGTAAACACATACCAATTGGCAACACTGGTAAACAATTGAAGAGCGCGAAGAACGCTGGAGGTACCGTTCACAAGCAAAACTGTTGATAAATATATGAGTCAGGAATCTAGTTAATTTTTCAACAACGATATTTTCAAATTAATAATCATCCAAGGGAACTACAATTTTTAGTAAAAGAAGAAGTGTGCACTAGATAATTATTTAAATAAATAGTGGTTGGAAGTCTGTTTTTATACTTCAACTTCCCTGCCAGATATATACTTAGCTATAGACTCCGTCGTCTCCGACAGAATTTCAAATTTCGCGGCACACGCTTCCACCCGGTAGGTCAGGTGATCTACCGCCCTGCCCTGGGTGGCAGGACTAGGAACCATTCCCGTTTTCTAATCAGAATTCTTCTGTCGCCCGGACCATCAACATTGTTGTTGGTTCCTCTTGATTGGTTTTTTTTTTTTTCTTTTTTTACCGGCAATTTGATCTTCTTGACCGACTTTTGGTGACGTATCTGGATTGTTGGATTGGCATACGCTTTTGTGGACTGTTTTGTGGACTTGATTTTGGATTTTTCTTTAAAAATGTCTGACACTGGAATGGTTGTGAGACGTTGTGTGAATGTAGGCTGTAAGGTGAGGTTGCCGAAAGCTTCGGTAGACCCTCACTCTGTATGCAAGGGTTGCAGGAGTATGAATGTTCTTTCACTAATACTTGCAAGGAATGTGAGAATTTGAGTGAGAATGAATGGAAGAATCTAACTAATTATTTGAAAAAGTTAGAGAGAGAAAGAGTGAGGATTGGCTTCATAGAAGTTTAAGTAGTTTCGAGATCTAATGAACTAATTCCTAGCTTGGGATCTTCCCCAAGGGTAAGTATTGCTACTTCTCCTTCCATTGCAGCCCCTTCTCCTATTGCAGAACCTGTAGATTCAGCGAAAGAACTTGCGGATCTAAAAGCAGCCTTCAAGTTGATGGAAAACAAAACAAAAATGGCTGCCCTGCAGGTAAGGCTAGTGATTTTTCAGTGGACAGTGATATGAGTGTCCCCAGTGTAGTGGAGGGGGCATCTGGTCGGCTTCCGCAGCGCTCCTAGGTCTAGACCTCTTCCAAGCTCACATGCCCGAGGAGAAGGAAAGTCGAAAACCGAAAGGAGGTTGTGGAGAATCCCACCGATCAGGTGTCCCTTCGGCGGTTTCTGTGACACCCCAGACTGCCAAGGATCGCTATTGCAAAAGCGTCCTGCGTGAGTGTTTTTCTTCGTCGGGATCTTCATCTCCGAGACGTGATTGGAGGGATTCAGATCGCTCTCGACCACTCAAGAGGAGTTGGAAGGCTCCGACGATTGACTCGAGCCCAGAAAACTTCCCTGAGGAGTCTCCTTCGGGAGTTAAGAAGGCAAGAAGAGCCATTCTGTCAACCAGAGTTAGAAGGAGTCAGGAGGTGGAGGCTATGGACTCCTCCCCTCCTCCTTCCCCTCCTCCCGAAGAGGATAAAGAGGAGGTTACGAAGAGGTTCATGATGGCTATGCAAGAGCAGATTTCGTCTTTTGTAGGAGTCCTTTCAAAGGAGCCTCCTAGAAGGAAAGACTCTTCCCTTCCTATCAAAAGATCCTCCAGACGTATGGAGGTATCTGCCGCCAGGATCGATGCTCCTACTCGAGGTGAGGCTTCCTGTACGAACGTGGATGAACCGATCAGACGTCTGGCACCGGCCAGGAGTGAGGAGTCACCCAGGAGCAGGAGCCAAGAGCCAGAGTGAGGAGTCACCCCAGGCAGGAGCCAAGAGCCAGGAGTGTGGAGTCATCCAGGCAGGAGCAGGAGCCAGGAGGCAGGAGCCAGGAGGCAGGAGCCAGGAGGCAAGAGTCAGGAGGCAAGAGTCAGGAGGCAAGAGTCAGGAGGCAAGAGTCAGGAGGCAAGAGTCAGGAGGCAAGAGTCAGGAGGCAAGAGTCAGGAGGCAAGAGTCAGGAGGCAAGAGTCAGGAGGCAAGAGTCAGGAGCCAGGAGGCAGGAGTCGGAGACTCATTCCTGGAATTTATGACTCTTCTCCAAATAGAAGCTCCTCTCCTTCAGATCGTAGGAGGTCTTGGAAGGACTCTCCCTCCAAATGAGAGCTTTCTCCTTCGTCTGATCGAGGTTTGGACGATTTGTCTGATGACGAACCTCCGGCAAATGAGGGACTCTCGAATTATAAGGTCTTAGCTTCATTGTTACTACAGAAAGTTTGGAGACTCTCTTAGTCCGGCGGCTCCTCTCCTTCTCCTCGTTCTCTCTTTTCGAGCTCGGCTACGGCAAAATCTTCGGCCTTTCTGAAAATGAAGCCTGCAATTTCTATGAAGAAGGCCCTCCATTCTTTAGATTCTTGGATGGACAAGAAGAAAGAGTTGGGAAAGACTGTATTCTGCACGCCTCCTTCCAAACTCCACGGAAAGAGAGGTATTTGGTATGGGACAGGAGAGACTATGGGTCTTTCTCTTCCTGCCTTGGCGAATGCGGACTTTTCCAATTTAGTGGAGGCCTCTAGACGTCACTCTTTAGGATCGGTCAGATCGACGTGGAGCATTTCGGAGTTGAACCACTTTCTAAAGGGACTTTTTGTCACTTTAGAGGTGTTCAATTTTCTGGATTGGTCACTCTGAGTTCTGGCCAACAAATCTAAAGATCCGGAGTTTCTTAAAAACCCAGAGATTCTCCATAGCGTCCTGTCTTGCATGGACAAGGCAGTACAGGACGGTTCGGGAGAAGTGGCTGTCCTTTTTGTGCTGGTCTTCTGAAAAAGAGATCAGTATATGGATCCCTATTATCAAAAGGGGTTTCTCCGAGCCAGAGGACTGCTTTATTGTTCGCCCCTCTGTCGGATCATCTGTTTCCTTCTCAGTTAGTGAAGGATATATCTCGCTCGCTAACTGAGAAGGCGACACAGGACCTACTGGTACAAACGTCCAAGAAAGGACGCCCTGTAGTGTCGACGATTAAGAAGGACTCTCGTCCTCCTCAGCAGCCCTTTCGTGGAGGTGCAGCGGCTCGTCCCCCTGCCAGAAAGAAGAGCTCTGACAAGAGAGGAAGGTCTTCCTTCAGACCTTTCAAGAAAACTAAATGACTTGTTGCTCCTTCAAGCACCAGTGGCGCCAGACTCCTGAACTTTGCAGGAGTATGGGCAAAAAGGGGAGCCGACCCTTGGTCAGTCTCGGTCCTAAAGAAAGGATACGTAATCCCCTTCGAGGACAGTCCTCCCCTAACATCTACGCCTCGGGAACTGTCAGCGAGGTACAGAGACCCTGTAATGAGAAAGACTCTCCTTCAAATGGTGGAACAAATGTGGGAAAAGGAGGCCATCGAACTTGTGCAGGATCCACACTCCCCGGGATATTTTACAATCGCCTTTTTCTAGTACCAAAGGCATCGGGGGTGGAGACCAGTACTGGACGTAAGCGCTCTGAATCGCTTTGTTCAGAAAAGAAGTTCCGTATGGAAACGTCCGCCTCAGTAATGTCGGCTCTTCGTCCAGGAGATTGGATGGTCTCTCTGGACTTGCAAGATGCGTATTTCCACGTTCCCATTCACCATTTGTCAAAGAAATATCTTCGGTTTGTAATAGGAGACAAGATTTTTTCAATTCAGGGCTCTGTGCTTCGGTCTGTCTACAGCTCCGCAGGTATTCACCAACCTGATGGCGAATGTGGCAAGATGGCTTCACCTAGAGGGAATAAACATCTCCCTCTACTTAGACGACTGGCTGATCAGGGCCAAGTCGGAGATTCAGTGCTTGGAGGACTTATCAGTAACAAGAAACATGATAGAATCGCTGGGATTACTCGTGAACCTCGAGAAGTCGCAGCTGATCCCCAGCCAGAGCTTGGTCTATCTGGGGATTCAGATGGATTCTCGGGGTTTTCGAGTATTTCCTTCGCGAGAAAGAATCACTCGAGGTTTGTCGAAAATCTCGAGCTTCTTAGAGAGAAAGAGCAGTTCAGCGAGGGATTATTTGAGCCTTTTAGGGACCCTGTCCTCACTAGAAAAGTTCTTCTCTCTGGGGAGGCTTCACCTTCGCCCTCTTCAGTTTTTTCCTGAAAGGGGTGTGGAGTTGGAAGACGGGACAACTCTCGGACATCTTCCCGCTTCCACAAGAGATAAAAGATCACTTGAAGTGGTGGATCCTTCCTCCTTCAAAAGAACGAAGGCGTATCGCTTGCCCTGCAGAACCCAGACAAGTGTTATATTCCGACGCTTCGGAGTCGGGATGGGAGCGACGCTAGGAGCAAGGGAGGTGTCAGGCACCTGGACAAAGGAACAGGTGTCCTGGCACATCAATTGCAAGGAACTAGTGGCCATACACCTAGCCTTAAAGTTCTTCGAAGAGATAGTCAGAGGCGGGGTGATACAGATAAACTCGGACAACACCACGGCTCTGGCTTACATACGCAAGCAAGGAGGCACGCACTCTTTCTCCCTCTTTCAGTTAACAAAACACCTGTTAACCTGGACAGAAGAAAGAGGCATAACTCTCCTCACAAGATTTGTGCAAGGGATAAAGAATGTGAGAGTGGACAGACTGAGCAGGAGGAATCAGGTCCTTCCCACAGAATGGACTCTACACGAAGAAGTGTGTCGAAGTCTTTGGTCCCTGTGGGGGAGACCTCACATAGACCTGTTTGCGACGTTCCTCTCCAAAAGAGTAGAGATCTTTTGCTCTCTAGTAGAAGATCCGAGAGCCTTCGCAATAGACGCGTTTCTCCTGGATTGGTCGGGTGTGGACGCCTACGCCTTTCCCCCGTTCAAGATCCTGGGGGAAGTGCTCAGGAAGTTCGTAGCTTCAAAAGAGCACGAAGTTGACACTAATAGCCCCATTTTGGCCAGCCCAAGAATGGTTCACGGAGGTACTGGAGTGGATAGTGACTTCCCCAGATCTCTTCCAAACAGACCGAATCTACTCAGACAACCCCACTTCGAGAGGTTCATCACAACCTCCCAGGTCTCGCTCTGACTGCCTTTCGACTATCGAAAGACTTGTCAGAGCGAGGGCTTTTCTCGCAAGGCGCGGGCTCCTATCGCTCGAGCCCGCAGAGCTTCGACGAGAAGAGTATACCAATCGAAGTGGGAAGTCTTTAGGAGGTGGTGTAAGAGTCAGAAGCTGTCCTTACCCTCCAGTACCTCTATAGTTAATATTGCCGATTTCCTCCTCTTTCTGAGAGGAATCACACCTATCTGTCTCAACAATAAAGGGATACAGAAGCATGCTGTCTTCAGTATTTAGAAATCGAGGGCTAGAAATTGCAGACACAAAGATCTACACGATTTAATTAGATCCTTTGAAACTTCAAAAGCAGCAACTCCTAGAACACCTAGTTGGAATCTGGACGTGGTTCCTGAAATTCCTTTCCTCGGATAAATTCGAGCCGTTACATCTGGCTTCCTTCCGCGACGTCACTAGGAAATGCTTATTCCTGTTGTCTCTCGCTACAGCCAAGAGACGAGCGAATTGCACGCTCTGGATTCCACAGTGGGGTCAAAGGAGATGCTGCTATCTGCTCGTTCCAGACATGTTTCTGGCGAAGACGAAAACCCGTCAAAACCTTGGCCCAGAAGCTTTTGAAGTAAAAGGTCTATCTAACCTCGTAGGCAGAGAGACAGAGAGGTCTCTCTGTCCAGTGAGAGCTCTTAAATTTTATTTAGAGAGGAAGAGACAGTGGGAGCTTGTCAACAAGGTCTTTGGTGTGCTGTGAAGAACCCCAAAAGACTCGTGTCCAAAAACGCCTTGGCCTTCTTTGTGAGAAGCGTAATTACGGACGCACACAAGAACTGCTCGGAGGAATCCTTCGGTCTTCTAAAGGTTAAGACCCATGAGGTGAGAGCAGTAGCAACGTCCTTGGCGTTCCAAAAGAATATGTCTCTTAAAAATATCATTGAGACTACTTATTGGAGGTGCAATTCAGTGTTTGCATCTCATTACCTGAAGGATGTGAGAGTGACTCATGAGAAGTGCTTCTCTCTAGGTCCATTTGTATCAGCAGATACAGTGCTGGGTCTTGGAGCAAAGACTGATCCTTAAAATATTTTGATTTTATCGTACATAAACCCTCTTGTCAGATATGTGCTTGGTTTTCTATTAGCAAGCTCACGGATGTCGCACGGGCGCATAGTGTCATTGCTGGTAGGGGATCAAGGGTATGTATGGCTAGTCGGGGAGTACAAAAATTTTTTTTTTGTATATTTTGTATAAATGAACGTGTAATTATGTTTCGAGTTTTTTGGTTGTTTGTAAGGAGTTCGGGGATAACTCCTTGCAATCTTAGAACTAACATGGATGTTAGGATCAGGTGATCGGGATCGGTGTTGTGCTCCTTGAACAAGTGTATTGTCATGTTAGTGGAATAGCACCCAATGACAAAGGCCTTTAGGCTCTGCCGAGTAAGTGGATAAGACCCCATTGGCAGACCCACAAGAACTCTTAGCCATAGATCAATATCTCGCTGAGGCTCTTGAGGCTAAGCAGACTCCAAGGCAGTAGCCGCGAAGCTTCAGCCTAATAAGGTAGGAACCAAGGTTTTATTAATACCTACAACATATGTTGTTTACCTGTCTATTGCAGTAGTTAGCTGTCTCTTACCCACCACCATGGGTGCTAATCAGCTAAGTATATATCTGGCAGGAAGTTGAATGTATAAAAATGATATTGTCCATGTTACAATAAAGTTTTTATACATACTTACTTGACAGATATATACGATTAATGGCCCACCCAGCCTCCCCGCAGGAGACAGGTGGAAGAGAAGAATTCTGATTAGAAAACGGGAATGGTTCCTAGTCCTGCCACCCAGGGCAGGGCGGTAGATCACCTGACCTACCGGTAGCGTGTGCCGCGAAATTTGAAATTCTGTCGGAGACGACGGAGTCTATAGCTAAGTATATATCTGTCAGGTAAGTATGTATAAAACTTTATTGTAACATGACAATATCATGTTTACAATTGTTGTGATGAAAGTGCCCCAGTGTCTATGGGTACAAGTGGTGTGCGGATTTAGCACAGGAAATGGGAAGTTTGTTGACACAAGCGACTCCGCAAACATCGAGATGGCATCAATCTTTTCAAAACATTTTAGTTGTAGTAAAAATTTTGAAAGTGTCAAGGAGGTAGTGTGCACTGTGTTTGGTCACACTTTTCGTTACCCTCTGTTTAATCTTAAAATATGGCCTTAATTTCTAATTTTGGAGAAAATAATTACTTTGAAAGGAGAGTAGAGGTCTCAAGCTGTTCCTCTCACCACCAAAAACTCATGACTGATGACCATCTCCTGTGTCAGGACGTGTTAAAGTAATTTTTCGGAGGGTGGCCACAAACGTGGTAATCAGTAGGTTGGCCAGTCCATTCGCTGTTTACCCTATATAGCCTAGCTATAGGTAGTAGTATAGCCCATTACCCTCACACCTCTAGCCAACATGGTTGGGAACCCTTTGGGAACATGTGGTTTTGGATGGGGGAAAAACACTCTTGACATGTTTTTGCTATGGACTGGTTCTGTGCATGTGCAAGTCATAAGGAAGCCATATGATTTAGAAGGGATTGGCTAAGGAAACCTATCATAAAAGAAGTAACCTAACCTAACCTACTACCTAGTAGGCCATGTTACTTAACCAGGGAGCTCCTGCCCCTGAACCCTCCCCCCTCATTAAGGAAACTCCACTTTTTAGCAAAAGCCCCCTGCTCAATGCGTGCCGCATTCAGGAAGGCCAGCTTTCAATAACATTGGTTCTGAGGGTGATTATAGTCGATCGACAAAAAATAACAATAAATTCCTAATGAGCAACCTAAATACAAAAGAAAAATTAAGTTTCCTATGTGCATGCATATCATAGTTCACCCATTACCGTATCAAGGCAGCCTGCCTTACGGTAAGTAAAAATGCTTGGTTAAAAGTAGGTCAAAGATATATGTATTTCAAGAGGAGTGTATCCTAACCCATTTTATCACATGCTGCATTAATGACTGGTAGGTTAATCAGATCACATTAAAGCCTTTAGACTGATTAGTTGTAGTTATAGACACTGCCTGGCTAAAGTTTAAATAAGCGTAGGGTATAGGAGTTGATATGTATAGGTAGTACTTGTATTTTGGAGTCGGAAATATGGTTTTCCCTTGGTTTAGTGTGTCCTGAATACTTCTAACCTTTGGTTTGGTAACAATTATGTATTTTTTGAGGTAGGGGGAAACTCCAACTTGGATCTGGTGTACTCAGGTGGATCAGCCTTATTCACTCTCTATTTAATTGGTGAAACAAGAATACAATTACATCTTTAAGCATACCATTCAGAAGATTGAAGTTTCGTCAACATAATGTGATATATGAAAGCACCATACGAACTAAAATAAGCATGTGAGGTCTTTGTAAAATATGTTTTCAAGGCAGTAAAATATGTTTTTATACATTCAACTTACCTGTCAGATATATACTTAGCTATTAGACTCCGTCATCCGACAGAAATTCGAATTTCGTGCGCAAGCACTACAGGTAGGTCAGGTGATCTACCACCCTGCCGCTGGGTGGCAGGAATAGGAACCATTCCCGTTTTCTATCAGGTTTTCTCTGTCGGCGTTACTGACAACAACGTTGTTAGTTCCTCTGGCTGAATTTCGTTTTTTGCATCGCAATTGATCTTCGTATTGGATTTTTTGGTGACGTATTTGGATCGTTGTATTGGCATACGTTATTGTGGACCGTTGATTGGATTTGGATTGGAATTTTCATCATGATGTCTGACTCTGGAAGTGTTGTGAGAATGTGTGAATGAGGGCTGCAAGGTGAGAATGCCGAAAGCCTCGGTTGATCCTCACACTGTTTGTAAATCATGTAGGAAGTATGAATGCTCTTTAAATAACACTTGTCACGAATGCGAGAGTTTGAGTGTTGAAGGATGGAAGTCTCTAACTTCTTATTTGAAGAAGTTAGAAAGAGACAGGGGGAGGAAGACTTCTTCCAGAACCTTATCTAGCTCTAGATCTAGCGATCAAGTTAGTAATTTTGTACCCTCTTCTCTTCTGATAAATGTTGCTCCGTCTTCTAATATTTCAGTCCCTGCACCTTTTGTAGATCCTGCGGATTCTACGTCAGAAATTGCACATCTCAAAGCCGCCTTTAAGAAAATGGAACTTAAGATGGCAGCAATAGAAGGTAAGCAAAGTGAAGTAAACAGTGCAGTGGAAAGTGACATTAGTGTCCCCAGTGTAGTGGAGGGGGCATCTGATCGGCTCCACAACGCTCCCAGGCCTAGACCTCTTTCAAGATCCCAAGCCCAGAGGAGGAATGTCAAAAGCCGTACGGAGGTTGTGGAGGATCCCCACCAGTCAGACGTCCTTCGGCAGGGTTCTGGGACACCTCAGACTGCCAGAGATTGCTATTAGGAAAAAGCGTTCTCCGTGAGTGTTTCTCTTCTTCGGGAACGTCATCTCCCAGGAGAGGATGGAGATACACGGATCTTCCCGCCCCTTGAAGAGGAGCTGGAAAGTCTCTCTCTTAGACTCGAGTCCTGAGCGTTTTCCGGAGAATTGCTGTCGGAAAACAAGAAGGCTAGAAGTTTGTTGCTCTCTCCTGCTGATTCGTGGGAACCTGATACGGACCGTTCTCCTTCCCCTCCTTTAGACAAGAATAGAGAGACTACAAGGATACTGAGAAATATGCAGGATCAGATGGCTTCTCTCGTTGGAGTACTCTCCAAAGATCCACCAAGAAGGAAGGATTCGTCTCTCCCCATAAAGAGATCTAAACCGTCCGTTTCTCAGGCTCCTCCTAGAGAGTTATCTTCTTCAGACAGCGACTCTCCAGTCGCCTACCAGGAGAAGAGAGCTGCCCTATGGTTTGGACTCGTCGGCCTTTATCGAAACCCCTGCCAAGTTTCAGGCTCCTACCAGGCGCGAGGCGCCAACCAGGCACGAGGCGTTATTCAGGCGAGAGGCGGCAGCCGAGAGCGAGATTTCTCCCACGAGAGGCGCGAGGCACCAGCCAGGCGCGAGAAACCAGCTAGGCACGAAGCGCCAGCCAAGCAAGAAGCGCCAGCCAGGCGCAAGGCGCCAGTTAGCAGCGATAATTCGTTTGGAAGTACATCTTACAAACGCAAGAATCTTCGCAATAACAAGACACTAGACAAGATAGAACCTGCGAAAGTGACTGTTTCCACTTCAACTTCTCAGGGGATTGCAAAGACTTCTTTAGAAGTACAAGAGAAGAAAACTTCTAGATCTGGCAGTCCTTCTCCAACTAGAAGTATTTCTCCCCGAGAGGGAAGATCCCCGGAAGACGAGTCTTCCAAGAGAACTCGTTCCCCTCCTGCTGCTATGGAATTAGAGGATGTTTTGGATGAAGAGATTCGTTAAGCCCAGCTCCTAGATCGCTGTTTTCAAGCACGAAGACACCAAAGTCTTCTTCATTTTTGAAAATGAAGCCAGCAATCTCTATGAAGAAAGCTCTGCAATCACTTAATGTATGGATGAGCACAAAGAAGGAGACCTTGAGAACTGTGTTTGCTCTCCTCCTTCCAAGCTTGCAGGCAGGAGAGGCATTTGGTACAGGGACGGGAGAGGCTATGGGCCTGATGCTCCCCTCCTCTGCGGAATCGGACTTTTCTAGCCTAGTGGAGTCTTCAAGAAGACTCCCTTAATTCTGCTAAAGCTTCTTGAGCATGTCCGAGTTAGACCAGCTCCTAGAGGGACTTTCCCGTCTGAGAAGTTTTCAATTTCCTGGATTGGTCCCTTGGGGTGCCGGCTAAAAAGACCCGAGATCCAGACTTTCTCGACCCTGAGGTTTTACACAGTATCTTGTCTTGTATGGACAAAGCAGTGCAAGATGGTTCGGGAGAACTGGCCTCTCTTTTCGGGTCAGGAGTGGTTAAAAAGGGATCTCTTTTTGGGTCTTTTTTGACAAAAGCTGTATCTCCGACTCAGAGGTCAGCTCTGCTTTACGCTCCCCTATCAGATCACCTGTTCCCTTCTCAGTTAGTGAAGGACATCTCACGTTCCGCTCTGAGAAGGCAAACTCAGGATCTATTGGTACAGTCTACCAAGAAGAATCGCCCGGCAGTACCAGTTTGTCAAGAAGCTGCTCGTACTCCTCTAGTGCCCTTTCGTGGAGGTTCCTCATCTCGACCCCCAACGAAAAGAAAGACATTTTCACAAACGAGGTAGTATTCCTTTCCGATCGTTCAAAAAGTCTAAATAGCAATCTTGTCCTCCAAACACCTGTAGGTGCCAGACTTCTAAAGTTTGTGGAAGCCTGGGCCATGAGGGAGGCCGACCCCTGGACTCTGTCTGTGCTGGGGAAGGGGTACATCATACCTTTCCTATAGACAGACCGCCCCTGTCTACAACTCTGAGGAACTGTCGGCGAAGTACAAGGACCCTGTTTCTGAGGGAGACGCTTCTTCAAACAATGGTAACGATGCGGAACAAAGAAGCTATAGAATAGTGCAGGATCCTCATTCCCGGGTGGATTTTACAACCACCTTTTCTTAGTCCCGAAGGCTTCGGGGGGATGGAGACCTGTGCTAGACGTAAGCATTCTGAACCAATTCGTGGAGAAGAAAAAATTCTCCATGGAGACGTCTGCTTCGGTTCTTTCAGCTCTGCGTCCGGGAGATTGGATGGTCTCCCTGGACCTTCAGGATGCTTACTTCCATGTTCCAATTCACCCATCGTCGAGGAAGTATCTCAGATTTGTGACACAAGGAAAGATCTTTCAGTTCAGGGCCTTGTGCTTCGGCCTCTCTACGGCCCCCCTCAGGTATTCATGTACCTGATGAGGAATGTGGCCAGATGGCTTCATCTAAAATGGATAAGCATCTCACTTTATCTGGACGATTGGCTCATCAGAGCCAAATCGGAGAGCCAATGTTTGGAGGACTTGAAGACGACATTGGAACTGACGCAATCCCTAGGATTGCGAGAAATCACAGATGATCCCCAGCCAGAACTTAGTTTAACTGGGGATTCGGATGGATTCTCGGGGTTTTCGGAGTTTTTCCTTTCCAGGAAAAGGCTCATTCGGGGCTTACAGAAAGTCTCAAACTTCCTAGGGAAAGAACGCAGCTCAGCGAGGGAATGGTTAATCCTACTGGGGACTCTTGTCCTCTAGAACAGTTCATTTCCCTTAGGAAGACTCCACCTACGCCCTATTCAATTCTTCTGAAGGAGAACGTGGAATTGGAAAGAAGGACAATTGACACACACTTTCTCGATTCCCTTAGAGGTGAAGAATCACCTAAAGTGGTGGCTGGTCCCTCTAGAAAAGAACGAGGGCATGCCTCTGGAAGTTCGGAACCCCGACCTAATATTATTCTCAGACGCATCAGAGAAGGGATGGGGGGCGACTTTAGGGGCAAAGGAAGTGTCAGGCTGCTGGAAGGAGGAACAGGAAGCCTGGCATATAAACTCCAAGGAACTGTTTGCAGTTTTCCTAGCCCTAAAGTTCTTCGAACCGGAAGTCAGAGATCAGGTGGTACAGGTCAACTCAGACAATACCACGGCGTTGGCCTATATCAGAAAACAGTGGGGAACCCATTCGTTTTCCCTTTACGAGATAACGAAGAATCTTTTAACATGGGCAAAAGAAAGGAACATTACCCTCCAGACAAGATTTGTGAAAGGAGAGAAAAATGTGAGAGCGGACAGGCTCAGCAGGAAGAACCAAGTCCTCCCCACAGAGTGGACTCTCCACTCCCAAGTGTGTCAAAGCTTGTGGTCCCTGTGGGGCAGGCCACAGATAGACCTGTTCGTGACTTTCCTATCCTAGAGGATAGAGAACTTCTGCTCCTCGGTAGAAGACCCAAGAGCAGTAGCGATAGATGCCCTTCTGTTAAACTGGTCAGGCCTAGATGCCTACGCCTTTCCCCCATTCAAACTACTAGGGGTAGTTCTAAAGAAGTTTGTGGCGTCAAAAGGGACGAGACTAACTCTCATCGCTCCGTTTTGGCCCTCTCAAGATTGGTTCACAGAGGTACAGGAATGGACGGTGAACTTCCCCAGATCTCTTCCAAACAGGACAGATCTGCTCAAACAACCCCACTTCAAGAGCTATCATCAAAACCTCCCCGCTCTCGCTCTGACTGCCTTTCGACTATCAAAAGACTTGTCAGAGCGAGAGGCTTTTCGAGCAAGGCTGCAAGAGCTATCGCTAGGGCCCGAAGAGCTTCAACCATTCGGGTCAACCAATCGAAGTGGGATGTGTTCAGAAGATGGTGTAAAAAGAAGCTGTCCTCCTCCGATACCTCTGTGACCAACGTAGCGGATTTCCTGATTTTTCTTAGAGAAGAGTCTCAGTTATCGGTTTCTACTATAAAAGGCTATCGAAGTATGCTTTCAGCTGTTTTTAGGAATACAGTGGTCCCCCCGTATTCGCGGGGGATGCGTACCAGACCCCCCCGTGAATAGTTAGAATCCGCGAATGTTTGGAACCCCTATAAAAATGCTAAAAACAGCCTATTTTGTTAGTTAAAACTCAAGAAAAACCCATTAAAAAATTTCCTACATGGTTTTTTTAATAGTTTTATCACAAAAAGTGCATTTTATGATGAAATTCATCAAAAAAACCAGGAATTTATGGATATTTATCATAGAAAAATACCGCGAATGCGCGAATTTTCCGCGAATAATGCAGGGAAACGTTCCCAAGAGAAATCTGCGAATGTGTGAGTCCGCGAATCTGGAGAACGCGAATATGGGGGGTCCACTGTAGAGGCCTAAAAATAGCGGAAGACAAGGACCTTCACGACCTGATAAGATCATTTGAAACGTCAAAATCCATATCTCCTCGTTCTCCTAGCTGGAACCTGGATGTGGTACTAAAGTTCCTGTCATCGGAAAAATTTTAACCTCCTCACCTTGCATCGTTTAGGGATTTAACAAGGAAATGTATTTTCCTGTTATCCTTAGCCACCACTAAAAGAACGAGTGAAATCCACGCCCTTGATTCTCGAGTTGGATTTAAGAAAGATTCATTCAGCTATTTGTTCTTTCCAGACTCTGTTTCTGGCCAAGAATGAGAACCCTTAAAAACCCTGGCCCAGGAGTTTTGAAGTGAAGGGTCTTTCGAACTTGGTGGGAGAGGAGATAGAAAGATCGTTATGCCCGGTAAGGGCTCTTAAGTTCTATCTTAAGAAGAAGAAAGAACTCGGAGGATGTCAACAAGGTCTATGGTGCGTGGTAAGGGATCCAAAGAGACCCATGTCCAAAAATGCTTTGGCATTTTTTGTTAGGAGCGTGATTACGGAAGCTCATGACAAATGCACTGATGGCTCCTTCAAAACACTTAGAGTGAAGGCTCATGAGGTAAGAGCTGTGGCCACGTCTTTAGCGTTTCATAGAAACATGTCTATGAAAGACATCTTAGATGCGACTTACTCGAGATGTAATTCAGTCTTCGCATCCCATTATCTAAAAGACGTCAGAGTAACCTATGAGAAGTGCTTCTCTCTAGGTCCTTTCGTGTCAGCGGATACAGTGCTGGGGCTTGGAACAAATACCGATCCTTAAATTTTTATATTTTTATATTTGTACGTAGACCTCCCTTTTGAGATGGGTTCTTGGTTTTCTACTGACAAGGGTGCTTGATGTCGCAGAGGCGGCCGTTGCCTTTGTCAGTAAGGAACTGGGAATGTTTCTTACAAGCTGGGTTGTACAAAAATTTTTTTTTTTCAGTTTTTTGTACTATTACGTTATATGTATGTTTGTGGTTTGAGTTATTGGTTGTTTGTGAGGAGTTTGGGGATAACTCCTTGCAATCTTAGAACTAACACGGGTGTTAGGTTAAGGTGATCGGGATCGGTGTTGTGCTCCTTGAATAAGGTTCTTGTCAAGTAAGTGGATCAGCACCCATTGACATAGTCCTTCCAGGCTCTGCCGAGTAAGCGGATAAGACCCCTTTGGCAGACCCACAAGAACTCTTAGCCATAGATCAATGTCTCGCTGAGGCTCTTGAGACGAAGCAGACTCCTGGGCAGTAACCATGAAGTCTTCCATCTAATCAGGTAGGAACCAAGGTTTTACTTATTTATTACCTACAATGTATGTTGTGATTCCTGTCTAATTCAGTAATTAGCTGTCTTTTACCCTCCTCCAGTGGTGTGAATCAGCTAAGTATATATCTGACAGGTAAGTTGAATGTATAAAAATGATATTGTTATGATACAATAAAGTTTTATACATACCTACCTGGCAGATATATACAATTAATCGCCCACCCAACCTCCCCTCAGGAGACAGGTGGTAGAGAAAATATGATAGAAAACGGGAATGGTTCCTATTTCCTGCCACCCCAGATGCAGGGCGGTAGATCACCTGACCTACCTGTAGTGTGTGCGCGCGAAATTTCTAATTTCTGTTGGACGACTGAGTCTAATAGCTAAGCATATATCTGCCAGGTAAGTATGTATAAAACTTTATGGTATCATAACAATATCATTTTCTAGGCAGTTTTTAAATACAATATGGCGTCATCCGTATCCGGTCCCTTTCGTAACTGCCATGGCTCTCATGTCCTTCCTAGCCTTCCCAGTGCACATTTGAACAATATTAGTGTATATATGTAATGATTATTGATCTTACTCAAGATTGCAGTTGTAATCAGCACAATAAACAACATTTTGTTGCCTATGTTAGTGAAAGTATGAAACTTTTTATTCCCGGGGTCATGGTGTGAACTGAAATTCATTTTTACCTTTTAATCGGTGGTTTTATCCTTACTGTCATCACAACTGAAACTCCCACAGTGCTTATTTGATTGTAATCATGCACATTTTGGTCTTAACTCAGGTAATTCTATAGGAAAGGGGCGCACCAGTTTCTGTGTGTTAAACAGCTTAAAATGCTAAAATAACACTTTGTCTATGCTCCAGTATCATTAGATAAGTGGAGGAAAACCCTTACAACCACCAATAATCTGTGGGCACCACAGGTGAGAACCTGGGGTTTAGGGTGGGAGAGACGAAAACTAATAAAAATTTTAGTGGTCAGATTTTGGCACTTTCCTGATATCAGTTTTGGCATGGCGGAATGATGCTTTGCGCCTTATCTGCATTTTTAAACACGTTTGTTCTGGCTCGCCACAGGGGTTACTGGGCCTTGGCTGTTCCGTTAGTACGGTGACGTCATGCGCTTTTTAGTGTCACCATGGTCGGGTCAAGGTTGAACGTCTTACAAACTAGAAAAAACACAGCTTTCACAGCAAAAAGGTCGTAAATTTTCAGGTAAGTTTTCCACAGGAACACTTGTAGAAGCTACTGCCATGATGGCAAAGAACAAAATAGCTGTGTGAGAAAATTTTCCATACTCGTTGTATAAGAATGGATAATAGAGAAATCAGGAAGTAAAAAGGGTTTACCCATTACGTATTGTGTTCGTCACTTGTTTTAGTTATTTTTTTTAGTCCTTGCATGCGCGCGCAAACACAGACATCAGTTTGTAGTCGACTCGGTGAGTGACGGAGCTCCCGCGACTTAGTTTTTTTCCGTAAGTTTTTACATTTTTAAAGTGACTTTTTTTGGACTAATAAAGAGTTTTCCTCACTTAATGACTAGTACCGTAAGAATTCTATACACTATTCTCCATAATTCTAGGTAACTACGTTTTTAAAAGCCATATGCGCCCCTTTCCTATAGAATTATCTTAATTCATTCCAAATTGCAGTTGAACTACGTTGAGTTTGTTGACAGCAAAGTCGGTTCCTGGTTCCTAAGCGCTCACTCCACAAACACAGTTGCGGGCACACTACACTGTTATGAGGTGCAAAGCTTTATTCCCTTAACCCTCTTACGCCGAAACGGTAAAAAAAAAATTGTCTCCCGTGTGCCGGAGGTGTTTCAGAGTGAGCGCGTAAGCGGAAAAAATATTTTTTTCAAAAAATCACAGCACGCTTAGTTTTCAAGATTAAGAGTTCATTTTTGGCTCCTTTTTTTGTCATTGGCTGAAGTTTAGTATGCAACCATCAGAAATGAAAAAAATTATCATTATCATATATAAATAATGCGATATATGATAGTGCAAAATCGAAATTTCATATATAATTGTATTTAAATCGCGCTGTGCGCAAAACGGTTAAAGGTAACAAGCTACCTTTTTTCGTTGTAATGTACACTAAATTGCGATCATATTGGTATATAACACATTGTAAAACAATAAAAGCAACACAGAGAAAATATTATCACAAAATAATGCATGAATTCGTAACGCGCGGACGTAAACAAATATTTTTTTTTCAAAAATTCACCATAAATCTAAATAATGTCCTAGAGACTTCCAATTTCTTTCAAAATGAAGACAAATGATTGAATATTTCTATACCGTAAGAGTATTAGCTTACAATTGCAGTTTTCGACCATATCTGACGAGTTAAAGTTGACGAATGTCGAATTTTTTTATATATATTTTTTATTTTTTATATGCAATTATTTCGGAAATATGAAAAGCTACAACCTTCAAAATGTTTTTCGTTTTATTCTACATGAAATTGCGCACATTTTCATATATAAAACTCTATGAAATGCCTAATATGAAACGGACCAAATATTCCGAGAATGGGACGTACGCCTTTCGGAGATTTGTGGCGGAGAATTCACGCGCGGAGGGAAGGAAAGATTTTTTTTAAATTCACCATAAATCTAAATATTTTGCTAGAGACTTCGAATTTGTTTCAAGATAAAGATAAATGACTGAATATTACTAGACTGTAAGAGCTTTAGCTTACAATTGCGTTTTTCGACCATTTCGTAGAGTCAAAGTTGACGCGAACGTGGTTTTTTTTCTATTTATCGTGATTTATATGCAAATATTTCAAAATGAGAAAAGCAATAACCTTCAATTATTTTTTGTTGTATTCTACATGAAATTGCGCACATTTTCTATATAAAACTTTATGTAACGGCTAATTTAAAATGGTGCAAACATTACCACAACAATCGCACGTATGATTTTTTCGGAAGAGTTAACCGCGCGGGACGTAAAGAAAATTTGTTTATTTTTTTCATAAATTCACCATAAATCGAAATATTGTGCTAGAGGATTCCAATTAGTTGCAAAATGAAGGTAAATGCTTGAATATTACTAGAATATAAGCGTATTTAGCTTACAATTGCGTTTTTCGACCATTTTCGGTAGAGTCAAAGTTGACCGAAGGTTGAAATTTTGGCAATTATCGTTATTTATATGAAAATATCTCAAACTGATAAAAGCTACAACCATGGGTTGTTTTAAGTTGTATTGTGCATAAAATTGCGCACATTTCCATATATAAAACTTTATATAACGGCTAATTTTAAAATGGTGCAAACATTACCACAATCGCATGTATGATTTTTTTCGGAAGAGTTACCGCGCGGCGACGTAAGGAAAAGTTTTTTCATAAATTCATCATAAATCGAAATATTGTTCTAGAGACTTGCAATTAGTTTGCAAAATTAAGGTAAATGATTGAATATTACTAAAATATAAGAGTTTTAGCTTACAATTGCGTTTTTTCGACCCATTTCGGTAGAGTCAAAGTTGACCGAAGGTTGAAATTTTGGCAATTATCGTTATTTATATGAAAATATTTCAAAACTGATAAAGCTACAATCATGAGTATTTTTTTATGTATTCTACATAAAAATGCGCACATTTTCATATATAATACTTCATGTAACGGCTAATTTACAATGGTACAAAAATTATGTCAAGGTGACGAAATAATTTCCGAGATGTGTCACAGATACTTTTTAGTGCGGCAAGAAAGAAATTCGCGCTTGCGCGCCTGCGTAACGATTGTAAACAAAACAACACCTTGATCCGTGAACTCCCAGCATCCCCCAAGGCGCGTGATTCAAAAGTTTTAGGCTGGTAGGCCTATAAGTATTTTTCCGCGAATTTAAAAAAAAACTTTTGTAAGGCGACGTAAAATAGTCAGTCGGCACACGGGAGACACAAAAAAATGTCGACGTAAATACATCCAGTCGGCGTAAGAGGGTTATTTGTTTACTTTACTCATTATTTAGTTTAACTTTACTTTATGTTACCTCAAAATGTTTATTTTAGTTCATGTCTATTATCCCTTTTTGCAACCAAATTAACCCTGAAAAATTACAAATATTTCTAAATTAAATACAATACAATATTTCTAGCCTTGTTGTACATCTGGCTGCTGAAAACCATCACTGAGCAGACGGCAGATTAGTGAATTATGACAAAAATTTTGTATTTTGTATTTTTTTTTTTTTTGCTAGCACTTTTCATTCATTTATGTCTTTATTACTTTTTTTACTTTTTTATTTTCAATAACTGTATGCCAGAAATAAATGTAACCTTTAATGCTTGCTTGCTAGGAATGGCAAAATTTCATCACTGCCAATTTAATGGAGCGTTTCGATGAATTCTAGTTGTCAGGGTAATGCAATAATGATAAAATTGCTCTAATATGTATATATACTACAAATAGATACGCTAATTTTACTTATTTCCCCGGTTTTGATAAGTCTTATACCCAGTTTGGGGGGTAAACACATACCAATTGGCAACACTGATAAACAATAGGAGAGCACAAACAACACCATAGGTACTGTTCACAGCGAAACTTGATATTTGAGTCAGGAATCTAGTTACTTTTTCAACAACGAATATTTTTAAAATAATTATCATGAATATGTAAAATATTTATGCAATTCATGACCTTATACTGATGTTTAACTGTTTATTTAAATAATTATTTAGTGCACGCTTCCTCTTCTTTCCACCGAAAAATCGTGAGTTTCCTTGGATCCCAGACAGACGTCGTCATTGTTTACGATTGTTGTAAAGAAAGTGCCCCTGCATCTGTGGGTACAAGTGGTGTGTGGATTTAGCACATGGAATGGGACTCCACAAACATTGAGATGGTGTCAATCTTCTAAATTTTTCGTGTTTTAAGTAAAAATTTTGAAAGCGTCATGGAGGTATGTTTGCACTGGGCATGGCTAGACTTTCATTAACCTCTGTTTAATCTTAAAATATGACCTTAATTTCTAACTTTGGAGAAAATACATTACTTCGCAAAGGAGAGTAGAGGTCTTGAACTGTTGCTCTCACCACCGATGACTCGTGACTGGACGAATTAAAGTACTTTTTTTGGAGGGTGGATCCACACTCGGCCAAAACTGGATCATCTAGTCCAGTTGGTTGTTTCCCCTATTAGATCACTCCTCAAGTCTTACAATTAGGGGAACCACAGCTAGAGACTTTTATTTATTTATTTATTTATTTATTTTTTTTTTACTGAGGAAAACTTAAAATGTGAAATAAGGGGAGCATGCTAACCTAACCTAAACTAGGGTGTCAGCTCCATGCCAGGTTTTTGGAGGCAAACTCCGTATGTGACCTAGCTCAGATACCAAACTAAACCTTCCGTAGGAAGATAATGGCGTTATTTAATTAAGGTTCTTTGCAGTGTCCCTTTGGCACCTAGCTGCAACCTCTGTCATTCCTTTAACTGCACCTCCATTTGTATTCTTTCTTCCGTCTTACTATCCATCCTCTTCTAACAATGTTTCATTGTGTAACTGCAAGGTTTTCCTCCCGCTTCACCGTTTAAACCTCTTACTCTGTTTTCTTTTAGTGCTGAATGACCTCATAGGTCCCCATTGCTTGGCTTTCGGCCAAAATTGTATATTCTAACTACTGAACTAAACCAAATAATAAAGAGTTGTAACCTAACCTAACCTAACCTAATTTGTGATGCTGAGTTTATTCTTGTTTGGATGGGTTCCCCATGACCCTATTGGAACTCCCATGTTACTCTGGTGCTATGCAACCACACCAACCTGAGATAATCAAGGACCTCTGTTCCTAAGCCACAGGTAGCTCTGGGGTTCTTTCTTCTTAATACTTACTTCTTTTTTCTTAATACTTACTTCTTTTTAAGCACAGAGAGAAGGCTTCTCTCCTGGAAGGTAACTTCAAACCTTGTGTCCTAGTGGACATTTTGCATTTTCAAACATCTAACTCACCTGGTAGTTATATATATGTATAGCTATACGTCCCTGACGTCACGGCAGAATTTCAAAACTCGTGGCATCGCCGATTGGGTAGTCAGGTGTACCACCTGTGTGCCCTCTACCCAGGTACGTGGAACCATTCCAACTATTCCTCAGATCTTCCCTGCCGCCGCATCGATGACATCGTTGGAACTTCGCTCGCTTGGCCCGTGTTTTTTCGCAGTTATTTGGTGAAGTACACTTTGGCTTTGGTCTTTCGCTTGTTTTTGGATTTGATTTGGATTTCTCTGGACCCTTTTTGGATATTGTTGGTTTGACTCTTGCTTGTTTTGATCTCTTGAATTTTCCAACATGACTGACTCTGCTTTGAGTGTAAGAATGTTTGTGAGAGGTTGTAAGACTCGGCTTGCTAAAGCCTCGATAGATCCTCATTCAATTTGCATGAAATGTAGAGGAAAGAGTTGTGAGTTGGGAGATAAATGTGAGGAATGTGTGGATTTACCTGAGACTTGAGTGGATAGAGTATTACCGCTATGTGCGGAAACTTGAGAAGGATAGGATCAGGAGAGCGAAGAGTAGTATGTCTCGCTCTTCTAAAGATAGTCAGGGAATTGACAGTTCTCTTTCCCTTGCTAATGAACCTGTTGATCCTTCTTCCTTAGTGGTAGTCCCAGATCCCCCTACTGATACAGGTAATGGTCCAACATTAAAGGACATGATGGCGGCCATTCAAGCCCTTGGTGAACGGGTAGAATCCCTCGCTGAAGACGGAGAAATTATGGTCGAATGTAAGAGATCTAAAAAATACAAGTGACAGTAACATCAGTGCAAGTGCAGTGGAGGGTGCGGCTGCTCGGATCTGTCGTGCTCCTAGCCCTATATATATATTGTTCTTCTTGTAGTGTTGTTAGAGTTCTCTAACGTTATTTTTTATCGTTGTCAAAATTGTTAGGTTCGAATTTCTGTATATGGCATCAGTGTTCAAAGGAGGGTAAAGCAGAATACAAAGAAAAGTTCTCTCTCTCTCCTCTCTCCTCTCTTCTTCTCTTTCTCTCCTCTCTCTCTCTCGTTCTCTCTCTCTCTACTCTCTCTCTTTCTCTCTCTCCTCTCTCTCTCTTTTTACACGACTTAGACTCAAGGGTAATTTGATTAAGAAAATGGTGATAGAGATAAATTTCATCATCTGTTTTTATAGATTTTCCTTTATCGATGTAATGAAACTGCCACTGTTGTCAAATACGAAATCTTAGGACCGGAAATTACTGGCAACCCTTTCTGAATCATTACACATATTCATACTGTATTGTCTTTACCTTGTTTACCCTCTGTTTTCGTTTTCATCACTATAACTGTTGGATGAATTTTCAGCAATGTTTGTTGTGTAAGAATTTTGTACATAACTTTCATTTAGAGTATGGTACGTACTTGTGCATTGTTTCATAAATGAAAGTTTGTGCGTTCTACATCTAACATCTTGTTCTGTAACGTTCCAGTACATTTTTTTTATATTTCAGTGGGAAAAATGTCAATAAATTACAATTACGTACTTATCATTTTTCATCTGCGCTAGAGCTGGAAAGGAAACAAGAAAACAACGCACGACTGATGGTAAGTTGGCTTAGAAGGATTATAGCCCCTCTACCCCCTGCATTGAAAGACCAAAATTCCGTGTAAATGAACTACCAGCCAGCAGCACATTGTCTCGCTACATAGCGACTCTGCCAAGTGATTGGCGAATTCCCGCATTAGATATAGAAAATCAGGAAAATTATGATAAAATGGGTTCGGGAGGAAGTGTTTTTGTTTGGATAAGGTCGACAACACTTCCTCGGACCTAGAGAGAATACATTAGAGAGGATTTACCTTGAAAGAAAGGCAGGAAAAATCAATCGTATGTATACATACTAAACGTCATGTTGAAAACATCGGCTCCCCGTATTTATACATACTAAACGGCTCAGGTAGCGTTGGCGGGCTACGTATATATACGTACTAAACAGTTAAAGGGGTAAAGTCACGGAGAGCTGAAGGCCGACTTTTGCTGTACAACGCTTTTGGTCCTTTAACCATCTTTAATAGAAGGTTCGCTTTCTTTCTTTTTCCTGTGGGAAATGGACTCGAGACTGACAGACATGCTGATGGATTTTCAGTCTACCTCTAGTTATTACCTTTTATCTACATTGTCTCGTCTCTGTGACTTCTTAAGAGAGGTGGAGACGCCAACGCAGCAGGAGTCTTTTAGCAGGGAAACAAGTAACTCATTTCTGATGCTGCAGGGTAATGTCCTCATGCTTATACTCACTCTGTTCGGAAGAAGTGAGAACACTTTCGCTTCCTGTCTGATTTTGCCGCTCGAGACTATCTATTGGTAGTCTAATTTGATACCTTTCGGGGGTAAGTGCAGATTCAGGTTCTGGGATATGGACAGTTGCAACCTCCTAACATCCATGGATAGACTTGGGACCAGTATGTTATATGGGACGGTGAAGGGCAGTGTGATTCTTTTTGGTTGTCCTCTCTTATAGCTTCCCTTGTCTTCAGCAGAAATCTCTCATAAGTCTCTTTTAGTAGGAGATTGTATATAGAGGGAATGATGGTCCAAGGGTAATTCTTTAGGAAGACACCTATAAGTAATTGGAGATATTCTTGGACATTTGGAGACTGAATAACAGTAAGTGTCTGCCTATATACTTGTTGGTTTTCTTGCATGGTTTTAGTGCCTTTCCAAAGAATGGTCAGACTTGTGGTGCACATGCAGAATGTATTCCACTTACCATACATCCACAGTCCTGCAAATTCCTTCAAGAGGTTTTACTAGAAGGTATTGCTGTTCTGTGCACTTTGGGTTAGTGTGCAGCCCTCTATAAGTTAGTCAGGACTTGTTGCCCTTTGGTAGATGGTGTCGACTTTAGGAGCAAGACACTTCTACTGAATCAGTGATTCAAGTTAGTCCACTCTGTCAACAGTATTCCAAAGGCCAAGGACCTGTTGCTTTTTCTGGCCCAATTTCTATGCATTATAATGTTAATTCTTTATATCCCCATTCTTATCTAGTAGTGATGTGGGGATGATAGCTAATTATGCATGCTTGTCGGTCAAGATGAATAGGTATGTGCTGTTTGAAGATTTTAGACCTGAAAGAAACTTCCTATATGGTAAGGGCTTTTCCTCATTAGGAAACATGGCCTCACGGGTTATTTTCAGATAATCATGCTCAATTAATGTACAGTTTCAGCGCAAGAATTACGACTTACAAATAACTTTCATTGTAGGTAATCCAGAACCGCATTTGGCTCCAGGACTAAAGGAGGGACACTGTAACCAGGAATTGTCCATTTGGTTCTTAAACCTAAGTCCAAGTTTTGGTCTTTTTCCCTTTGTCATGCAACACAGAGTTTAACTAGTGTCATTACACTTTCATGCAACATAGAATGGTCAAACTACAACCTGGTAAAACAAAAATTTTAAGATGTCAGGGCAGTGGAAAGACATCAGGATGCTTAGCAGGTTTATTCCCAAGTCAGAAACAGTCTTTGTGGGAAGTTGCTGCTTTGAGTGAAAATAAAACAACATATTGGTTTGATCATCCATTCTGTGGAAGGACAGTGTTGTAGCAATTGGGGATTCAGGAAGAACAACTGCCTACAAGGGCCTTTACATCCGTAAGTTTTGGCACTTGGTGCGGATTTAAGGAACACTCATTTAGCTTCCTAGCATGTAGATGAACAGGGTCCATCTGAATGATTTACTACTACTTTGTTGGCCCCTCAGGCTTGAGCATTGATGTTTCCTTAAATTTTGCCTAATTCAGACTCATAAGGCCTGCCCCTTGTATCTACTCTGAATTCTATTGAGCAATGCCAAGTTCAAGAATTGCTTAGTCTCCTGTAGACCCCTTGTAGTCTCGGGAGGGCAAAACTTTTCAGAATTTCCAATGCTCTTGGTAGATGTCTCATTCTTCCTTGAGAAGAAATCAACTCTACTACACAATTCATACAGTTCCATTGATGTAGGGATCTCCTTAAATGCTTGGAGATGTTAGAATGTCCCCTCCCAATGATAAGATTTTCAAGTTGTTATAGGGTCTGTCTGTAATTTAAAACTGCCATGGCCTGGGGTCGGAAGCAGTGGTGTGTGTGTTGCTGAGGGCACCATTCTGGAGGAATTTTCACACCTGGAACCTTGTAGACGTCAATGTTTTCTGTTTAGAGGAGATAAGACTTGTCACTGTCTACTTCCAAAGTTGCGTTCCATAGTACTTTCCTTTCTTGGTATTGCATCAAGTACTTTTAGATCTTGCTGAGGACCAGCACTGTAAGGTGTTGAGATTGAAGCCCCTTCATCTCTATATCCAGTCTCGTCATCTGGAGTTTAGATTGTGGGTTCTAAACTTTATCTGAATTTACTGGTTAATAAGTAAAAATAATGTCAGCACCCTTCTTTAAGCTGGTGTAAAGGGAATGCTATTTTAGCTTTCTGCCTTAGAGCTGAGGGTGATGTTAAGGGCCATGCTTTACAGTTCCCAGTAAGAATTCCATTTAACCCCACCCCTTGGTGGGGGGGGGGGGGGGGGAAGAGGAAACTTCTCTATCCTGTTGGGCATTGAAATTTAAAGGTTAAACCTAGAACACTTTTATCATCCTTTTAGAGACCGTGAACAACTTTGTCAAAGGTAAATGCTGGAAGAGGCAAAGTTAACCTTTGGTTTTGTGGTTTTAAGAAAAACAGATGTGGTCAAAGGTTAGCCTGGAAGAGGCAAAAATCAACCCTTTGTTTTGTGGTTTTAGAAAACCTAGCTGTCTTTGCCAATGGTTAAGCTTGAAGGCAAAGTTAACTTTTTGTTTTGTGGTTTTAGAAAATGTAGAATGTATTTGTTGAAAGGTTAAGCCTGGAAGAGGCAAAGTTAACCTTTTGTGTTGCGATTTTAGAAACTTATATAATGCCTTTGCCAATGGTTAAACTTGAAGGCAAAGTTAACTTTTGTTTTGTGGTTTTAGAAAACCTAGAATGTATTTGTGAAGGTTAAGCCTGGAAGAGGCAAAGTTAACCTTTTGTGTTATGATTTTTAGAGACTTTGTCAAGGAACACAAGGTCCTCTGTGACATAATGGATAGGCTAGTGCATGAGAACTAGATCCAAATCTTCTACCTTATTGAAGTTAAACATTCATAATGTGAGCAGAAGTTGCGACTTTATTTAGTGTTAAGTCAATTTGTCGCTCCAGAATAGGATTGATGTGTCACAGTAGGATACAATTCAGTTTTTGCCCAATCACTACCTTAAGTATACAGAATTATTGTGTTTGAAAACAGTAAAGCCCTTAATCCACTAATAGTAGTGGGTAGTCTTTTCCTGAACCGAAAAAGAGCAATTCTTTAGGCGCTTTTGTTTAAATCCCGGGTTTTAATATTTTGGGGAGCGTGAAGGTACAAATTCTGTATAAGAGCGTAGCTTTACAGTAGTACCTCGAGATACGAAATTAATCCATTCCGAGGCACCCTTCGTATCATGAGGTTTTCGTATCTTGGACCATATTTTACATGTAAAATGGCTAATCCATTCCAAGCCCTCCAAAAACACCCCAGTAAATTTCATAATAAAGCTAAATTGACCTATGAACAATGAAATACTACAACAATTTGGACCATTCAATACCTAAATTAATAACAAAATGCAAAATAACCTGTAAATAAAGTGTATATTAGTGTACATGGTAACAAGAAATATACTGTACGTAAAATATGGAATCTTACCTTTCGAGTGAGGCTATCTCCGAAAGTGGCGACAGAGGAGGAGGAGGACAAACGGCAGATAACGTACATACGTACCTACACTTAACTTTACGAAAACACATGAAAAATTTAAGGAAAACTAAAACTAAAATTTACGAAACACATTAACAAAACTGTAACACTTAACTTTGCAAAAAACTAAAAATTAAATTTTTTTTTCTTTTTTTTATTTTTAACTTTTTTTTCATGTATGACACTTACCTGGCAGGTATATATATAGCTATATCCTCTGTCGCACTGGCAGAATTTTCAAAACTCTCGGCAACTGCTAGATCACTGGTAGTTCAGGTGATCGCCACACCCGTTCCACCCCCCTTCCCAGTGGCACTGGCGCTCGGAACCATTCCCATTTTCATCAGATTTTCTCTGCCAGCCGAACCGTTAACATCATTGAGGGTTCCCTGCTTGAATTTCGAGCTCGTTAGCTGACTTTTCGCTGTACTTGGATGGATTCTTTTGGTATCGTATTGGAAAGTTAGATTGGCAATCGCGTTTGGATTTTCTTACAATGTCTGATTCTGGTATTGTCTTTAGAGTGTGTGTGAAAGAAGGGTGTAAGGTGAGACTACCGAAAGCCTCGGTAGACCCTCACACAGTGTGTAAGAAGTGTAGAGAGGGTGTGTGTACTTGGGATAATAGGTTGTAATGAGTGTGAAAGTTTGAATGAGAAAGAGTGGAAGACTTTCACTAAATATGCGGAGAGATTGGAGAAAGATAGAGTGAGGAGATCGGTGTCTCGGAGTGAGAGGTCTGGCTCTTCTAGTAAGGCCTTGAATGCTTCAGTTATTTCTCCAACCTCATTCCCAAGTAGAAGTTGTAGAACCTTCACCTCAGGTTTCTCCTGCGCCTGCTGCTGTTTCTGAGGATCCAAATTATGTTAAAGTGTTTGTCGCCCTTGCATCAATGGGCGATCAGATTCAGCATCTTACGGACAAAGTGGGTGCTTTTGATTGTGCAGTGTAGTGGAGGGGCGGCTGATAGTCTCTCTCGTGCTCCTAGACCTAGATCGCTGCCAAGCTCCCAGACCCAAGGGAGGAAGGCATGGTCGACAGTCGAAGGGAGGCGAGAGGGGTCCCCATACAATCAGTCGTCCCTTCAGGCCTTCAGGCAGTCCTGTTGCGTCCCAGGCTGCAGCAGTGCGCCATAGAAAAGGCGACACTGGGAAGTGTTTTTCTTCAACCGATAGCTCTGCGTCAGGCAGGTATCGGCGCTATGCGGAGGAATCGCGTCCCCTTAAGAGGACGCACAGACCTACTTCATCTCAGGATGAACTCGCTACGCGCAAGAGAGGTGGAGTAGCCCCGATATTTTTTTCATCTAGTGAGGATGATGGACGTTGTTCCTGTCAGAAGGAGGAGAACGTTTCGTTCAAGGGAGGACGCAAGACATTCTATGACCGGCGGTTCGGCTGATAAGGGCTCTCCATCTGCGTCTTGGGTGTGCTCTCCTGTGTCTTCTCCGTCTCGCAGACCTCAAGTCTTTGCTTTTCGTCGTATCAGTGCTTCTCACCTTCGATCCCCGCCTTCGTATGCATCCCGTCAGGAAACGGAAACTAAAGACTTTCTAAGAGAGATGCAAGGGAAATTAGCCGACCTAGTTAAGTCTTGGGAAGCAACGGAGCAGCCTTCTTCAAGACATAAGGACACGTCTCTCCCCATGAAGTCCTCCAAGAGGACGCATCATGAGAGTTTGCCTCCTCCTCCTCGCACTTCGGTTTCTCGAGTAGGACTCACGGTGCCGGCTAAGACGGACGAGCGCTCCGTCATGCAGGATGCAGGACGCAATAATAAATCGGATGCACGTATGATGGACGTAGCTCAAGCGAGGGACGCAGGCGGCAGGACGTTAACCCGTCTTCCTCCCGATGTGTTCGAGAAGATTTTCGTCGACAAGACTTTGGATTACAAGATGTGTCTTCAGCAGAAGAGGAGGTGGAAGACTTAGCATCTGAAGAAGAGAGAGATGGCGAAGTTAACTGATTGCCTCCTGTCAATCTTCGAAGGGGAGTTTCAACCCTCAGCTCCATTGTCCCCCCTTTCTCAGTTCTCAAAGAACAAAACGCCTAAGAAGTCATCGTTTTTGAAAATGAAGCTATCTACTACAGCAAAGAAAGCTCTTCAAAGGATTAATACGTGGTTGAAGGAAAAGAGGGAAGCGGGTAAGACTTCTTTCGCCTTCCCTCCAGCCAAATTAGCCTCGAAGTCTGGAATCTGGTATGCAACGGGGGAAAGTCTTGGCTTGGGAGTACCTGCCTCCTCCCAGGGGGACTTTTCCAACATTGTAGATAGCTCCCGCAGACATGCTCTGAATGCGGCCAAAATTTGGTGGACGTCTTCAGAGTTGGATCATCTCTTGAAGGCATTTCCGAACATTTGAGGTGTTTAATTTTCTTGACTGTCCTTGGAGGCTCTGGCTCGAACCTTGGAAGATAAGGGATCATCTTCATCTCAGCTTCCAAGCAGTATTATGTCCTGCATGGACAAGGCCCTGAGAGATGGGGCGAACAAGTTGGCATCACTTTTTGCTGCAGGAGTATTGAAGAAGAGGTCCCTCCTGTGCTCTTTTGCTGCAAAGGGCGTTTCTAATGCTCAGAAATCAGAGTTGGTTTTTTCCCCACTCTCAGATCAGCTGTTTCCTTCAGATCTAATCAAGGATATATCGCTATCTCTGACTCAGAAAGCGACCCAGGATCTCTTGACGTCTTCGGTAAGGAAATATTTGCCCCCCAAAGTTGTTAGGAAGACACCTAAGGAATCAAGACAGGCTAATCAGCCCTTTAGAGGCAAGATTTTTCTCGCCCGCCCTTCAGAGGAAAAAGAGCTCCTCCCAAGAGAGGTTCAAAGCCCAGTAATAAACAATAAAGAACAAGTCCTTCAGATATCAGTTGGGGCCAGACTCCAGAAGTTTTGGGAGGTTTGGCACGAAAAGGGAGCAGACCCTTGGGTCGTCACGGTAGCCAGGGAAGGTTACAAGATCCCCTTCCTGAAGAAACCACCTCTTTCGACATCACCGAGGGATCTTGGAGCTCACTACAACGATCCAGTGAAAGAAGAGGCACTACAAGAGCAAGTCCTTTCTATGCTCAGGAAAGGAGCAATAGAACCTGTTCTGGACCACTCATCCCCAGGATTCTACAACCAGCTTTTCTTAGTAGCGAAATCCTCGGGGGGATGGAGACCAGTACTGGATGTAAGTCATCTCAACTTGTTTGTGGAGGAGACAAAATTTACTATGGAGACGAACGAGTCAGTACTGGCAGCGGTGCGTCCAGGGGACTGGGTGGTTACCCTGGACGACGCGTACTTTCATATCCCCATTCATCCGGGACCCAGGAAGTACTTAAGGTTTGTGATCCAGAACAGGGTCTTTCAGTTCGGACTTTGCACAGCTCCGCAGGTGTTTACAAGAGTGATGTCAAGCGTGGCGAAGTGGCTGCATCTACTAGGGATAAGAGTCTCTCTATATCTAGACGAATGGCTGATAAGAGCCCAATCAAGACAACAATGTCTGGAGGACTTAGAAATGACGTTGGCGTTAACAAACGAATTGGGTCTGATGGTGAACTTAGAAAAGTCGAATTTGATCCCCAAACAGGAGCTAGCCTATTTGGGGATTCTGATTTCCTCAGCGACTTTTCAGGCTTTTCCATCTCCCGACAGGCAAAGTTCATGCATCGGAAAAGTGGCAAGCCTTTCTAGAGAAAGACCAATGCTCGGCACGAGAGTGGATGAGCCTACTGGGGACTCTCTCGTCGCTGGAGCGGTTCGTTTCTCTAGGAAGGCTTCACATGAGACCCTTACAAATATTCCTGAACCAAGTCTGGCCAAGAAAATCGCAACCGGATTCCTTCCTGTTTCGAATTCCTTACAAGATCAAGGAGGAATTACTATGGTGGCTAACTCCAGGAAAGTTAGCGGAGGGTGCGTCGCTCCAACAGAAGAACCCAGACCTTGTATTATTTTCAGACGCTTCAGACGCAGGCTGGGGAACGACTCTCGGCCCTCGAGAAGTGTCAGGTCGTTGGAACAAGGAGGAAACGGCATGGCATATAAACAGGAAGGAACTGATGGCGATTTTCTTGGCTTTGAAAGCGTTCAAGGCGGTGATCCGCAACAAGGTGGTGCAGGTCAACGCAGACAATACCACAGCTCTGGCGTACATCCGCAAGCAAGGGGGAACTCATTCAGTGTCGCTATCCAAGTTGGCGAAAGAGATTCAACTTCTGTCTACAGAGTGGACCCTACATCTAGAAGTATGCCAGAGCCTGTGGAATTTATGGGGTCGTCCAGTGGTGGACTTATTTGCGACCGCAATAACAAAGAGATTACCGACATACTGCTCTCCAGTCCCAGACCGTCAAGCAGTCGCAGTAGATGCCTTCCTTCTGGATTGGATGGGACTAGACGCTTACGCCTTTCCCCCGTTCAAGATTTTAGGAGTGGTTGGTAGAAATTCAGGGAGTCAAGGGACGAAACTGGCTCTCATAGCCCCCTACTGGCCTTCCCAAGATTGGTTCACAGAGGTACTGGAATGGACAGTAGATGTACCAAGAACACTTCCAGCAAGAGTAGATCTACTCAAACAGCCTCACTTCAACAGGTATCACAAGAACACCCTCGCTCTGGGTCTGACTGCGTTTAGACTATCAAAAGACTTGTCAGAGCGAGGGGGTTTTCACAAGAAGCGGCCAGAGCTGTGGCCGGAGCAAGAAGAACCTCAACTATCATGGTGTACCAGGCAAAGTGGGAGATCTTTCGTAAGTGGTGCAAGAGTCGGAAGGTTTCTTCATCCAGTAGCTCTGTGACCCAAATTGCGGACTTCCTTCTGTATTTAAAGAAGGAAGTAGGTTTGTCAACTCAGACAATTAAAGGATATCGAAGTATGTTAGCCTCAGTTTTGTTCATGAAACTTACCGGTGTCAGATATATATATAGCTGTATTTTCTGAAGTCCGACAGAATTTTAAAAACTTCCGACACGCAGTGGTCGGCCAGGTGGTTAGTACCCATTCCCGCCGCTGGGAGGCGGGTATCAGGAACCATTCCCATTTTCTATTCATAATTTTTCTGTCGCCGGTGCTGAAAACACCTGTTTTCAGTACCTCCGTCTTAGGATTTTGGAAACTTCATTGCCCTAAGTATCCTAATTGTCTTTTGATTTTTTATTTACTTGGATTTGTGGCTAGGCATACGTTTATCTTAAATTGATTTGAATTTGATTCATTTTTGCTTAAAATATCCTGAATCTAGTTAGGCTAGTTTCAGACGGGGTTGTCTGCAAAGATAGGGTGTGGCTACCGAAAGCTTCGGTAGATCCGCACTTGGTATGTACGAGGGGTATGGGTCTTCCTTCTTTGTTGAGATTTGTCATGTAAGGAGTGTGAGACTTTGTCTATTCCGTAAGGAAGACGTATGATTCGTATGTACGCAATTAATCAGTAAAATGTTTCTAACTTTCCGTTAAGGAAGACGTCTGATTCCTTCGTATGTACGCAATTAATCAGTAAACAAAAGTCAGGGTAGTGACGTGCTAACCTGCCTAACCTTCCTGTAGACTTTATTTTGCCTAACCCTGTAGTATGGCCTACGGGCTATGAATATGTCTACGAGAGGTGCTCGCTCTTCTTCATTGCTGTGAAGTGCTACTTCTGTAATTGTTACTCCTAACCCTGCAGTATTGCCTTCGGGCCCTAAGCAGTGTCTGTAGAGGAATTGCCCTTTCTCTTATACTCTTTCGATTCGTAACTTAGAATCGAAAGTGCTTGCTTTAGAGAGTAAAAGTGAAGTGCAGAAGTGCAGTGATACCCCTTGTGTAGTGGAGGGTGCGTCAGATCGGCCTCGTTTCGCCTCTAGGCCTGGACCTCTGCTTGACTCCCAGGACCTGGGGAGGGAGCATGTCGAAAGCCGAAGGAGGGTTACAAGGAACCCCCACCGATCTGGCGTGCCTTCGGCCAGTTGCTGATGAAAATCCCCAGACTGCCAAAGTGGCGTGCGCGTGCACGAATCCTGAAAGTTTGCTTCTCGTCCTCCGAAGCGTCCTCTCCGTGCAGGGGTTGGAGCTTTCGGAAGGACTCGCGCCCTCTAAATAGAAGCTTTATAGAAGAGGACGCTTCACGTCCTCTCTCTCTCTCGTTATGCGTTTCAGTGAGAAGTAAGAAGGCGAACGTCGCCTGAACTCGTGTCCGTCTTTCCACCGAGAAATACGTAAAAGAAGTCATAGTAGCAGGAAGCTTTTGAGAGCGGACGCCTGGGACGCTCGGATGGACTCCAGGCGCGCGCTTCGTGCGCGCCAGTGGACGCCGAGCGTGCTCCAGTGGACGCCGAGCGCGCTCCAGTGGACGCCGAGCGCGCTAGTGGTGCCGAGCGCGCTCCAGTGGACGCCGAGCGTGCACCAGCGCACGCCAGGTGTGTCGCCTGGCTGAACGTTTCTGTTGAACTCTTCAAGCTCTTGTTTCAGATTTGGGCCTAAAGAATTTTGTTACCTCTACCTTCGGTGATACCTTCTACCTCACATGCAAAGAATGTGAAGTAGGCAGTGCTTCGGAGGAAGCTTAAAGTGAACAGACAACTTCTTCTTCGAAACCCAGCAAAGACATCGGGTTTCGTGAATTCAAGAGGTCTCTGTCAATTAATATTGCTTTTCGCATAGGTGGATGGAGTTAAGGAAGATCTCGTTTGCTCTACCGCAACCTTTGCCATTCTGCCAATAAATTTAAGTTGCCACTACCGCAGTCAAGACTTTGCGCTAAGGCAGTTACGGGTTATGTAAGGCTCGATGTCCTGCACGTCAGGACTCTCGGCAACGTTCAGTAGGATTCTTGCAAAGGCACTCATCAAAAGGACGCTCTTCAGGAAAGCGCAAGACAGGACTTCCTTTGCCATACTGCCAATAATTTTAAGCTTTAGCAGCATTAGTTGTGATACGGGAGAGGAAGCTGGTTGGAGAGTTTCTTCCTCTTCCCAGGATAATTTTCCAAGCTTTTTACCCCATCTGAAAGGGTTTTTCAGATGATAGATTTTGTTAGTTTCTAGTCGGGACTACGCTGCCGAATTGAACATCGTCGTCCTACTTGCCGTAAGCCCAGTCTCTTAACAGGATTCTTGCCCCTTCCTCGTTTGAAACGGGAATCGGAAAAATTAAATGCTCGACTCCCTGGATTACGTTTTGTCAATTCAGTGACTTTCCCCCATTGACAATACTATTTCGTTTTGTCAAGTAAGTGGGTAGCCCCTCTTTGACAAAATATCTCTTTGTCCCGTAAATGGGTTAGTTCTCATGACAAACATCTCATTAACTTGATATTGCGTAAGCGAATAAGCTCTTATTGAAGATTCGGAAGAGCTCTCATTCGTCATTCGCAGACTCGTACAAGAAATAGACTTGTAGACTACGTCAATGAACGCTTATGTCCAATAACATAAGAAGCTTGAGCTGACTGCTTCGACTGCTTCGATTCTCTTAAGTTTTGTTCATGAACTTGCCTGTCAGATATGTATGTAGCTGTATTTCCGAATTCAGCTATATATATGTCTGCCAGGTAAGTAGGAACAAACTTTATTGTGATATAATTTCATTTTTTGCCTTGCGTTATTTTACTTCTGGTTGGTTCAAGTCATATACGCTTGCTGTAGTTACCTCTTCGGATGGCAACCGAGAGGTCTGTTGTCTATTTTAAGGACATTTAATCGTTACTGCCCTGCAGCCTAACAGGAGTTTCCGATTTATCTTTTACCGTTGTATGGTAGTGTTCTGACGACACAAACGCATCTATATATTTAGCGTTTTCTGTTTCGCTTAAATATACCAGCTTGAGAGTCTTTCTGCTCAAAAAATAAGGAGACCTATTTCTTCGTAGAATAGGGTAGCTGGCAACCCAGACATAAAGTTTTTAAAGAGACGACGTTCGTAAGCTGCTTGCTGCTGCTGTCACGCTGTCTGTCCTCCAGTCCAACTGAGCCAGTATTCAGTGACAGATCGTGCGCTGTCATGCGCGTTAGTTTACGTCTCTCTCTCCTGCGGGATTGACTGCTAACCGTATCTCTGGCTGACGGTTACGTCTCTCCTGCGGGATTTGACTGACTAACTGTATCTGTCCTACAATCACGGACTTTAACCTAAGATTGAGGGGATTTCTTACGTGAATGAATAACGTTGCATTCGTTTTTGCCTTACTATGTTCAACAGAGTTATCTCTTAATCCTTTCGGTGCTCGTTACCGCACGGTATGGAACTACGAGTCTACCGCAACATTGCACTTTTATTTGCTCTCCTGCTTAGGCAAAGCGCAGCCTTATTTAGGGAAGTAAGCATACTCGGGGAGGGAGGTGGATGAGCTTGCTGGGGACCATTTCCTTCCTGAAGAAGTTTGTTTCCCCGAATAGACTGCAATTCAGACCACAGTTTTTTCTACGGGAAGGGCTGAAATATTATTCAAGATCTAGCAATGATTCTGAACATCTCTCAGTGCGTCTATCACATGAGGTGATAGAAAGAAGGTGCCGGACATCTGGATAGGTTTCAGATGTCCTGGATCTTAATCTGAAAGAAGTAAAAAGCGATTCGGTAGTCCCTCCAGTCCTCGAAACGAGTTTTTGGGAACCATGTCCGGTCCAGATCAACTCTGATATTCCACAGCTCTCTCATATCTTAAGAAGTATCTTCTCTCGGTCCTTGTTCGAGTTTACGAGAAAGAGCCTATTATAACAACAGGCGTTAAAATGTAACGATCCTCTACAGTTTCGTTACAGGATTGCAAAAGTCCGTACGAATCGTCTCGATCGACGGCAGCAATTATTCACTTCCGAGTGGAATCTTTCTTTAGAAGTAAGTTGAGAGTTGTGTAGACTTTAGGGACGCCCTTTCATTCTTCTCTTCGATATGTTGAGGACGAAGAGGCGGCTTCTTCTCTGCTCCCTTATTCTCGATCCGGGATCGGTACCATTAAACGCCATCCTATGATATTGAACGGGGATGGATGTTTAGTCTCTTTTTCCCCTTTTTCAATCGCTTAGGAAATGTAATAAGAGGATTTATGACGTCACAGGGAGCGACAATGACGCTGATCGCCCCATGTTGGCCTTCAGAATCCTGGATTCACAGAGGTCACATATTTCCTAGTTCACTTTCCAAGGACCTTTTCCGAGAGAGTCGGTCTACTCTAACTCGAAAGGTACCTATAACCTCTCCGCTCTGAGTCTGAACCTACGTTCAGGACTATCGAGAGGTTGTTTACAGGAATAAGATTTACCGTCTTCCTTTTCCGTCTGAAGAATGGGATAAGCTGGCAGTCACAACTATTAAAGAATATGCAAATATGTTGTTGACGGCCTTTGGGCTCAGAGATTTGCGTCTGTCAAACAACAAAGCCCTTCACGATTTTTGAGTTCTGTGGAATCTCGAAACTCGCTCACCATCTACTTTTTGTCTCACCTGTTTTCTCGGAGTCAGACCACTCGTGCGAGATCAGGCGACATATAGTAGCCCTGAGTTTCTTGTTGACGAAGTCAGTTGCGTTTTATACACCCCCGATGATCGTGTAACATGAGACCAGGTTGGACTGTCGGCATTCTTCCTTCGGGACTGAATCGCCTTTTTGCTCCTCGCTCCTTTCTCCTGGCACCAGAAGCTCGAGTCAGTTGATTCGCTGACGACGTTGGGTTGCGTTGATACACCCCCAAGGTTTGCTTAGATTGAATCGCCCAGGCAGTCCAGACACTCATTCTTCAGCGAAGAATAGTGCCTTATGGTCTTCAGGGTACAGCCTTGCTGTCCTTGATTCGTCTGACTTGTCAACTGGTCGGTCACCTGACTTTAGTACAGACGGACTGACTGTGCATGTCCAGATCGAAGCTTTCAATATGGAACTTAGACGTAGTCTGAAGTTTCTTGATGTTAAAGCATTCGAACCTCTCCTACCTGTTAACTTTTTGCATGTGATCAGGAAGGCCTTCTTCTAACCACCCTAGATACGACAAAGAGGGTTAGTGAAATTTTAAGCCATCGTCACAAGTTTTGGCTTTAGAGAAGACAAGGCGGTGTGCTCTCTAAGCCTTCCGTTGTGGCCTAAGAATGGAAACCCCGTTTTGTCCTTGGGCCGAAGGCTTGGAAGCAAGGATGGCACAAGTAGTGGGCAGGAGCCAGAGAGAGTCCTGTGCCCTGTCGGGTCTCTCAAGTTTTTATCTACATAAAACTCAAGAAAGTCGAAGTCATTCGGGCAATCTGCAGTGTTCCGAAAAAGACCAGACTTGCCCATATCGAAGAACAGCCTGGCTTTAGTGTTAAGGAGTTCTTTCAAAAATGCTCCTTCATTGTGTTTGCACAAAGATTTGAAATCTTTTTATCTAAATGCTCACGAGGTGAGGGCGCGGCCTCGGAAGCATTTCAACAGAGCATGGCACTCAGTAACATCCTGAGTACCATGTTTTAGCGAAGCAACTCTGTGTTCACTTCACACTCCCTGCGAGATGTGGAAGATGGCATATGAGATCTGCTGCTCGTATAGGCCGCCATACCGTGTCTGCAGACACAATCTTGGGGGCAAGAAGTACCACTCATCCTATCCTGTAGAAAATGGTTTTTTAGGAAGAGCTCTTAATTTAGTTGATGAGTCGCCGACAACGGCGACTTCTTAACTCTTAAGCCTTAGTTAAAACACTTTAACTTGGCTAGGTTGGTCAGGTGGTGATATATATATATATATATATTTATTTTACTTCTTAGCCTCATGGTATGGTCAATATGGTCTAGTCACGTCGTGGTCTCGCCCCTGTTGACAGATCATCTGGAGTGCACCAGCTATATAGGTCTGCTACCTCGCTGGCAACTCTAGTAGCACAAGCAGACTTACGTGGCAGTAACCACGAAGCCAGCTATGCTAACAGGTGGAACCAAGATGTAAATCATCTGCATGCATTTGTTTCCCAAAATCCTTCTATTCTGTCCTTCCCACCTAAACCGAAGGTGGGATTCAGCTATATATATATCTGACAGGTAAGTTTCATGAACAAAATGATATTGTTATGATACAATAAAGTTTGTTCATACTTACCTGGCAGATATATATAATCAAGTACCCACCCACCTCCCCTCAGGGGGACAGTGGAAATAAAAATTATGAATGAGAAAATGGGAATGGTTCCTGATACCCGCCTCCCAGCGGCGGGAATGGATACTAACCACTGGCCCCCCCCCGACCACTGCGTGTGTCGGAAGTTTTTTAAAAAATTAAAATTCTGTCGGACTTCAGAAAATACAGCTATATATATATCTGCCAGGTAAGTATGAACAAACTTTATTGTATCATAACAATATCATATTTTAGACACAGAGGTTTAGATATTACCAATAATCTCGATCTGAGAGACCTCATAAGGTCCTTTGAAACAAGGAAGGAACACCGTTACAGAACGCCTTCTTGGAATCTCGATATAGTCCTGAAATTTCTAGGAACTAATAAGTTCGAAACCGATGGATCAAGCTTCGTTAAGAGACATCTCGAAAAAGACTATCTTTTTGGTGGCCTTGGCCACAGCTAAAGAATTAGTGAGCTGCAAGCCATTAGCAAACATGTTGGCTGGAAACATAACAAGGCAGTATGTCCTTTTCTTTTCAGGAGGACTTCTTGGCCAAGAACGAAAATCCTTCTCATCCCTGGCCAAGGTCTTTTGAGATTATGGGTCTTTCAGATCTTGTAGGACAGGAACAAGAAAGAGTTCTGTGTCCAGTAAGGGCTTTGTGCTATTATCTAGAGAGAACTAAAAATATTAGAGGGACTTCAGAATCACTGTGGTGCTCTGTGAAGGACCCCAGCAAGAGCAATGACCAAAATGCTATCGTTCTTTCTTCCTCAGGGAACTGATTAAGGAATCACATATGTTATGCAAGAAGAAAACTTCGGTCTTCTTAAGGTTAAGGCGCATGAAGTGAGAGCGGTAGCTACGTCCTAGGCATTTAAAAGAAATATGGCCCTCAAAGATATCATTGAGACGACGTTTTGGAGGACTAATTCAGTTTTTGCTTCTCATTACCTTAGAAACGTCAAAACAACTTTTGACAACTGTCAAACGTTGGGCCCTTACGTATCCTCAGGAACAGTATTGGGCAAAGGAGTTTCCACTCCATAACTTACTAACATGTTAGGTTATTAATTAGTTGTAGTGTTTTTATATGGTTGTCTGAGAGGGTTTATTCCCTCTTCAGTCTATGAAGTGTAGTGTGTTAGATATGTGTGTGTGGTTCAGGTGGTCTACCTTGTCCTAGCATGAATGCCGTGGTAAGAGAGGGCTAGGGTTTCCTGTCAACAAATTGGTCCCGTCCAGTTGTCAGACCCGTTTCATAGCTTCATCAATTGTCAGGTCACGTCCTAGTTGGGAGCTACTAAGGTTTAGCAGGCTAAGAGGCAGGATCTATGAAGTCAGCTACCTTAGCAGGTAAGGAACCAGGAGTATTTTAAAATTTAATTTAAGTTTTAAACTCTTACGATGTTGCTGTCTTTGACCCACCCCCCAAAGTGTCAATCAGCTATATATATACCTGCCAGGTAAGTGTCATACATGAAAATGACGTTATTATGATATAACAAAGTTTCATGTATACTTACCTGGGCAGGTATATATAAATTAAATTCCCAACCACCTCCCCCTCAGAGACAGGGTTCAGAGAAAATCTGACGAAAATGGGAATGGTTGTTACCGAGCGCCAGCGCCACGGGAATGGGGTGGCGATCACCTGAACTACCAGTGATCTAGCGGTTGCCGTGAGTTTTGAAAATTCTGCCAGTGCGACAGAGGATTATAGCTATATATATACCTGCCAGGTAAGTATACATGAAACTTTGTTATATCATAATACGTCAATTTTTTTACTTTTACGTAGGCTTTTTTTTTTTTTTTTTTTTTTTTTTTTTTTTTACAGAATTTCAACTTCATCACCACTTTCAACGTTCTGTTTATCACTTGGTTCTTCCTTTTTGGTTTCAGCTTTCTTTTTTTCATCACTTGGTTCTTCCTTTTTGCTTTCAACTTTCTGTTTTTTATCACTTGGCTCTTCCTTTTTGCTTACTCCTGCTAATGCTGAAGGCCTCTTTAAAAAATAATGATCCCAGGAAGATTGCTTCTACCTACTTTTCACAATGTTCCTGAAATGACTCAGGCAAACGTCATCGAACTGCACAAGCCTACGACCTGTGTGAGCCTTTTCGGGGTGTCTTTTTTCGATAAACGATTGCACTTTATGAAAAGCGGCTAGAACATCCTTAATTTCTGCCGTTGTCATAGGGTCCTCCTCCTCTTCCTCGCCGCTGCTAGAGAAACTCCTCTAGCATGGCCTCCAACTCCTTCAGGTCATCCATTGTAAGCTCCTCGAGAAGGTTGTTGATGTCGTCCTCATCGACGGCCAGCCCCATGGACTTGCCGAGGTGCAAAAAAAAACGATCTCGTCAAGATCTGGTGGGTTGGGAAACAGTTTGGGATCGCCAACTGTTTCGGACTCTGCGACACCAGCTTCGCCCACGTCGAATCCCTCGAGGTCTCGGGCGGATACGGCATCAGGCAGAGTTTCCTCCACGAGGAATTCAAGGTTCGCCTCGAAACCTCCTGCCAAGCTTGGTCGATGAGTCGGATACAAAATGACGATGTCGAAATGCTCTTCCAAAATTGACGCAAGGTGAGGTTTGTGGTATTGGTGATGTTGAAACATCTCTTGAAAGATGTTTCGTGTACAGCTTCTTAAAGTTTTTCGCTATCACTTGCTGGGTCCATGGGCTGGAGGAGAGGGGTGGTGTTGGGCGGAAGAAAGAATCTTAACGAAGGAATACTCCGCTAGGATATCTTCCTTGAGGCCAGGAGGGTAGGAAGGGGCATTGTCCAACACCAGCAGACATTTTCAGGGGGAGGCGCTTCTCTTCCTTTTAAAAATTTCTTCACTGTCAGGCTGAAACACAGATTTACCCACTCGGTGAACAAAAGCCTCGTTACCCAGGCTTTTCCATTAGCCCTCCAATCATACCTGGAAAGCTTCTCCTTCAGCCACTTTGTGGGCCTTAAAGGCTTTAGGGAGTCCTTCAAAGAATGCTACACCAATAGGGGCTTCACCTTGCAATCCCCACTGGCGTTGGAACAAAGTGTGAGCGTAAGCCTGTCTTTCATAGGCTTATGCCCGGGTAGCTTCTTCTCTTCCTCCGTGATGTACGTCCGACGAGGCATTTTTTTTCCAAAAAAAGCCAGTCTTATTACAGTTGAAAACCTGCTGAGAACTGTAGCCTTCCTTGGTCATCATCTCGTCGAAAGTTTTCTTAAATGCTTCGGCCGCTTTCCGTGTCCGAGCTGGCAGCCTCCCCATGACAGCACCACCGAATGGGTGCCAGTCCACGTGAAGCCTTGAACTCTGGTGTTGGCGTTGAAGTCCCTTCCCCTCCGTCGTCTTCCACCTGCGCAATCAAATTGCCGAAAATAGTGCTGGTCTTGTGGGCAATTGCCATCTCCGTTACCATATCGCCAGCGATTTGTTTTTCTTTTATCCAGATGAGGAGCAGCCGTTCCATCTCGTCGTGCACGTGGCTTCTCTTGCTGGACAAAATAGTGATGCCCTTCAACGGTGTAGCTGCTTTGATGGCATCCTTATGTTTAAGGATGGTGCCTATTGTCGACGGATTACGGCCGTATTCCTTTGCGATCACACTCAATCGCATACCAGCTTCGTACTTCTTGATGATCTCCATCTTTGTCTCCAAAGAGAGCATGCGCTTCTTTCCGTGAATTTCAACTTTCTTGGGACCCATGACTACGTTATCTTGTACATAAGTAAATACCCGTGTTATCCTGGTACCCCCCCTGAAAATTGCTTTAAACCACCAACTTTAATAATTAACCCACCCAAGACCACTATTTCAGTGTTTAAATAACTGCCTGATCATTAGTTCAAGCCCACCAAATATTTCTTCAACTATCACCTTAAACTAAATTCAAGACAGTTTCAAAGTTATTCTTTCCTATCTTCAATTTCCCCTTCATCAGATCAGCAAACAAATTATAATTACCTAACAATTCCCTTTTTAGTTTCAAACTAAAAGTACATAGTATAATCTATTTTCGTGAATGAACATATTTATGATAAAAAAAAAACATGATTTACTGTAAATGATTACAGCACCCAACTATAATATTAACCCTCTTACGCCGGAGCGGTAAATAAAAAATTGTCTCCCGTGTGCCGGAGGGGTTTCGGAGTGAGCGCGGAAGCGGAAAAAATATTTTTTTCAAAAAATCACAGCGCGCTTAGTTTTCAAGATTAAGAGTTAATTTTTGGCTCCTTTTTTTGTCATTGCCTGAAGTTTAGTATGCAACCATCCGAAATGAAAAAAATTATCATTATCATATATAAATAATGCGATATATGATAGCGCAAAAACGAAATTTCATATATAATTGTATTCAAATCGCGCTGTGCGCAAAACAGTTAAAGGTAATAAGTTTACTTTTTTTTCGTTGTAATGTACACTAAATTGCGATAATTTTGGTATATAACACATTGTAAAACAATAAAAGCAACACAGAGAAAATATTATCACAAAATAATGCATGAATTCGTAACGTGCGGACGTAAACAAAAAATTTTTTCAAAAATTCACCATAAATCTAAATATTGTCTAGAGACTTCCAATTTCTTTTCAAAATGAAGAAAAATGATTGAATATTACTATGCTGTAATAGAGTATTAGCTTACAATTTCAGTTTTCGACCATATCTGACGAGTTAAAGTTGACCGAATGTCGAATTTTTATATATATATTATTTATATGTTATTTCGGAAATAAGAAAAGCTACAACCTTCAAATATTTTTCGTTTTATTCTACATGAAATTGCGCACATTTTCATATATAAAACTCTATGAAATGCCTAATATGAAACGGACGAAATATTCCGAGAATGGGACGTACGTATTTCAGAGATTTGTGGCCTTGAATCCGCGTGCGGAGGGAAGGAAAGATTTTTTTTTAAATTCACCATAAATCTAAATATTTTGCTAGAGACTTCGAATTTGTTTCAAGATGAAGATAAATGACTGAATATTAACTAGACTGTAAGATTTTAGCTTACAATTGCGTTTTTCGACCATTTCGGTAGAGTCAAAGTTGACCGAACGTGGTTTTTTCTATTTATCGTGATTTATATGCAAATATTTCAAAAATGAGAAAAGCTACAACCTTCAATTATTTTTTGTTGTATTCTACATGAAATTGCGCACATTTTCATATATAAAACTTAAGTAACGGCTAATTTAGAATTGGGTGCAAAACATTACCGACAATCGCACGTATGATTTTTTCGGTTTTTTCGGAAAGTTGTACCGCGCGGACGTAAGGAAAATGTTATTTTTTCATAAATTCACCATAAATCGAAATATTGTGCTAGAGACTTCCAATTTGTTGCAAAATGAAGGTAAATGCTTGAATATTACTAGAATATAAGCGTTTTAACTTACAATTGCGTTTTTCGACCATTTCGGTAGAGTCAAAGTTGACCGAAGGTTGAAATTTTGGCAATTATCGTTATTTATATGAAAATATCTCAAAACTGATAAAAGCTACAACCATGGGTTGTTTTTTTAGTTTATTGTGGCATGAAATTGCGCACATTTCCATATATAAAACTTATTTATGGCTAATTTTAAAATAAAATGGTGCAAACATTACCACAATCGCATGTATGAGTTTTTTTTCGGAAGAGTTACCGCGCGGACGTAAGGAAAAAGTTTTTTCATAAATTCACCATAAATCGAAATATTGTGCTAGAGACTTCCAATTAGTTGCAAAATTAAGGTAAATGATTGAATATTACTAGAATATAAGCGTTTTAGCTTACAATTGCGTTTTTCGACCATTTCGGTAGAGTCAAAGTTGACCGAAGGTTGAAATTTTGGCAGTTATCGTTATTTATATGAAAATATCTCAAAACTGATAAAAGCTACAATCATGAGTATTTTTTTGTTGTATTCTACATAAAAATGCGCACATTTTCATAATACTTCATGTAACGGCTAATTTAAAATGGTACAAAAATTTTGTCAAAGTGACGAAATAATTTCCGAGATGTGTCACAGATACTTTTTAGTGCGGCAAGAAAGAAATTCGCGCTTGCGCGCCTGCGTAACGATTGTAAACAAAACAACACCTTGATCCGTGAACTCCCAGCATCAAGGCGCGTGATTCAAATGTTTTAGGCTGGTAGGCCTATAAGTATTTTTCCGCGAATTTAAAAAAAAACTTTTGTAAGTCAACGTAAAATACGTCCAGTCGGCACACGGGAGACAAAAAATATCGACGTTAAAATACGTCCAGTCGGCGTAAGAGGGTTAATGTGTAAACAGCAATATACAGCAATAAAAATCTAGTTTTGTCTTTTGTTTACGTTTAGAATCGGCTGATGGACGTTTATTACCGAAAGAATTATTTTGGAAAACAATTTAGTTGCTAAAAGAACGAATTTATCAATGGATTAATATTATTATTAACTTTGTACATAATAGTTTTATGATATTATGATACAGTAATTCATATTTCATTGAGAGAGAGAGAGAGAGAGAGAGAGAGAGGAGAGAGAGAGAGAGAGAGAGAGAGAGCCTTGTGACGAGAGTGACTTGAATGGCTTGAGAGAGCAGCTTAGGACGAATAACTTGAATAGCTTGAGTGAACAGCTTTGGGACTAGAGTACTGTTGACTATCTTTAGCTCGAGAATAACAATGAAATTTGTATTTTAAATATTTTATGATGATAAGAAATGAATCATGGATATGGGAATAAAGGATTTTTACTTCCTTTTCTTTTAGACTGTTTATAATATGTGATAATCATTGAGTCCGCTATAAAAGTTGTATTGAAGCACAGTTTCGTAAATCACAGAAAGAATAAAAATATGGCAACACATATTTTTATTCTTTCGGGGACCATCTTGTTCTTTTATTACGATAATAATAGATCAGTTTTATAGTTTTTTTTTTTTTTCTGTAAGTGATGAGAGAGAGAGATTTTGCTATTTACATTCATAGTATTTGAAAATTTGTAAATGAGTTTATCCTAAAAATGCATTTAGTCATGAAAAAGAAGAAGAAAACAGTAATTAGTGAATCTTGCTCTATGATAAAATTCGTGATTTCGTTAATTTTCCGGAATATACGTAGCATTTGGGCTTCACAAAAAAAGTAAGTAAAGTGATTTATGACAGGTTACTTACGTAAAAATACATTGGTATGACGTTTTGTAGAACGGTGAACGTCCACGGTGGTCATATGGTATTTTTTTTCGTGGAAAGTTAATATATTTTATTTTCTGAATAAAAAATAGTTACTGTACTGCTTAGAGTACCATACTGTATATTAAGTAATCACATCAAAATAAAGTAATCATTGTTCATTGTATACTATAAACATGGTAAAGTGTATTTTTGTCTTTTGAAAAATGGATTCCCAAGGAATTAATTCCTTGAAGAGGTTTTTTATTATTATGAAGATATGCCAATAATATATAAGATTGGCGTTTTATTATGAATATATGACAGTAATATATAAGGTAAAAATGGTTTTATTACGTTTACGCTTCATCGCCGATCGCAAACAACATACGATAATCTATGACAGTTATCGTTTGTATGACTGCAGTATTCAGAGAAGTTGATTTACGTTATACCAAAACAATAATGAAGTTCGAATTGAAAATTTATGTTTTTCTTAATGTTATTACTACTGTAATTACACTACTACTATTAACATTTCTAAAAGGTTAAGAATGACAAAGGTGCTGTGAAGTATAACTCAATGTTTACATTTCTGCTGGCCGCTCAACTACAAGTTGATGTCAATGACGGAATTATTCCATGAATAGGCTATATATTATGAAGATATGCCAATAATATATAAGGTGAGAATGGTTTTATTACCTTTATTGTCAGTTAATATCATAATGTGAATCTGTTCATGCATTTGTTGGTTAACGGAACCGGACGGGGCTTAGCCTACCACTGACAAGCCCGGATGCTGTGATTCATACCAGTGATATATAGACCGAGAAGTGGTCCAAGGAAAAACCTGTGATTAACTGAATCCGTGATTGCTGATCCGTGACTAAGCGAGGCCCCACTGTAAAGTTTTCACACAACACGATAATACGTACTGCAACGAAATCACTAATGAATTTACGTTACTAAACGAAATCGTTGGACCTAACGAATGCCGCATGCGTACGATAAAGATGCTGGTACGAAGTGGCCGAGGTAGGCACACCACCACGTACGTATTAGATGCATGATGGGAGGGATGCTGTCCAATAGGAGAGAAGGATCTCATGGCGGTGACTAGCATCAGGAACCAATGGGAGAGCAGGACGTTGGTGGCAAGTCTACTAGTACTAAGATGGCGGCGCGTGGCGCAAGTTTCAAAATTGTTATCCGGGCGAATCTCGGACTTTCAGAAACCTTTCGTATCTTGAAAACTTTTCGTATGTAGAGCCGTTAAATTTTTCGCATTGGCTTTCGTATCTCGAGTTTTTCGTAAGTTGAGCCTTTCATATCTCGAGGTACCACTGTATATTGTAAAGGTATTCATTTTAAGTGACTGTCGTTTGATAGGGCTTTTGGACCCAGGCACAGGGGTCCCTCATACCGCTTGCGTTTCATGCTTGCTGAATCGAAGTGGTTTTCTCCGCAAGGCTGCTCTTTGCTCCATACATATGAGAGCCTTGCTCCCTGAATGGAATCCAACTTCTGGTGGTAGTAAAACCCACCAAGTATTCCAGATCAGGTGAGAATGTTTTGTGTTTCGTATAAGAAACCTTTAGCTCTAATGGCTGAGTGGAATTTTGTCTAGCTGCACTAACCACTATCCTCTTCTTAATGTGGGAATCAGCTAAATTTAACAGTAGGTAAGATTCATCTCAAATAATATAAATTTTCATAATAAAATTTATTACAGGCAGTCCCCGGGTTACGACGGGGGTTCCGTTCTTGAGACACGTCGTAAGCCGAAAATCGTCGTAAGCTGGAATGACGCTTGGAAATATGTCTTAAACTAATAAAAAGTTATAAAAACCTTACTTGTAATCCTTTGGTTACACTACATGTTGTTTCCTGTAGTTTTATGTACAACCTGGAGTTATTTTCATAAAAGAATGCTGGTTCTTGAAGGTAAAAATTATTGTAATCCTCTGGTGACATTACATTCTTGAAGTTTTCTGTACAACCTGGAGTGATTTTGCCAAATCTTGAGGGCTACAAGAACAGCTGATTACTATTTACGTATCATATAGACTAATTAAAGTAAACGTAACTTTAAATAGGCTTATATATTAGTATCAACAAAACATTTCCTGCCATGAGTCAGAGGCCGTTTAATGAAACGAACACTTCTCTGTCCTATCTGTTCAGAAAATAAACGTTACGTCAATCCTCGAGACCATTGTTGCCAAGGCGTCTCTCTCTCTCTCTCTCTCTCTCTCTCTCTCTCTCTCTCTCTCTCTCTCTCTCTCTCTCTCTCTCTCTCTCTCTCTCTCTGATCAAATTATGTACTGGATAATGTCTCTCTTTGGATACTTCGATTTTGCCAAATCTTGAGGGCTACAAGAACAGTTGATTACTATTTACGTATCATATAGACTAATTAAAGTAAACGTATCTTTAAATAGGCTTATATTATTAGTATCAACAAAACATTTACTGGCATGAGTCAGAGGCCGTTTAACGAAACCAATACTCTCTCTCTCTCTCTCTCTCTCTCTCTCTCTCTCTCTCTCTCTCTCTCTCTCTGATCAAATTACTGGATAATGTCTCTCTTTGGATACTTTGGAATTTGCGTTTGTAATCTAACCAGAAGCTTCGTTTTGTTATTATTACTGGAAACAAGCAATGATTTTTTCATTATTTGCGCTTTTGGACTGTTATTTGTAAACTTTGCGCACCGCAAGCTAGTATGTATTCATTCGCTCGGAAACTAGTTCCGCATATGAGGCGTCACTAAAAAACATAGAAAAATACGACATAAAAAGTGTCGAAAATCATCATAACCTCAAAATTTTTGTTGTAATCTAACCAGAAACTTATTTTTATTAATATACTGTGCTAAACTATAAAGGATTTTTATCATAGTATGGGCGTTTTTTTAAAAGCGTCGTTAAGCTCGGAGCATCGGAAGCGTCAGCTTCGTAACCTCGGAACAAGCGTCGTAACCCAGGATGGATTTTTCCATTGAATATTTAAGAAAAAGCGTCGTAACCTCGGAACCCGGAACCGTCGTAACCCGGGGACTGCCTGTAGTTTGTATACTTACCTACTGTTAAAGTAGACCCACCTAGCCTCCCCACAACTTAGTGGGGTGTCAAGGAGAATTCTGACAAGAGCTAAATCATTTGAAACACACCTGGTGGAGAACAGGTAAACTAGACAGTCATCCGGGCAGCCATTCGATTTTTTTTTTTTTTTGAATGCCGACTCGCCTAATCGGCGAGATATAGCTAAATTTAGCAGTAGGTAAGTATCCAAATAATAAAAATCAAATAATTCTGAAAAGGCCTCTATTATGAATAGAGGGGCTCCATTAAAAGATTTATTGAAAAATAAAGCACAAGTTAATGTAGACTGTAATAGAAAGGCATGTGAATATTGTTAGAGAAATTACATGGCAAAATATTAACTAATGTGCTGCAGTCTGCAGACAGTAACATGTCACAATCATACTGCCCTGTAATTCAACATTTACATTGTACAGTCTAAGTTAGGCTAGCCTGTAAGAATAACTTAGACTTTCATAGCTAGCCAAGGCTTGAGCTGTATTTCATAGTCTGTTGATGGGTGCAGATAGAAAAATCAGCATTCCTGAAGGTTATGCAAAGTTAGGCTACCTTTGCTAAGCTAAGGTTAGGCTATGGTAGGCTACCCTTGGTTATTTGATGATCAACCCTGGTAGACTGGCAGTTTACTTGTAGACTAGTTAGTTGGTAAAGTTTACCTTTCAAGCTATAATGTAGTATAAATTTGAAGTATTGGGTAAAAATGAAATGGTAAAATTGAAAAATAGCCTACTACCTCTTACGAGTGTTCTGGCCAATTAAATTCCTCTGTATACAAGGAGGTTGGAGAACATCTTGATGACATTCATTATTTTATCAGCTCAAAAAGCAGGGTGTAGTTGCCTGTGGTCAAAAACATACATTTACTTGAGGTTATTTCAACTGTTATAAAGATTTTCATGAGAGAAAAAAAGTCACTATCTTGTGAAATATCCTCTGTTCTTGTGTGATCCTGTTTCTATATGGAACACACTTGATGGGCCAGCACTGGGTGCCAGAAGTGGCTTTGTTGCTGCTGGTCTTTGCAGTCGCTGCCATTGCCATTTCTCAGAATCATTGTATGATAAGGCGCCTTACGTGCACACGATTATCACTTGTTTGTCTAATCTCTCCCCTTTATATCTATGGTACACCCCAGGTTGGGAACCACTGCTCTAGGCTGTCAAGTCTTGGCGGCACAGTGGAGGTGTAACTCTGTGTTCACTTCTAACTACTTAGGGGTTGTCTGTATCCAGTAGGAAGGGCTGTCTGTATCCAGTAGGAAGACTGCTATACACTAGCACCTATAGTTGTGGCAGTGAAGATTCCTCCTCATCTTCCCTTATTGTGTTACAGACAGTCACAGTACGTATAGGTTTTCATTATCGACCCCATCGTGGTATGTGAGGAACCTGATGTATTGGAGATCGTACATGGTAATATCATTCTCACCTTTTGTTTTGATTGCATTATTATGCTTAGTTGTATTTGCTTTCTCTCTCTTTGGTACAGACAAACAAAGTTCACTAGAGTAGATAATGTCGGACAAATGTTGCAGATGCATTGGTCCTTCTTGGAGAGCTATCCTGAACTGATCAAGAACCACGCTTTTTGGGGAGCAAAATTTGTGGCAATGTTTTAGGTGTGAGGTGGCACAGCAACTCAGGTGGGTAGGTGGTAACTCTTTAAGGATCATGTTTAATTGTGGGTTTAGCTCTCATTAGCTCTGCATTCCTGAGGCACAGAGGCCAAACTTGCCATTCTGTGTTGTACACTCAACCAATGGCTATGTTCAAGGTCCACGTTCCATCTCCTTGCAATAGTGGACCTCACTTGATGAAGATCCTCATCTAACAAGAACTTGCCTTGGGATCACATGCATTTAGCTAGCAGCAATAAGGATATTTCTAATGTCTGATAATTTGGTTATAGGGAAATCTCTTAGCCCCCTGAAGCATTCAAAGTTGAACTCAGGTAATGATAAGGAGTAAGTTTCACCTCAAAAAATTATTTTTATAAAAGTAATCTTTTAGGTACTTGCCCTCTATCATTCAGATCTCTTTTTCTTCCCTTCTTATGAGGGTTATTATTGGGAGCATTTGTTAACGATTGTTTCAGTTTTAACACTAGTTGAACCTGTGCCAAGTAGCTGTAGATAAAGCTAATGATGGAGGGTAAGTACCTAAAAAACTGATTTTATCATAAAAATCATTATTTTATATTCATTTTATCTTTTAGCATCCAAAGTAATTCTATAATACTACGTACACAGTTTTAAAATGCAGTGAAAAGGGAAATATCAGCAAAAATAATGCACGTCATATTAAAAACCTACTTACGAACAATTCAAGATACGAATGACCATCTGGAACGTAACTTGTTCGTAATTTTCTAGTAAGACAGTTGTACTGCAAGCCTGGCGTTCCATGATTGATGAGCCATTTGTTCTGATGTTGAGTAACAAAATGTTTATTGACTTGTGTCAACGAGCAGGGGGAAAGGATGGTTTCCCTTCATCCCAGTCAGTTGGCAAAGAAGATACATGAGTGGACAGCTTGCTACACTGTCTAGCTATAGTTAGATACATATCATGATGGAGGAATGTTTAGTAGACCAGCTCAGATTACATCTTTTGGAGTTTTGGCTTCTTGATCTCCCAGAAGCACTTAACCCTTAAACGCCGACTGGACGTATTTTACGTCGACATTTTTTGTCTCTCGGGTGCCGACTGGACGTATTTTACGTCGACATACAAAAGTTTTTAAAAAAATTCGCGGAAAAGTACTTTTAGGCCTACCAGCCGAAAACTCTTGAATCACGCGCCTTAGGGGATGCTGGGAGTTCACGGATCAAGGTGTTGTTTTGTTTACAATCGTTACGCAGGCGCGCAAGCGCGAATATCTTTCTTGCCGCGCTAAAAAGTATCTGTGACACATCTCGGAAATTATTTCGTAACTTTGACATAATTTTTGTACCATTTTAAATTAGCCGTTACATGGAGTATTATATATGAAAATGTGTGCATTTTTATGTAGAATACAACAAAAAAATACTCATGATTGTAGCTTTTATCAGTTTTGAGATATTTTCATATAAATAACGATAATTGCCAAAATTTCAACCTTCGGTCAACTTTGACTCTACCGAAATGATCGAAAAACGCAATTGTAAGCTAAAACTCTTATATTTTAGTAATATTCAATCTTCTACCTTAATTTTGCAACTAATTGGAAGTCTCTAGCACAATATTTCGATTTATGGTGAATTTATGAAAAAACCTTTTCCTTACGTCCGCGCGGTAACTCTTCCGAAAAAAATCATACATGCGATTGTGGTAATGTTTGCACCATTTTAAAATTAGCCATTATATAAAGTTTTATATATGGAAATGTGCGCAATTTCATGCACAATACAACTAAAAACAACCCATGGTTGTAGCTTTTATCAATTTTTAAATATTTTCATATAAAAAATGATAAGTGACAAATTTTCAACCTTTGGTCAACTTTGACTCTACCGAAATGGTCGAAAAACGCAATTGTAAGCTAAAACGCTTATATTCTAGTAATATTCAATCATTCACCTTCATTTTGCAACAAATTGGAAGTCTTTAGCACAATATTTCGATTTATGGTGAATTTATGAAAAAATTACTTTTTGTTTCTTTACGTCCACTAGCGGTAACTCCTCCGAAAAAATGATTCGTGCGATTGTGGTAATGTTTGCACCATTTTAAATTAGCCGTTACATAAAGTTTTATATATGAAAATGTGCGCAATTTCATGTAGAATACAACAAAAAATAATTGAAGGTTGTAGCTTTTCTCATTTTTGAAATATTTGCATATAAATCACGATAAATAGAAAAAAAACCATGTTCGGTCAACTTTGACTCTACTGAAATGGTCGAAAAACACAATTGTAAGCTAAAACTCTTACAGTCTAGTAATATTCAGTCATTTATCTTCATTTTGAAACAAATTCGAAGTCTCTAGCACAATATTTAGATTTATGGTGAATTTAAAAAAAAATTTCCTTCCCTCCGCACGCGGATTCTCCGCCACAAATATCCGAAATGCGTACGTCCCATTCTCGGAATATTTGGTCCGTTTCATATTAGGCATTTCATAGAGTTTTATATATGAAAATGTGCGCAATTTCATGTAGAATAAAACAAAAAATATTTGAAGGTTGTAGCTTTTCTTATTTCCGAAATAATTGCATATAAAAAAAAATATATACAAAAATTTGACATTCGGTCAACTTTAACTCGTCAGATATGGTCGAAAACTGCAATTGTAAGCTAATACTCTTACAGTATAGTAATATTCAATCATTTGTCTTCATTTTGAAAGAAATTGGAAGTCTCTAGGACAATATTTAGATTTATGGTGAATTTTTGAAAAAAATATTTGTTTACGTCCGCGCGTTGCATTATTTTGTGATAATATTTTCTCTGTGTTGCTTTTATCGTTTTACAATGTGTTATATACCAAAATGATCGGAATTTAGTGTACATTACAACGAAAAAAAGTAACTTGTTACATTTAACCGTTTTGCTCACAGCGCGATTTGAATACAATTATATATGAAATTTCGTTTTTGCGCTATCATATATCGCATTATTTATATATGATAATGATATTTTTTTTCATTTCTGATGGTTGCATACTAAACTTCAGCCAATGACAAAAAAACAAAAGGAGTAAAAAATGGACTTAATCTTGAAAACTAAGCGCGCAGTGATTTTTTGAAAAAAAAAAAAAATTTTCCGCTTCCGCGCTCACTCCAAAACACCTCCGGCACATGGGAGACAATTTTTTTTCAGTAAGATGGATGATGAGGGAACATCACCCACTTGTACTGAGACTCGTTTGCTGTTGGATCTGTGGTGGCAGCTCAGTAGGTTGTAGAAGCACCTAGCTCCTTTTGGACATAATAGCATCTTGCCTAGAGTTCTCAGAGCAAGGCTGAGGTCGAGTGGCAGAATTGACTAGCTTCTCTCCTTTTCCTCCTCCCTTTGCTTTGTAGGAGGCTAGTCTGAGTATATGCTACACTGGGTTGATCAGAAAATGCCAAAAATGTAAAAGAAAACTTTAGAACAAAGTTGTTCAGAGCATGACTAAACATTAGCTACATTCAGAAATATTGAATGAAGTGGTGTATTAGTGCAGATTAGTTCTGCTATTGGTAATGTCATGCTGATGGGGTCCAGGGATTACAAAGCCCCTCTGGGCAGATCAGGGCAGGGCACCATAAATATAAGGCTAGGTAAAGATGTATCCTTGAAACATTCTTGATTAAAGAGGAAGCCATGACCAGGTCTGACCAGGTCACATGTTTGGACTCCAATACACTTTGATCGTATTCTGTAGTTATTGTAAGCTAACTGTCCTATTTGATATCTTTGATACTGTATATTTCAAACACAACACTTACACTTATTAGGTTTAACCTATTTATATGAAAATCATAAACTAGTACCCATGGTCTGTTGTGGCTTGGTAACAATGTACAATAATTAGAAGGTGATAGGTGATTGGATGGAGGTCGCTGCTATAACCCAATTTCTCTTTGGCTGCTGTCCAGTGCAGAAAGGTACCCAACAAACTTGCATGCAAGCCCTGTGTTTTTTTTTAGTGTCTGTTATATGGCTATTACTTGTTTTTGGATGAATGTTTTTCAGTAAACTTGTAGGGGTAAGTTCGGCAGTCCTGATTCTGTGCAAGGAGCTTGCTGAAGTAGGTCAACAAGAAGAGTAGGAAGGGCCAGAAGTATTCACCTTAATTCTGGTAGGGGAGGGTACAGATACCTTCGCCATATGACATTGTCAGACTTGTTTGGTTCCTCGTTTCCAGACCTTCATGTCTCTTTATGTATTTGCTGCGCATTTGCCCCTGCTCAGTTCAAGCTCGGCAAAAGATAGCACGGCACTTGTTCTTCAACAGTGCTGGCTTAGGTGTGCATGCAGCTCTCTCTCCTTGTTAGACCCTGGCACATTTGATGGCTTTGCTGGCTGCTCGAGGAATGACATAATGACGAGGCGTTGAGGAAGAGGCAAAGTCAAGGTGTACTATTCTGATTTATTGTCACAAAATCGCGAACTGGTTAAGAACTATTACGCGCGTAAGAGTAACATTTGACATTATGAAAAACAGGTATCTATATACAGCCAGATGTGTTTTTTCACGCCTGGAAAAATGATTAACAAATTGGAAAGAGAGTTCTGTACATATGGGTGGAAAGCTTGCAATGTCTGACGTATTTTCGCAATTACAGTTATATCGTTTGATTCGGGAGTGCTGGATGATTATTTCTTGAGAGTACTCGGTGTGGCATGCAGAATTTTTGTTTTTCAAGCGAGGATGCCCTGAGGTAAACATTTATTCACATTCTATTGCTTTCTAATGGATAACTTTGCTTATAATATGCGTAGAGCTTGGGTAACAAAAGAATTTAACTCTGGAAAGAAAAATCTTTGTGTGAAATATAAAATCTAGGTAAGTAAGGAAAACTATTGCTATCTCAACCATCACCCATTCAAATTATGAGTGGTTTGGGGCACATAACTACATTTATATAATTAGAATTTCAATATTTCACTTTTGAACACTGAAATTTTCAATTATTAAACAAGTTTTACTGTTATTTTTCAGTCATATCTTGAATCCATGAGGTACTGGGGTCATTAATTTCAATTTCAATGCATTTGAACGGGAAGAGAGGTATGAAAACTGTATGATTGGCAACAGTTCCTTAAAGGTATGTATGAAACGGTATGATACAAGATATATACGGTATATATGGTTTAAAGGATTAAATCTTTGTTAGTTAGCCCTCCTCGGCCTAGGAAGATCCTGTTGGAGAAGTTGTCTCTAAATGAGGTTTTTTCCGATATATATATATATATTATATATAATATAAGATATATATATATATTATATAGATATATATATAATATAGATATATATTAGGTATGATATATATAATATATATAATGGAATATAGATAATGAGATATATATTAGATATATATATATTATATATGTATATATAGATATGTATAGTATATATATATGACGATCGATATATTTATATATGATATATAGATATAGATATATATATATTTATAATATAAATAATATATTATATATATAATAGATATAGATATTAGAGATAGATATCTAGATAGATATATATATATATATATTATATATTTATGTAGGTAGATAGATATAAGTATTAAGATATATATATATATATATATATAATAATATATATGTATATTATATATATATATATATATAGTATATATATATATATTATAATATTATATATATACATACACAGATATAATATATAGTCGTATAATATATAAATATAATATATAATATTATATATATATATAAATATATATACTATAATATAAATATTATTATATAATATTATTAATATATTATATATATTATATATATTACTATATATATATAGATATACATACACATATATATACTAAATACACACATTCTATATATATATATATATATATATATATCTATATATATATATATATAATATATATATATATATATAACACGCATATACATATAGTACATATACAAATACATAATTGTGTATATGTAAATATAGACACATACTGTCAGTTTACCTTTACGACTTAAATGTCAAACTGTAAATACCTCGTATATGGTACGCAAGATTAGGGTACGTTGTGGTTTTTTTATTACCGAAATTTTCACTCATTTGTACTGAAAGTTCATTATAGGTCATGTATAGTCTACTGGGTTTTTCCGAGCTATTGTCGGCACGTGGATATTATACAATATCTGCAAGAACTCGTCCCTTCTATAGTAGTTGGCAGGAATTCTTGATAAATTCCAATTGTATGACATCTCTAAATTCTTGAAGCCCATAGGATATGTTTATGCCTCAACAGAATTATTAGGTTTGCACCTGTTTTCTGTCTGTCTGTGTTGCCTTTCCACATCAAATGATTATTAACTCTTGGTGGCCGTTAATGTAAATTCAAAACCATCAAATAGTTTAGGATCATGATCATCTGAGTACCGGAAACTATTTTTGAGAAGGGCAGTTTTTTTTTTTTTTTTTTTTGAGGGTGGGGGAATATGTCTTGTTTGCAAAGTATTTTCAAGTTATATATAGCAAAATGAAATACAGCTTCAAAGTTGACTTTATCTTGAACTGTGATAGATGTGAACAAATACGGTGAAAGAAATCTTGGTTTCTACAGTAACGTTAATCTTTGCAATACTCCCTAAGGCTTGCACGTGGTCATGTGCTTATCAGACGAGCAGCTCAGTATTTGATCTTCTTCCTCTGCTTAAAGTTTTTGAAGTAATTGCGTTTATTCACTATATCCACACGTGTATATATATATATATATATATATATATATAATATATAGATATATTATATATATATATATATATATATATATATATATATATATGTGTGTGTGTGTGTGTGTGTATAAAATTGTTTCTGTTCCGTGAAATCCAATTCTGGTCATATGAAGAAAGTGAAGTGAATGCTTAAGCTCTTCTTAACTGTCACGTTGCTGGTTGAATAATGGTTCATTGATGCATTTGTAGCATGTTGATGTCAGCTCTTGGTGTGCTTTTCTGGAACATCATCTGGTATTTATCACGGCTGTAGGTAAATTTGTCACGTTTTAAAGCGGCGGATTGGTTTTCGAGGGTATATTTGGACAGTGTTACAAAATGTAGATTGTCATTGATTTTCAAGGTTACGGCGTTTGCTATTTCAATTTTATATCGGGTGAATGATTTCTTTTACAGGAGAGGACTTAGGACTTTCATTTCTGCTGAAACATCGTATTTTGCGCGACGATGATCAATTCACCTGTTAAGCTTTCTTAGTAAATAACAAAGAGCCTCTTAAAGGTCACCTGTCGCATTGCATCGAGTCTGCCGAACAAAGTTTATAAGAAAGTAAAAGAATACTTTGGCTGGCCGCCTTATGATGGACAGTTGATAAGGAATAATGTTTTACCGGCCTTTTGCTTCCCCTCAAGACGTCATTTATCCCCTGATGGGTCGTGCAGTATTCATAAAGGTTTCGGAGAGTTTCTTCAATCTCACTTGAGAATAAAGGAAACGGTTGAAATGTCGGAGGTTATGGAGGAGAGGGGTGTTGGGAAAAACAGCATTTGTCAATTATTCATGGAAAAAGGAATGTTGAAGATTATATATACATACATATATGCACAAACATATATATATGTGTATATAATATATATACATATAAGATAGTATATGATATATATTATATATATATCTATATATATAATGTTTATTCTTACCTTTACACACTATACACTCAAGCATAGACGATTGGGTTTGTACACACACACACAGGGTAGAGTGGGGTAAAAGGCCTCCCCCTATTTTCTTGCTTATTACATATCATAGCAACTTAGTCAACTGATCATTGCAGCAACACCATCTGCCTGAAGCTTTCTATACCAAACAGCCAGGGAGAACTAGAATGGGAAACAGCCAGCACGCATTTTTCTTCTTTGGACACATTTCATGTAAGTATGCGTTCTATATCAGGGATATCATGTACGGACATTTTGTCAGTAAAGTCCGTACTTTAACTACAGTTACTTTAAATGAGAACTAAGAAATATCTTGCAATGCAATCCAGACTTGAAAACTTAATTGAGGTACAGGTGGATTAAGTTTTCTTAAAAAATGGCATGTGGGGTAAAAGGCCCACCACGTTTTGGGGCAAGAAGCCCAGGGGCTTTTTACCCCATCCGATCAGTTGGACGTGTAACCAGTGGTGAAAGAAGACAGACTACATCTTATTTGTGCAATACATGCAGCTGGAGTTTGTCTTCCTCTTATTTTTTTATTTGCCCGTAAAAGGATGACTCCACTACTTATGATCGGCAGCCCACCTGGATCAATTGCCAGATGCACAGCAAATGGATGGTCTAATGCTGATTGTTTCGTACTCTGGCTACATCACTTTGTTTAAATTGTTAAGCCAAGTCGAGCAGAAAAGCAAATTACAATTCCAGAAGGCCACCACAGTCACAGGACTTTAGCCAGAGAGAATGGAGTAATGTAAAGAAACAAATTAGTCTACCCTCTTTACTTGTGTCATTCTTGTTCTTCTGTAAAATTCATCCGTTATTTCTTTTATTTGTGTTATTCTTGGTGCTATATAAAGTAAATTTATTTCTAATTGTGCTGTTACAGCTGTCATGTAGAGGAAGTGTCAATTTATTTTACAATTTTGCTAATTTCAGTTCCTATGAATACCAGAAAGTTCCCAGGTTTTAAAAGAAACTAAGAATTCTAAGTTGAATTATTCGTGAATATTTTTGTGTGGAACGGTAAATTTTTTATATTTAGCAAAAACAGACGCCTATTTTTCAATATAAGTGGATGTTTTCATGAAGTACTACAATATCTTGGTATGGGGCAAAAAGCCCTCACCCTGGGCTTCTTACCCCACCCATGGGGTAAAAGGCCCCCTTTGTTCTTTTTTTTTTAGGTCCCGTTTTTACTATCCTAAATTGATAACAGCTTCTCATGATTATGATCGTTGGTAAACCAATAACAAAGCTTTCTAGAAATATCTCTACTAGGTCAATAGCTGAAATACTGTAGACAATATAAGCATTTCTCCTTAAGGGGGCCCTCTTACCCCACTCTCCCCTATATATATATATATATATATATATATATATCTATATATATATATATATATATATATATATGTGTGTGTGTGTGTGTGTGCGTGTGCGTGCGTGTGCGTGTGTGTGTGTGTGTGTGTGTGTGCATGCTTTCACGAATAAGTTAGGTGAGATTGGGCCACACAAGTTGAACTGAGGGGAATTAGAGAAAAAATGAAAGGTTTGAAAAGAAAGAAGTAAACGAAACTGCCAGGGAAACTGCTGGTTAACTTGGGCAAATCGGTGAAAAGGAGAAATATTGCTGAATCATCCAGTTTTATGAGCTTGGTAGAGCTTGCAATGACCTATTTACAGGTTTTCTTGTTAAGCATATATCTAGTCCAAACCAGCGACTCAATCGTCTGTGAGCGCCTCGGCGGCGTGGTTGGTATGGTATTAGCGTCCCACCTCGGTGGTCGTGGGTGCGATTCTCGGCCATTCCATTGAGGAGTGAGAGATGTGTATTTCTGGTGATAGAAGTTCACTCTCGACGTGGTTCGGAAGTCACGTAAAGCCGTTGGTCCCGTTGCTGAATAACCATGCAACGTAAAAGCACCATACAAACAAACAAACAAACCAATCGTCTGTGTTCGAGTGTATGAGGTTGTAAAGGTAACAGTAAGCAATTTGATGCTTTTATCTGCCCAGACCTGATGGAGTAGGCCCACTTCCTAAAATGGGCATTATGTGGTAATCAGGAAATCAAGATAGGAGTAGAATTAGTCCGAAAATTGAAGCAGATGCATTGGTTTTATAACTATACAAAGGAATAAATACTTGCGTAAGCCAGGGTAGAAACCATGTCAAGATTTGGTGAGTGATGAAGAAATCAAACCAGTTCAGCTAAAAGTTTTTAAAGCGACCTTGTAGGGATGTGAATCATACAGGGGCTACATGGGGTAGGTTGGTACAGCCAAGCTCTAGACCTTGGGTACGGTCCTGGGTACGGCATAGGATAAGAGAGGACCAGTTTTATGAGTAGATATTTTTGTGCTTACTGAATGGATTAGGCGAGAAATAAGAATAAAAGACTTTACTTTTAATTTAGTCTCTCATATAGCGGTCATGACGAAGAAATAAATGGTGAAGATTTTGAATTACCTTAAAGAATACGAATGTGCAGTACCAAAAGCTTTCTTCGTAGGGGACTCGTTTAAGGCAGAAAATTATTTCCTCCAAACTTGAAGAATAGCATGATTTCTACAGCGGCAGGATTAACGATTTGAGGGCTGATGAAGGTGATTTCCCCCTTGTTTCATCTTTTCATTAATTTTTATTTTATCCAGCCGCTGCAAGTAGGTGTGGTAAGAATAAGAAGCAGAAAAGAAGGTAGTTTTTTATCAAAAGGAAAAGTTTCTATTCCTCTTTCCCCTACTCTTCGCACCTACTAGAATGGTCTTCTCTCTCTCTCTCTCTCTCTCTCTCTCTCTCTCTCTCTTTGTCGCAACATGAAGGTGATAGTATATACTAATCAGCTGCTTTATATGTGGGTGTTACAACTTATAGTAACTAGAATATTTTGTGGTAATATCGCTACTTGAAGGATTGGAAAGTAATGAAATAAGGGCAGGCTTAGTAAAGATTGCAGAAGTGATAAGAAAGGCACGATTGAGATGGTCTGGGCATGTATTGAAGATGGATGACTAGGAGGGAGTGAAAGGGCTTGGGAGGAAGCTGTTAAAGGAAGAAGATCGAGAGGGAGACAGAGAATGAGATGGCGAGATAAAGTGAAGGAAGTTGTGGAGAGAAGAGGTTTAGTGGAGGATGATGCCTTTGATAGAAGGCAGAGGTAAAGGCGCATCAGGCAACCAACCCCTTAATGTAGGGATATCGGCGGGAAAGAAGGAGATATGTGTAGGTATGCATTTTCACAGTAGTATATACTATCTTGGGTAACACCAGTGAAGGTTGTGTCAAGTTCCAACGTTAATCATTAAATGTATCGTTGTGGTATTTGGGTGGGGATTATAGAGCTAAGAAGGGTTTTATGTTGGTTGTATTTTGTTTAATAAGATTTAAGTTTTGCATGAGAAGCATGTCTGTTAAACGCAATTACATACTTTTTTGATGCACATGGTGATCTCTTTTGTGAAGCCTTGGATTCTGTAGTATCACAGTTAGGAATTAAAACTAGTGCGGCATTACTTAGTTACAGTGGAAATGTTTTTGAACGAAATATTCGCCCTAACTTGCACAAAAGCATGGATGCCGTTGCAGCATTGAATGTTGGTTCTGTTATTAATGTTTATCGGTAGCATAGTTTCGAGCTCTATTTTGCCGAATAT
>NC_061109.1:55995303-55997803 GCF_015104395.2 Macrobrachium nipponense
ATATTCGGCAAAATAGAGCTCGAAACTATGCTACCGATAAACATTAATAACAGAAACCAAAACCTTCAATGCTGAAACGGCAATCCATGCTTTTGTGCAAGTTAGGGCGAATATTTCGTTCAAAAACACTTCCACTGTAACTAAGTAATGCCGCACTAGTTTTAATTCCTAACTGTGATACTACAGAATCCAAGGCTTCACAAAAGAGATCACCATGTGCATCAAAAAAGTATGTAATTGCGTCTAACAGACATGCTTCTCAAGCAAAACTTAAATCTTATTAAACAAAATACAACCAACATAAGACCCTTCTTAGCTCTATAATCCCCACCCAAAATACCACAACGATACATTTAATGATTAACGTTGGAACTTGACACAACCTTCACTGGTGTTACCCAAGATAGTATATACTACTGTGAAAATGCGTACCTACACATATCCTTCTCCTTCTTTCCCGCCGGTATCCCTACATTAAGGGGTTGGTTGCCTGATGCGCCTTTACCTCTGCCTTCTATCAAAGGCATCATCCTCCACTAAACCTCTTCTCTCCACAACTTCCTTCACTTTATCTCGCCATCTCATTCTCGTCTCCCTCTCGATCTTCTCCTTTTAAACAGCTCCTCCCAAGCCCACCCTTTCACTCCCTCCTCGTCATCCATCTTCAATACATGCCCAAACCATCTCAATCGTGCCTTTCTTATCACTTCTGCAATCTTTACTAAGCCTGCCCTTATTTCATCACTTTCCAATCTCTCAAGTAGCGATATTACCACAAAATATTCTAGTTACTATTAAGTTGCAACACCCACATACAAAGCAGCTGATTAGTATATACTATCACCTTCATGTTGCGACAAAGAGAGAGAGAGAGAGAGAGAGAGAGAGAGAGGACCGAGAGATGAGAGAGAGAGAGAGAGAGAGAGAGAGAGAGAGAGAAGGAACACCATTCTAGCAGGTGCGAAGAGTAGGGGAGAGAGGAACAGAAACTTTTTCCTTTTGATAAAAACTACTTTCTTTTCTGCTTCTTATTCTTACCACACCTACTTGCAGCGGCTGGATAAAATAAAAATTAATGAAAAGATGAAACAAGGGGGAAATCACCTCCATCAGCTCTCAAATCGTTAATCCTGCCGCTGTAGAAATCGTGATATTCTTCAAGTTTGGAGGTAAATAATTTTCTGCCTAAACCGAGTCCCTACGAAGAAAGCTTTTGGTACAGCACATTCGTATTCTTTAAGGTAATTCAAAATCTTCACCATTTATTTCTTCGTCATGACCGCTATATGAGACTAAATTAAAAGTAAAGTCTTTTATTCTTATTTCTCGCCTAATCCATTCAGTAAGCACAAAAATATCTACTCATAAAATTGGTCCTCTCTCATTCTATGCTGTACCCAGGACCGTACCCAAGGTCTAGAGCTTGGCTGTACCAACCTACCACATGTAGCCCCTGTATGATTCACATCCCTACAAGGTCGCTTTAAGAACTTTTAGCTGAACTGGTTTGATTTCTTCATCACTCACCAAATCTTAACATGGTTTCTACGCTGGCTTACGCAAGTATTTATTCCTTTGTATAGTTATAAAACCAATGCATCTGCTCCAATTTTCGAACTAATTCTACTCCTATCTTGATTTCCTGATTACCACATAATGCCCATTTTAGGAAGTGGGCCTACTCCATCAGGTCTGGGCAGATAAAAGCATCAAATTGCTTACTGTTACCTTTACAACCTCATACACTCGAACACAGACGATTGGTTTGTTTGTTTGTTTGTATGGTGCTTTTACGTTGCATGGTTATTCAGCAACGGGACCAACGGCTTTACGTGACTTCCGAACCACGTCGAGAGTGAACTTCTACCACCAGAAATACACATCTCTCACTACTCAATGGAATGGCCGAGAATCGAACCCGCGACCACCGAGGTGGGACGCTAATACCATACCAACCACGCCGCCAAGGCGCCACAGACGATTGGGTCGCTGGTTTGGACTAGATATATGCTTAACAAGAAAACCTGTAAATAGGTCATTGCAAGCTCTACCAAGCTCATAAAACTGGATGATTCAGCAATATTTCTCCTTATCACCGATTTGCCCAAGTTAACCTGCAGTTTCCCTGGCAGTTTTGTTTACTTCTATCTTTTCAAACCTTTCTTTTTTACTCTAATTCCCCTCAATTCAACTTGTGTGGCCCAATCGGTTTTCTGCTACTTTTTCAATATATACTCACCTAACTTATTCATGAAAGCATTACACACGCGCACACACACACACACACACACACACACACACACACACACACATATATATATATATATATATATATATATATATATATAGATATATATATAATATATATATCATGTGTGTGTGTGTTCGTCCAAACCCAATCGTCTATGTTCGAGTGCATAGTGTGTAAAGGTAAGAATAAACAATATTATAACATGTATATATATATATATATATATATATATATATATATATATATACA
>NC_061109.1:56000303-56139724 GCF_015104395.2 Macrobrachium nipponense
TAATGACCCCAGTACCTCATGGATTCAAGATATGACTGAAAAATAACATTAAAACTTGTTTAATAATTGAAAATTCAGTGTTCAAAAGTGAAATATGAAATTCTAATTATATAAATGTAGTTATGTGCCCAAACCACTCCATAATTTGAATCGGGTGATGGTTGAGATAGCAATAGTTTTCCTTACTTACCTAGATTTTATATTTCACACAAAGATTTTTCTTTCCAGAGTTAAATTCTTTTGTTACCCAAGCTCTACGCATATTATAAGCAAAGTTATCCATTAGAAAGCAATAGAATGTGAATAAATGTTTACCTCAGGGCATCCTCGCTTGAAAAACAAAAATTCTGCATGCCACACCGAGTACTCTCAAGAAATAATCATCCAGCACTCCCGAATCAAACGATATAACTGTAATTGCGAAAATACGTCAGACATTGCAAGCTTTCCACCCATATGTACAGAACTCTCTTTCCAATTTGTTAATCATTTTTCCAGGCGTGAAAAAACACATCTGGCTGTATATAGATACCTGTTTTTCATAATGTCAAATGTTACTCTTACCGCGCGTAATAGTTCCTAACCTGTGTCGAGATTTTGTGACAGAAATCAGAATAGTACACCTTGACTTTGCCTCTTCCTCAACGCCTCGTCATTATGTCATTCCTCGAGCAGCCAGCAAAGCCATCAAATGTGCCAAGGTCATACAAGGAGAGAGAGCTGCATGCACACCTAAGCCAGCACTGTTGAAGAACAAGTGCCGTGCTATCTTTTGCCGAGCTTGAACTGAGCAGGGCAAATGAGCAGCCAAATACATAAAGAGACATGAAGGTCTGGAAACGAGGAACCAAATAAGTCTGACAATGTCATATGGCGAAGGTATCTGTACCCTCCCCTACCAGAATTAAGGTGAATACTTCTGGCCCTTCCTACTCTTCTTGTTAACCTACTTCAGCAAGCTCCTTGCACAGAATCAGGACTGCCGAGCTTACCCCTACAAGTTTACTGAAAAACATTCATCCAAAAACAAGTAATAGCCATATAACCAGACACTAAAAAAACAGGGCTTGCATGCAAGTTGTTGGGTACCTTTCTGCACTGGACAGCAGCCAAAGAGAAATTGGGTTATAGCAGCGACCTCCATCCAATCACCTATCACCTTCTAATTATTGTACATTGTTACCAAGCCACAACAGACGGGTACTAGTTTATGATTTTCATATAAATGGGTTAAACCTAATAAGTGTAAGTGTTGTGTTTGAAATATACAGTATCAAAGATATCAAATAGGACAGTTAGCTTACAATAACTACAGAATACGATCAAAGTGTATTGGAGTCCAAACATATGACCTGGTCAGACGTGGTCATGGCTTCCTCTTTAATCAAGAATGTTTCAAGGATACATCTTTACCTAGCCTTATATTTATGGTGCCCTGCCCTGATCTGCCCAGAGGGGCTTTGTAATCCCTGGACCCCATCAGCATGACATTACCAATAGCAGAACTATCTGCACTAATACAACACTTATTCAATATTTCTGAATGTAGCTAATTGTTTAGTCATGCACTGAACAACTTTGTTCTAAAGTTTTCTTTTACATTTTTGGCATTTTCTGATCAACCCAGTGTAGCATATACTCAGACTAGCCTCCTACAAAGCAAAGGGAGGAGGAAAAGGAGAGAAGCTAGTCAATTCTGCCACTCGACCTCAGCCTTGCTCTGAGAACTCTAGGCAAGATGCTATTATGTCCAAAAGGAGCTAGGTGCTTCTACAACCTACTGAGCTGCCACCACAGATCCAACAGCAAACGAGTCTCAGTACAAGTGGGTGATGTTCCCTCATCATCCATCTTACTGAAAAGTTACTCTGAAATGTCAGGAACAGTTCCATTACCACCGACTTCACGAGTTTTCATTGGAAATGTATACATGACTATTTGTTGCATGAATCTGGCACTAGAGAATAGAATACATGTTAACCCTTAAACGTCGAAGCGGTAAAAAAAAATTGTCTCCCGTGTGCCGGAGGTGTTTTGGAGTGAGCGCGGAAGCGGAGAAATTTTTTTTTTTCAAATTTTTTTCAAAAAAATCACTGCGCGCTTAGTTTTCAAGATTAAGAGTTCATTTTTTACTCCTTTTTTTGTCATTGGCTGAAGTTTAGTATGCAACCATCAGAATGAAAAAAAATATCATTATCATATATAAATAATGCGATATATGATAGCACAAAACGAAATTTCATATATAATTGTATTCAAATAGCGCTGTGCGCAAAACGGTTAAATGTAACAAGTTACTTTTTTTCGTTGTAATGTACACTAACTTCCGATCATTTTGGTAAATAACACATTGTAAAACTATAAAAGCAACACAGAGAAAATATTATCACAAAATAATACATGAATTCCTAACGCGCGCACGTAAACAAATATTTTTTTCAAAAGTTCACCATAAATCTAAATATTGTCCTAGAGACTTCCAATTTATTTCAAAATGAAGACAAATGATTGAATTACTATACTGTAAGAGTATTAGCTTACAATTGCAGTTTTCGACCATATCTGACGAGTTAAAGTTGACCGAATGTCGAATTTTTGTATATATTTTTTTTTATATGCAATTTTTCGGAAATAAGAAAAGCTACAACCTTCAAATATTTTTCGTTTTATTCTACATGAAATTGCGCACATTTTCATATATAAAACTCTATGAAATGCCTAATATAAAACGGACCAAATATTCCGAGAATGGACGTACGCATTTCGGATATTGTGGCGGAGAATCCGCGCGCGAAGGAAGGAAAGTTTTTTTTTAAATTCACCATAAATCTAAATATTGTGCTAGAGACTTCGAATTTGTTTCAAAATGAAGATAAATGACTGAATATTACTAGACTGTAAGAGTTTTAGCTTACAATTGTGTTTTTCGACCATTTCGGTAGAGTCAAAAAGTTGACCGAACGTGGTTTTTTTTCTATTTATCGTGATTTATATGCAAATATTTCAAAAATGAGAAAAGTTACAACCTTCAATTATTTTTCGTTGTATCTACATGAAATTGCGCACATTTTCATATATAAAACTTTATGTAACGGCTAATTTAAAATGGTGCAAACATTACCACAATCGCACGTATCATTTTTTCAGAGGAGTTACCGCGTGGACGTAAAGAAAAAGTAATTTTTTCATAAATTCACCATAAATCGAAATATTGTGCTAGAGACTTCCAATTTGTTGCAAAATGAAGGTGAATGATTGAATATTACTAGAATATAAGCGTTTTTAGCTTACAATTGCGTTTTTCGACCAATTTCGGTATGAGTCAAAGTTGACCGAAGGTTGAAAATTTGTCACTTATCATTTTTATATGAAAATATTCAAAATTGATAAAAGCTACAACCATGGGTTGTTTTTAGTTGTATTGTGCATGAAATTGCGCACATTTCCATATATAAAACTTTATGTAACGGCTAATTTTAAAATGGTGCAAACATTACCACAATCGCATGTATGATTTTTTTCGGAAGAGTTACCGAGCGGACGTAAAGAAAAAGTTTTTTCATAAATTCACCATAAATCGAAATATTGTGCTAGAGACTTCCAATTAGTTGCAAAATTAAGGTAAAAGATTGAATATTTACTAAAAATATAAGAGTTTTAGCTTAACAATTGCGTTGTTTTTTCGATCATTTCGGTAGAGTCAAATTTGACCGAAGGTTGAAATTTTGGCAATTATCGTTATTTATATGAAAATATCTCAAAACTGATAAAAGCTACAATCATGAGTATTTTTGTTGTTGTATTCTACATAAAAAAATGACGCACATTTTCTATATAATAAACCCCATGTAACGGCTAATTTAAAAATGGTACAAAAATTATGTCAAAGTGACGAAATAATTTCCGAGATGTGTCACAGATACTTTTTAGTGCGGCAAGAAAGAAATTCACGCTTGCGCGCCTGCGTAACGATTGTAAACAAAACAACACCTTGATCCGTGGAACTCCCAGCATCCCTAAGGCGCGTGATTCAAGAGTTTTCGGCTGGTAGGCCTTAAAAGTACTTTTCCGCGAATTTTTTTTTTAAAAAACTTTTGTATGTCGACGTAAAATACGTCCAGTCGGCACCCGAGAGACAAAAAATGTCGACGTAAAAATACGTCCAGTCGGCGTTTAAAGGGTTCAAGTGCTTCTGGGAGATCAAGAAGCCAAAACTCCAAAAGATGTAATCTGAGCTGGTCTACTAAACATTCCTCCATCATGATATGTATCTAACTATAGCTAGACAGTGTAGCAAGCTGTCCACTCATGTATCTTCTTTGCCAACTGACTGGGATGAAGGGAAACCATCCTTTCCCCCTGCTCGTTGACACAAGTCAAAAAACATTTTGTTACTCAAAACATCAGAACAAATGGCTCATCAATCATGGAACGCCAGGCTTGCAGTACAACTGTCCTTACTAGAAAATTACGAACAAGTTACGTTCCAGATGGTCATTCGTATCTTGAATTGTTCGTAAGTAGGTTTTTAATATGACGTGCATTATTTTTGCTGATATTTCCCTTTTCACTGCATTTTAAAACTATGTACGTAGTATTATAGAATTACTTTGGATGCTAAAAGATAAAATGAATATAAAATAATGATTTTATGATAAAATCAGTTTTTTAGGTACTTACCCTCCATCATTAGCTTAATCTACAGCTACTTGGCACAGGTTCAACGAGTGTTAAAACTGAAACAATAGTTAACAAATGCTCCCAATAATAACCCTCATAAGAAGGGAAGAAAAAGAGATCTGAATGATAGAGGGCAAGTACCTAAAAGATTACTTTTATAAAAATAATTTTTTGAGGTGAAACTTACTCCTTATCATTACCTGAGTTCAACTTTGAATGCTTCAGGGGGCTAAGAGATTTCCCTATAACCAAATTATCAGACATTAGAAATATCCTTATTGCTGCTAGCTAAATGCATGTGATCCCAAGGCAAGTTCTTGTTAGATGAGGATCTTCATCAAGTGAGGTCCACTATTGCAAGGAGATGGAACGTGGACCTTGAACATAGCCATTAGTTGAGTGTACAACACAGAATGGCAAGTTTGGCCTCTGTGCCTCAGGAATGCAGAGCTAATGAGAGCTAAACCCACAATTAAACATGATCCTTAAAGAGTTACCACCTACCCACCTGAGCTGCTGTGCCACCTCACACCTAAAACATTGCCACAAATTTTGCTCCCCAAAAAGAGCGGTTCTTGATCAGTTCAGGATAGCTCCAAGAAGGACCAATGCATATGCAACATTTGTCCGACATTATCTACTCTAGTGAACTTTGGTTTGTCTGTACCAAAGAGAGAGAAAGCCAATAAAACTAAGCATAATAATGCAATCAAAACAAAAGGTGAGAATGATATTACCATGTACGATCTCCAATACATCAGGTTCCTCACATACCACGATGGGGTCGATAATGAAAACCTATACGTACTGTGACTGTCTGTAACACAATAAGGGAAGATGAGGAGGAATCTTCACTGCCACAACTATAGGTGCTAGTGTATAGCAGTCTTCCTACTGGATACAGACAGCCCTTCCTACTGGATACAGACAACCCCTAAGTAGTTAGAAGTGAACACAGAGTTACACCTCCACTGTGCCGCCAAGACTTGACAGCCTAGAGCAGTGGTTCCCAACCTGGGGTGTACCATAGATATAAAGGGGAGAGATTAGACAAACAAGTGATAATCGTGTGCACGTAAGGCGCCTTATCATGCAATGATTCTGAGAAATGGCAATGGCAGCAACTGCAAAGACCAGCAGCAACAAAGCCACTTCTGGCACCCAGTGCTGGCCCATCAAGTGTGTTCCATATAGAAACAGGATCACACAAGAACAGAGGATATTTCACAAGATAGTGACTTTTTTTCTCTCATGAAAATCTTTATAACAGTTGAAATAACCTCAAGTAAATGTATGTTTTTGACCACAGGCAACTACACCCTGCTTTTTGAGCTGATAAAATAATGAATGTCATCAAGATGTTCTCCAACCTCCTTGTATACAGAGGAATTTAATTGGCCAGAACACTCGTAAGAGGTAGTAGGCTATTTTTCAATTTTACCATTTCATTTTTACCCAATACTTCAAATTTATACTACATTATAGCTTGAAAGGTAAACTTTACCAACTAACTAGTCTAAAAGTAAGCTCCAAGTAACTGCCAGTCTACCAGGGTTTGATCATCAAATAACCAAGGGTAGCCTACCATAGCCTAACCTTAGCTTAGCCAAAGGTAGCCTAACTTTGCATAAAACCTTCAGGAATGCTGATTTTTTCTATCTGCACCCATCAACAGGACTATGAAATACAGCTCAATTGCCTTGGCTAGTATGAAAAGTCTGTAAGTTATTCTTACAGGCTAGCCTAACTTAGACTGTACAATGTAAATGTTGAATCACAGGGCAGTATGATTGTGAAATGTTACATAGCTTTATATATGGTTACTGTTTGTCTGCAGACTGCAGCACATTAGTTAATATTTTGCCATGTAATTTCTCTAACAATATTCACATGCCTTTCTATTACAGTCTACATTAACTTGTGCTTTATTTTTCAATAAATCTTTTAATGGAGCCCCTCTATTCATAATAGAGGCCTTTTCAGAATTATTTGATTTTTATTATTTGGATACTTACCTACTTGCTAAATTTAGCTATATCTCCCGCCGATTAGGCGAGTCGGCATTCAAAAAAAAAAAAAAATGATATTGTTATGTTACAATAAAGTTTTGCATACATACTTACCTGGCAGATATATACATAGCTAAGACTCCGTCGTCCCCGACAGAAATTCAAATTTCGCGCCACTCGCTACAGGTAGGTCAGGTGATCTACCGGCCTGCCCTGGGCGGCAGGACTAGGAACCATTCCCGTTTTCTATCATATTTTCTCTCTTCCACCTGTCTCCTGCAGGGAGGCTGGGTGGGCCTTAATTGTATATATCTGCCAGGTAAGTATGTATGAAACTTTATTGTAACATAATATCATTTTCATACAATCAACTTACCTGTCAGATATATACATAGCTGATTGGCACCCTTCGGTGGAGGGTAAGAGACAGCTACTATATGGAATAGACAGGTAAACAACATATGTTGTAGGTATAAATAAAAACCTTGGTTCCTACCTGATAGGTGGTTAGACTTCGTGTGGGTGTTTGCCCAGTAGTCTGCATCACCTCAAGAAAACTTTAGCGAGATATATGATCTATGGCCAAGAGTTCTTGTGGGTCTGCCGATGGGGGTCTTATCCGCTTACTCGGCAGAGCCTGAAAGGACTTTGTCAATGGGTGCTGATCCACTTATATGACAATACACCTTATGAAGGAGCACACAACCAATCCCGACCACCTGATCCTAACCATATGTTAGAACTAAAGATTGTTCCGAGTTATCCCCGAACTCTTCACAACAACCGTAACTCAAAACCACTACGCACACATACATAATTTTCTAAAAAAAAAAAAAAAATTATACTCATCTAATTAGATATGACAAGATTCTCTTACTGAACAACATAGACGGCCGCCGTGCTAAACCAAATCCTCCATTGTTCGAAGAGACTCCAGACCATATCTAAAAAGAAGAAAAGTATATACTTTAAGGATTGGTGTCGGCTCCCGTACCCAGAATCGTATCCGCCGATACGAAAGGACCCAGAGGAAAACACTCTCATATGTCACACGAACGTCTTTCAAGTAATGAGATGCAAATACTGAGTTGCATCTCCAAAATGTCGTATCTATGATGTTTTTAAGCGACATATTCTTATGAAACGAGAGAGACGTCGCTACTGCTCTCACTTCATGAGCTTTAACTTTCAACAGTCGCAACTCTTCGTCAGGACAGACCTTATGCGCGTCTGTAATGACGTTTCTCACAAAGAATGCCAGAGCATTCTTGGACATCAGTCTTGTGGGTCTTTTACCGCGCACCAAAGACCTTGTCTAGAGCCTCCCATCTGATGCTTTCTCTGAATGTAGAACTTTAGAGCTCTTACAGGGCATAGAGATCTTTCTGCTTCTCTTCCTACGAGACTCAATATGCCTTTGACTTCGAATGGCTTAGGCCAGGGATTCGAGGGATTCTCATTCTTAGCTAAAAACAGGGTCTTAAACGAGCAAATAGCTGAGTCTCCTTGAAACCTACTTTATCCTGCAGAGCATGTAATTCACTAACTCTCTTTGCCGTAGCTAAAGATAATAGGAATAGGCATTTTCTGGTGATGTCTCCTAAAACGATGGCCAGATGAGGAGGTTCGAACCTTTCAGATGAAAGAAACTTGAGAACCACGTCTAGGTTCCAGTTAGGAGGGACCGGTTCCTTAGACTTTTGAAGTCTCAAAGGACCTTATGAGATCGTGGAGATCTTTATTATCTGCCAGATCTAATCCTCTATTCCTGAAGACTGCCGAGAGCATACTTCTGATCACTTTATTGTGGATACAGCTAGATGAGATTGCTCTCTCAGGAATAGAAGGAAATCAGCAATTTCCGCTATAGAGGTAGTGGAGGAGGACAACTTCTTAGTTTTACACCACCTTCTAAAAACCTCCCACTTCGACTGATATACTTGCCTAGTGGAGGTTCTGCGTGCTCTTGCGATCGCGCTTGCAACTTCGCGAGAAAACCCTCTCGCTCTGACGAGTCTTTCGATAGTCGAAAGGCAGTCAGAGCGAGAGCGGGGAGGTTTTGATGATACCTCTTGAAGTGTGGCTGTCTGAGAAGATCCATCCTTCTTGGTAGGGGATCTGGGAAAGTCTACGATCCACTCTACCACCTCCTCCGTGAACCAATCTTGGGCCGGCCAAAAGGGGGCTATCAATGTCATCCTCGTCTCCTTTGACGCCACAAACTTTTTCAGTACTAGTCCCAGGATTTTGAATGGAGGAAAAGCATAGACGTCTACGCGAGACCAATCTAGCAGGAAGGCGTCTACCATAAGAGCTCTTGGGTTTTCCACGACCGAGAGCAAAGGACTGCCAGCCTTTTGGAGATGAATGTGGCGAAGAGATCCACATGAGGTGTCCCCCACAGCGACCAGAGATCTTGACACCTCCTCGTGTAGGGTCCACTCTGTATGAAGGACCTGGCTCCTCCTGCTGAGTCTGTCCGCCCTCACATTCTTTACTCCCTGAAACGAACCTTGTAAGAAGGGAGATGTTCCTGTGAGACGTCCAAAGCAAAAGGTCTTTCGTCAGCTCGTAAAGGAACAAGGAGTGAGTCCCTCCTTGTTTTCGAATGTAGGCAAGTGCCGTGGTGTTGTCCACGTTTACTTGCACTACTTTGTTCGAAACCAGAGGTTCTAGACTCTTCAAAGCCAGATGTACGGCGAAGAGCTCTTTGCAGGTTTATGTGCCAAGACACCTGCGCTGGTTCCCAGGTGCCTGACACCTCCTTTGAGCCTAATGTTGCTCCCCAACCTTTCTCCGACGCGTCGGAGTACAACACTAGGTCTGGGTTCTGGATTTTTAGAGAGATCCCATTTGTTCTCTTCAGAGGGGGCAACCACCATTCCAAGTGCGGTCTTATCTCCACTGGAATGGGAAAGGCGTCCGAAAGTTGTCCAGTTTTCCAACTCCAAGACCTCTTGAGGAAGAATTGAAGCAGACGTAAATGAAGTCTTCCTAGCGGGAAGAACTGTTTCGAGCGAGGAAAGGGTCCCTAGAAGGCTCAACCATTCCCTCGCCGACGTCTGTTCCTTCCTTAAGAAGAGAGAGACTATCTGCAAACCTTTTGCGATTCTCTCTTGCGAAGGAAATACTCAAAACCCGAGAATCCATCTGAATCCCCAGATAGACTAGGTTCTGTCTGGGGGTCAGCTGCGACTTCTCGAGGTTCACGAGTAATCCCAACGCTCTGATCAGATCTAAAGTTAACGTAAGGTCCTCCAAGCACTGTCTCTCTGATCTGGCCCTGATGAGCCAGTCGTCCAGATACAGAGAGAGATTTACTCCTTTGAGGTGAAGAAACCTCGCCACATTTTTCATCAGGCTGTGAAGACCTGAGGAGCTGTGGACAGGCCGAAACACAAGGCTCTGAACTGAAGATCCTTCCCCCCGTCATGAACGGAGGTACTTCTTCGATGAAGGGTGGATCGGGACGTGAAAATAGGCGTCCTGGAGATCTAGAGACACCATCCAATCTCCTTGTCGCAATGACGCAAGGACTGAGGCAGAAGTCTCCATCGAGAACTTCTCCTTCTGAACAAATTTGTTCAGAGAGCTGACGTCTAGTACTGGTCTCCAGCCTCCCGAGGCCTTCGCAACCAGAAAAAGGCGATTGTAAAACCCCGGGGAGTTTTGATCCAGTACTAGTTCTATCGCTCTCTTGTCCCACATTTGTTCCACCATCGATCGAAGAGTATCCCTCAGCACAGGATCCTTGTACTTGGCTGTTAGTTCCCGTGGTGTTGACGTTAGGGGAGGAGTGTTCAGGAAAGGGATACGATATCCCTTCCTTATTACAGACAACGATGACGCGTCTGCGTTTATAAGTGTCCAGGCCTCCACAAATCCCAGGAGCCATGGCACCATACTGGTGCTTGGAGGAGAGAAGCATCACTTTCCCTTTTTAAAGGGACGAAAGGCAGACCTACCTCTCTTCTCAGGAGCCTTCCTTCTTGCGGGAGGTCTTGAGTCGCCTTCTCAGTTAATGAACGAGAAATGTCCTTCACCAACTGAGAAGGGAACAAAAAGTCAGACAAAGGCGAATACAGCAGCGCTGCCCTCTGAGCGTGGGAGACTGCTTGGTTAAAAAGGCACTATATACTGTCCTCTTTTTTAGAAGACCTGCTCCAAACAAAGAGGAGATCTCAACCGAGCCATCCTGAACCGCTTTGTCTATACAAGACAAAATGCACAAAAGGACTTCTGGTTCGAGTCCTTCAGAATCATGGGCTTTCTTGGACATCACCCCAAGGGACCAATCTAAGAGGTTGAAAACTTCCAATACATGAAAGAGTCCCTTGAGTAGATGGTCCAGTTCTGAAATGCCCCAAGTAATACGTGCCGAGTTCAAACCTTGTCTACGTGAAGCGTCAACTAAGGTGGAAAAGTCCGCTTCTGACGTAGACGGAAGAGCAATACCCATATTCTCTCCCGTCTGATACCAAATGCCTCTTTTACCAGCTAGTCTCGCTGGAGGCATGCAGAAGACCGTTCTGACTAACTCTTTCTTAGACTTCATCCAAGAGTCTAAGGACTGAAGAGCCTCTTCATCGAAATGGCGGGCTTCATTCTGAGAAAAGACGAAGATTTCTTCGTCTTAGCACTCGAGAAAAGAGAGCGCGAAGGAGGAGGAGCAGCAGGAGTCAAGTCGTCTCCATACTCCTCTAGAAGCAAGGCAGTCAAAACTTTATAGTTCGACAGTCCTTCTCTTCCTTGATACTCTTCCTCCGAGTCTACTTCTAACTCGGGATCTAATTGAGTCTCCGCTGCCAAATCCGTACGTCTTTCCTCTGGAGGAGACAACCTCCTAATAGGAGAGGGGCTAAGGGAATGATATTCCTTCCTCTTCCCCGCTTTAATAGTCCTGGAAGGCGCCAAAAGCTCAGGCTTCTCTCCATAAATGGATGACGCTTCCCGCTTGGATGACGCTTCTCGTCCGCCAACGCGTCTGGGCTGGAAGGCACCTCCAGCTTGTGTGGCTGCTGACGTCCGGATGACGCCTCGCGCCTGGAAGACGCTTCGCTCTCAAAAGGCGTCCTAACTGGCGCCAAAATATTGGTTGGGAGACCTCGCGTCTACAAGCAGCTTTAAAAGACACTTCATGCCTAGAAGACGTATCACGTCTCTCTGGCGTTACGTGTCTTCCGTAAGATCCTCCCGATCTCGCTCTCGAACCCGAAGCTTCTGCGATATGTTTAGAAGCTTCACGTTTGCATGACGCCTCTCGCTTAGCAGGGGAGAGAGGACGAGACTTCTTGATTGGAAGCGCAACGTCCTTCCTACGAGGCGCTAACACTCCCACCAAAGAGGCCAGTTGTTCTTGTACTGCCATGATAATCTTCCTTGAAGCTTCTCCCACATCATTTGCATGACGCCTTTCGTCATCAATCGGGGGAGAAGTAGGAAAGGGTTCTTCTGCGTCCTCGTCGGGTGACGCTGACGCCACCTTCGCCTTCTTAATAGACGAGGGAGCGTCATCTGAGAAACGCTGCTCCGGGCTCGAATCAAATTCGGGTTCTTTCAAATGCCGTTTCAGAGGCCTCGATAAATCCGACTCCTTCCACCTCGTTAGGTGAGGGAGAGGGAGAGGATGAGAAACACTCACGAAGGACGCTTTTTCTAAAGTGCCCTTGAGCAGCCTGCCACAAAACAAGAGCTTGCTGAAGGGACGTCTGACCGTGGGGATTCCCCATGACCTCTTAAGGCTTTTCGACTTTCCTTTCTCCTCTGGGCATGGGAGCTTGGAAGAGGTCTAGGCCTGGGAGCGTCGCAGGGATGATCAAACGCCCCCTCCACAACACTGGGAGAACTCACTTCACTGTAATGCTCACTTTCACTAGCCTTACCTTGTAAGTCCGCCATTTTGGACTTCATGTCTCGAATAGTAGCTTTCAGATCGGCGATTTCCGAGGCCGTTCCGAAAGTAAACCTTGTGAATTAGACACATAGGGAGAATCTAAATCATTAGGATTAGAAAAAGTATCAATAAAAGGCTCAATAGGCCTTGAACTCACACCTTTCAGACGTCTAACCCTATCCCTCTCTAACTTCTTCAAATAAGAAGTTAAAGTCTTCCATTCTTCTGCATTTAATCCCTCGCATTCATGACAAGTATTAGTAGCAGAACACTGAAACCCCCTACATTTACGACATACAGTGTGAGGATCAACCGAAGCTTTCGGTATCCTCACCCTGCAGCCTACATTCACACACATTCTCACACTCACATTTGAATCAGACATACTGAGAAAATTCCAAAAAGATAACAAAATCAGTCCACAGTAGCGAATGCCAAAAACACGATCCAGATACGTCACCAAAAAGCCGATAAACGATGATCAAAGGATGAAATAAGAATCTAAGTCAGGAGGTATAGCAACAATGTTGATACCACCGGCGACAGAGAAAATATGATAGAAAACGGGAATGGTTCCTAGTCCTGCCGCCCAGGGCAGGCCGGTAGATCACCTGACCTACCTGTAGCGAGTGGCGCGAAATTTGAATTTCTGTCGGGGACGACGGAGTCTTAGCTATGTATATATCTAACAGGTAAGTTGATTGTATGAAAATCGAATGGCTGCCCGGATGACTGTCTAGTTTACCTGTTCTCCACCAGGCTGTGTTTCGAATGATTTAGCTCTTGTCAGAATTCTCCTTGACACCCCACTAAGTTGTGGGGAGGCTGGGTGGGTCTACTTTAACAGTAGGTAAGTATCCAAATACAGGCGGTCCCCGGGTTACGACGGTTCCGGCTTACGACGTTCCGAGGTTACGAGGCTTTTTCTTAAATATTCAATGGAAAAATCCATCCTGGGTTACGACGCTTGTTCCGAGGTTACGACGCTGACGCTTCTGACGCTCCGAGTTAACGACGCTTTTAAAAAACGCATATGATAAAAATCCTTTATAGTTTAGCACAGTATATTAATAAAAAATAAGTTTCTGGTTAGATTACAACAAAAATTTTGAGGTTATGATGATTTTCGACACTTTTTATGTCGTATTTTTCTGTTTCCGAGCGAATGAATACATACTAGCTTGCGGTGCGCAAAGTTTACAAATAACAGTCCAAAAGCGCAAATAATGAAAAAATCATTGCTTGTTTCCAGTAATAATAACAAAACGAAGCTTCTGGTTAGATTACAACGCAAATTCCAAGTATCCAAAGAGAGACATTATCCAGTAATTTGATCAGAGAGAGAGAGAGAGAGAGCGAGAGAGGAGAGATGAGAAGGAGAGAGGCGAGAGACGAGAGTGAGAGAGAGAGAGAGAGAGAGAGAGAGAAGTGTTTCGTTTCGTTAAAACGGCCTTTCGACTCATACCAGTAAATGTTTTTGTTGATAATAATAATATAAGCCTATTTAAAGATATGTTTACTTTAATTAGTCTATATGTAAATAGTAATCAACTGTTCTTGTAGCCCTCAAGATTTGGCAAAATCGAAGTATCCAAAGAGAGACATTATCCAGTACATAATTTGATCAGAGAGAGGAGGAGGAGAGAGAGAAGAGGAAGAGGAGAACAGAGATGAGAGAGAGAGAGAGAGACGAGCGAGAGACGCCTTGGCAACAATGGTCTCGGGGATTGACGTAACGTTTATTTTCTGAACAGATAGGACAGAGAAGTGTTCGTTTCATTAAACGGCCTCTGACTCATGGCAGGAAATGTTTCGTTGATACTAAATATATAAGCCTATTTAAAGATACGTTTACTTTAATTAGTCTGTATGATACGTAAATAGTAATCAGCTGTTCTTGTAGCCCTCAAGATTTGGCAAAATCACTCCAGGTTGTACAGAAAACTTCAAGAATGTAGTGTCACCAGAGGATTACAATAATTTTTACCTTCAAGAACTAGCATTCTTTTATGAAAATAACTCCAGGTTGTACATAAAACTACAGGAAACAACATGTAGTGTAACCAAAGGATTACAAGTAAGGTTTTTATAACTTTTTATTAGTTTAAGACATATTTCCAAGCGTCGTTCCGGCTTACGACGATTTTCGGCTTTCGACGTGTCTCAAGAACGGAACCCCCGTCGTAACCCGGGGACTGCCTGTAATAAATTTTATTATGAAAATTTATATTATTTGAGATGAATCTTACCTACTGTTAAATTTAGCTGATTCCCACCATTAAAGAAGAGGACAGTGGTTTAGTGCAGCTAGACAAAATTCCGCTCAGCCATTAGAGCTAAAGGTTTCTTATACGAAACACAAAACATTCTCACCTGATCTGGAATCCTTGGTGGGTTTTACTACCACCAGAAGTTGGATTCCATTCGAGGAGCAAGGCTCTCATATGTATGGAGCAAAGAGCAGCCTTGCGGAGAAAACCACTTTGATTCAGCAAGCATGAAACGCAAGCGGTGTGAGGGACCCCTGTGCCTGGGTCCAAAAGCCCTATCAAACGACAGTCACTTAAAATGAATACCTTTACAATATACAGTGGTACCTCGAGATATGAAAGGCTCAACTTACGAAAAACTTGAGATACGAAAGCCAATGTGAAAAATTTAACGGCTCTACATACGAAAAGTTTTCAAGATACGAAAGGTTTCTGAAAGTCCGAGATTCACCCGGATAACAATTTTGAAACTTGCGCCACGCGCCGCCATCTTAGTACTAGTAGACTTGCCACCAACGTCCTGCTCTCCCATTGGTTCCTGATGCTAGTCACCGCCATGAGATCCTTCTCTCCTATTGGACAGCATCCCTCCCATCATGCATCTAATACGTACATGGTGGTGTGCCTACCTCGGCCACTTCGTACCAGCATCTTTATCGTACGCACGTGGCATTCGTTCGGTCCAACGATTTCGTTTTAGGTAACGTAAATTCATTAGTGATTTCGTTGCAGTACTTATTATCGTGTTGTGTGAAAACTTTACAGTGGGGCCTCGCTTAGTCACGGATCAGCAATCACGGATTCAGTTAATCACAGGTTTTTCCTTGGACCACTTCTCGGTCTATATATCGCTGGTATGAATCACAGCATCCGGGCTTGTCGGTGGTAGGCTAAGCCCCGTCCGGTTCCATTAAGCAACACAAATGCATGAACAGATTCACATTATGATATTAACTGACAATAAAGGTAATAAAACCGTTCTCACCTTATATATTATTGGCATATCTTCATAATATATAGCCTATTCATGGAATAATTCCGTCATTGACATCAACTTGTAGTTGAGCGGCCAGCAGAAATGTAAACATTGAGTTATACTTCACAGCACCTTTGTCATTCTTGACCTTTTAGAAATGTTAATAGTAGTAGTGTAATTACAGCAGTAATAACATTTAGGAAAACATAAATTTTCAATTCGAACTTCATTATTGTTTTGGTATAACGTAATCAACTTCTCTGAATACTGCAGTCATACAAACGATAATTGTCATAGATTATCGTATGTTGTTTGCGATCGGCGACGAAGCGTAAACGTAATAAAACCATTTTTACCTTATATATTACTGTCATATATTCATAATAAAACGTAAATCTTATATATTATTGGCATATCTTCATAATAAAAAACCTCTTCAAGGAATAATTCCTCGGGGAATCCATTTTTCAAAAGACAATAATACACTTTACATGTTTATAGTATACAATGAACAATGATTACTTTATTTTGATGTGATTACTTTAATATTACAGTATGGTACTCTAAGCAGTACAGTAACTATTTTTTATCCCATAACTAAAATATAATTAACTTCACGAAAAAAAATACATATGACCACCGTGACGTCACCGTTCTACAAAGTACCAATGTATTTTTACGTAAGTAACCTGTCATAAATCACTTTACTTACTTTTTTTGTGAAGCCCAAATGCTACGTATATTCCGGAAAATTAACGAAATCACGAATTTTATCATAGAGCAAGATTCACTAATTACTGTTTTCTTCTTCTTTTCATGACTAAATGCATTTTTAGGATAAACTCATTTACAAATTTTCAAATACTATGAATGTAAATAGCAAAATCTCTCTCTCTCATCACTTACAGAAAAAAAAACTATAAAACTGATCTATTATTATCGTAATAAAAGAACAAGATGGTCCCCGAAAGAATAAAAATATGTGTTGCCATATTTTTATTCTTTCTGTGATTTACGAAACTGTGCTTCAATACAACTTTTATAGCTGACTCAATGATTATCGCATATTATAACAGTATAAAAGAGAATATCTTATCACTATCCATGTTTCATTTCTTATCATCAAAAAATATTTAAAATACAAATTTCATTGTTATTCTCGAGCTAAGATAGTCAACAGTACTCTAGTCCCAAGCTGTTCACTCAAGCTATTCAAGTTACTCGTCCAAAGCTGCTCTCTCAAGCCATTCAAGTTACTCTCGTCACAAGGTGCTCTCTCTCTCTCTCCGTCTCTCTCTCTCTCTCTCTCTCTCTCTCTCTCTCTCTCTCTCTCTCTCTCTCTCTCTCTCTCTCTCTCTCTCTATGAAATATGAATTACTGTATCATAATATCATAAACTATTATGTACGAAGTTAATAATAATAATAATCCATTAATAAATTCGTTTCTTTTAGCAACTAAATTGTTTTCCAAAATAATTCTTTCGGTAATAAACGTCCATCAGCCGATTCTAAACGTAAACAAAAGACAAAACTAGATTTTTATTGCTGTATATTGCTGTTTACACATTAACCCTCTTACGCCGACTGGACGTATTTTAACGTCGACTTACAAAAGTTTTTTTTTAAATTCGCGGAAAAATACTTATAGGCCTACCAGCCTAAAACATTTGAATCACGCGCCTTGGGGGATGCTGGGAGTTCACGGATCAAGGTGTTGTTTTGTTTACAATCGTTACGCAGGTGCGCAAGCGCGAATTTCTTTCTTGCCGCACTAAAAAGTATCTGTGACACATCTCGGAAATTATTTCGTCACTTTGACATAATTTTTGTACCATTGTAAATTAGCCGTTACATGAAGTATTATATATGAAAATGTGCGCATTTTTATGTAGAATACAACAGTAAAATACTCATGATTGTAGCTTTTATCAGTTTTGAGATATTTTCATATAAATAACGATAATTGCCAAAATGTCAACCTTCGGTCAACTTTGACGTTCTACCGAAATGGTCGAAAAACGCAATTGTAAGCTAAAACGCTTATATTCTAGTAATATTCAATCATTTACCTTAATTTTGCAACTAATTGGAAGTCTCTAGCACAATATTTCGATTTATGGTGAATTTATGAAAAAACTTTTTCCTTACGTCCGCGCGGTAACTCTTCCGAAAAAAATCATACATGCGATTGTGGTAATGTTTGCACCATTTTAAAATTAGCCGTTATATAAAGTTTATATATGGAAAATGTGCGCAATTTCATGCACAATACAACTAAAAAAAAAAACAAAAAAAACCCATGGTTGTAGCTTTTATCAGTTTTGAGATATTTTCATATAAATAACGATAATTGCCAAAATTTCTACCTTCGGTCAACTTTGACTCTACCGAAATGGTCGAAAACGCAATTGTAAGTTAAAAACGCTTATATTATAGTAATATTCAAGCATTTACCTTCATTTTGCAACAAATTGGAAGTCTCTAGCACAATATTTCGATTTATGGTGAATTTATGAAAAAAATAACATTTTCCTTACGTCCGCGCGGTAACTCTTCCGAAAAAATCATACGTGCGATTGTGGTAATGTTTGCATCATTTTAAATTAGCCGTTTACATAAAGTTTTATATGAAAATGTGCGCAATTTCATGTAGAATACAACAAAAAATAATTGAAGGTTGTAGCTTTTCTCATTTTTGAAATATTTGCATATAAATCACGATAAATAGAAAAAAAAACCACGTTCGGTCAACTTTGACTCTACCGAAATGTCGAAAAACGCAATTGTAAGCTAAAACTCTTCAGGTCTAGTAATATTCAGTCATTTATCTTCATCTTGAAAACAAATTCGAAGTCTCTAGCAAAATATTTAGATTTATGGTGAATTTAAAAAAAAATCTTTCCTTCCCTCCGCGCGCGGATTCTCCGCCACAAATCTCTGAAATATGTACGTCCCATTCTCGGAATATTTGGTCCATTTCATATTAGGCATTTCATAGAGTTTTATATATGAAAATGTGCGCAATTTCATGTAGAATAAAACGAAAAATATTTGAAGGTTGTAGCTTTTCTTATTTCCAAAATAATTGCATATAAATAATATATATATAAAAAAATTCGACATTCAGTCAACTTTAACTCGTCAGATATGGTCAAAAACTGCAATTGTAAGCTAATACTCTTACAGCATAGTAATATTCAATCATTTGTCTTCATTTTGAAAGAAATTGGAAGTCTCTAGGACAATATTTATATTTATGGTGAACTTTTGAAAATAATATTTGTTTACGTCCGCGCGTTACGAATTCATGCATTATTTTGTGATAATATTTTCTCTGTGTTGCTTTTATCGTTTTACAATGTGTTATATACCAAAATGATCGCAATTTAGTGTACATTACAACGAAAAAAAAGTAACTTGTTACCTTTAACTGTTTTGCGCACAGCGCGATTTGAATACAATTATATATGAAATTTCGTTTTTGCACTATCATATATCGCATTATTTATATATGATAATGATAATTCTTTTCATTTCGGATGGTTGTATACTAAACTTCAGGCAATGACAAAAAAAGGAGCCAAAATTTAACTCTTAATCTTGAAAATTAAGCGCCCTGTGATTTTTTGAAAAAAATATTTTTTCCGCTTCCGCGCTCACTCCGAAACCCCTCCGGCACACGGGAGACAATTTTTTATTTACCGCTCCGGCCTAAGAGGGTTAATATTATAGTTGGGTGCTGTAATCATTCACAGTAAATCATGTTTTTTTTTTATCATAAATATGTTCATTCACGAAATAAGATATACTATGTACTTTTAGTTTGAAACTAAAAAGGAATTGTTAGGTAATTATAATTTTGTTTGCTGATCTGATGAAGGGGAAATTGAAGATAGGAAAGAATAACTTTGAAACTGTCTTGAATTTAGTTTAAGGTGATAGTTGAAGAAATATTTGGTGCTTGAACTAAAGTAGGCAGTTATAAACACTGAAATAGTGGTCTTGGGTGGGTTAATTATTAAAGTTGGTGGTTTAAAGCAATTTTCAGGGGGGGTACCAGGATAACACGGGTATTTACTTATGTACAAGATAACGTAGTCATGGGTCCCAAGAAAGTTGAAATTCACGGAAAGAAGCGCATGCTCTCTTTGGAGACAAAGATGGAGATCATCAAGAAGTACGAAGCTGGTATGCGATTGAGTGTGATCGCAAAGGAATACGGCCGTAATCCGTCGACAATAGGCACCATCCTTAAACATAAGGATGCCATCAAAGCAGCTACACCGTTGAAGGGCATCACTATTTTGTCCAGCAAGAGAAGCCACGTGCACGACGAGATGGAACGGCTGCTCCTCATCTGGATAAAAGAAAAACAAATCGCTGGCGATATGGTAACGGAGATGGCAATTGCCCACAAGACCAGCACTATTTTCGGCGATTTGATTGCGCAGGTAGAAGACGATGGAGGGGAAGGGACTTCAACGCCAACACCAGAGTTCAAGGCTTCGCGTGGACTGGCACCCATTCGGTGGTGCGTCATGGGGAGGCTGCCAGCTCGGACACGAAAGCGGCCGAAGCATTTAAGAAAACTTTCGACGAGATGATGACCAAGGAAGGCTACAGTTCTCAGCAGGTTTTCAACTGTAATAAGACTGGCTTTTTTTGGAAAAAAAATGCCTCGTCGGACGTATATCACGGAGGAAGAGAAGAAGCTACCCGGGCATAAGCCTATGAAAGACAGGCTTACGCTCGCACTTTGTTCCAACGCCAGTGGGGATTGCAAGGTGAAGCCCCTATTGGTGTATCATTCTGAGACTCCTAAAGCCTTTAAGGCCCACAAAGTGCTGAAGGAGAAGCTTCCAGTGATGTGGAGGGCTAATGGAAAAGCCTGGGTAACGAGGCTTTTGTTCACCGAGTGGGTAAATCTGTGTTTCAGCCTGACAGTGAAGAAATTTTTGGAAGAGAAGCGCCTCCCCCTGAAATGTCTGCTGGTGTTGGACAATGCCCCTTCCCACCCTCCTGGCCTCAAGGAAGATATCCTAGCGGAGTATTCCTTCGTTAAGATTCTTTTTCTTCCGCCCAAGACCACCCCTCTCCTCCAGCCGATGGACCAGCAAGTGATAGCGAACTTTAAGAAGCTGTACACGAAACATCTTTTCAAGAGATGTTTCGACATCACCGATACCACAAACCTCACCTTGCGTCAATTTTGGAAGGAGCATTTCGACATCGTCATTTGTATCCGACTCATCGACCAAGCTTGGCAGGAGGTTTCGAGGCGAACCTTGAATTCCTCGTGGAGGAAACTCTGGCCTGATGCCGTATCCGCCCGAGACTTCGAGGGATTCGACGTTAGCGAAGCTGGTGCCGCAGAGTCTGAAACAGTTGGCGATCCCAAAACTGTTTTGGAACCAGATCTTGACGAGATCGTTGCACTCGGCAAGTCCATGGGGCTGGCCGTCGATGAGGACGACATCAACAACCTTCTCGAGGAGCTTACAATGGATGACCTGAAGGAGTTGGAGGCCATGCAACATAACGTCGTTCAAGAGGAGTTCTCTAGCAGCGGCGAGGAAGAGGAGGAGGACCCTATGACAACGGCAGAAATTAAGGATGTTCTAGCCGCTTTTCATAAAGTGCAATCGTTTATCGAAAAAAGACACCCCGAAAAGGCTCACACAGGTCGTAGGCTTGTGCAGTTCGATGACGTTTGCCTGAGTCATTTCAGGAACATTGTGAAAAGTAGGTAGAAGCAATCTTCCTTGGATCATTATTTTTTAAAGAGGCCTTCAGCATTAGCAGGAGTAAGCAAAAAGGAAGAGCCAAGTGATAAAAAACAAAGTTGAAAGCAAAAAGGAAGAACCAAGTGATGAAAAAAAGAAAGCTGAAACCAAAAAGGAAGAACCAAGTGATAAACAGAACGTTGAAAGTGGTGATGAAGTTGAAATTCTGTTAAAAAAAAAAAAAAAAATTAAAAAAAAAAAAAAAAAAAAAAAAAAAAAAAAAAAAAAAAAAAAAAAAAAAAAACCTACGTAAAAGTAAAAAAATGACGTTATTATGATATAACAAAGTTTCATGTATACTTACCTGGCAGGTATATATATAGCTATATCCTCTGTCGCACTGGCAGAATTTTCAAAACTCGCGGCAACCGCTAGATCACTGGTAGTTCAGGTGATCGCCACCCCGTTCCCGTGGCACTGGCGCTCGGAACCATTCCCATTTTCGTCAGATTTTCTCTGAACCATGTCTCCTGAGGGGAGGTGGTTGGGAATTTAATTATATATACCTGCCAGGTAAGTATACATGAAACTGTTATATCATAATAACGTCATTTTCATGTATGACACTTACCTGGCAGGTATATATATAGCTGATTGACACATTTGGGGGTGGGTCAAAGACAGCAACATCGTAAGAGTTTAAAACTTAAATTAAATTTTAAAATACTCCTTGGTTCCTTACCTGCTAAGGTAGCTGACTTCATAGATCCTGCCTCTTAGCCTGCTAAACCTTAGTAGCTCCCAACTAGGACGTGACCTGACAGTTGATGAAGCTATGAAACGGGTCTGACAACTGGACGGGACCAATTTGTTGACAGGAAACCCTAGCCCTCTCTTACCACGGGCATTCATGCTAGGACAAGGTAGACCACCTGAACCACACACACACCTAATCCCTAACACACTACACTTCATAGACTGAAGAGGGAATAAACCCTCTCAGACAACCATAAAAACACTACAACTAATTAAAATAACCTAACATGTTAGTAAGTTATGGGGTGGAAACTCCTTTGCCCAATACTGTTCCTGAGGATACGTAAGGGCCCAACGTTTGACAGTTGTCAAAAGTTGTTTTGACATTTCTAAGGTAATGAGAAGCAAAAACTGAATTAGTCCTCCAAAACGTCGTCTCAATTATATCTTTGAGGGCTCCCAATATTTCCTATTTTAAATGCCTAGGACGTAGCTACCGCTCTCACTTCGTGCGCCTTAACCTTAAGAAGACCGAAGTTTTCTTCTTGGCATAACATATGTGATTCCTTAATCAGTTCCCTGAGGAAGAAAGCGATAGCATTTTTGGTCATTGCTCTGCTGGGGTCCTTCACAGAGCACCACAGTGATTCTGAAGTCCCTCTAATATTTTTAGTTCTCTCTAGATAATAGCACAAAGCCCTTACTGGACACAGAACTCTTTCTTGTTCCTGTCCTACAAGATCTGAAAGACCCATAATCTCAAAAGACCTTGGCCAGGGATGAGAAGGATTTTCGTTCTTGGCCAAGAAGTCCTCCTGAAAAGAGCATACTGCCTTGTTATGTTTCCAGCCAACATGTTTGCTAATGGCTTGCAGCTCACTAATTCTTTTAGCTGTGGCCAAGGCCACCAAAAAGATCGTCTTTTTCGAGATATCTCTTAACGAAGCTTGATCCATCGGTTCGAACTTATTAGTTCCTAGAAATTTCAGGACTATATCGAGATTCCAAGAAGGCGTTCTGTAACGGTGTTCCTTCCTTGTTTCAAAGGACCTTATGAGGTCTCTCAGATCGAGATTATTGGTAATATCTAAACCTCTGTGTCTAAATACTGAGGCTAACATACTTCGATATCCTTTAATTGTCTGAGTTGACAAACCTACTTCCTTCTTTAAATACAGAAGGAAGTCCGCAATTTGGGTCACAGAGCTACTGGATGAAGAAACCTTCTGACTCTTGCACCACTTACGAAAGATCTCCCACTTCGCCTGGTACACCTTGATAGTTGAGGTTCTTCTTGCTCCGGCCACAGCTCTGGCCGCTTCTTGTGAAAACCCCCTCGCTCTGACAAGTCTTTCGATAGTCTGAACGCAGTCAGACCCAGAGCGAGGGTGTTCTTGTGATACCTGTTGAAGTGAGGCTGTTTGAGTAGATCTACTCTTGCTGGAAGTGTTCTTGGTACATCTACTGTCCATTCCAGTACCTCTGTGAACCAATCTTGGGAAGGCCAGTAGGGGGCTATGAGAGTCAGTTTCGTCCCTTGACTCCCTGAATTTCTTCAAAACCACTCCTAAAATCTTGAACAGGGGAAAGGCGTAAGCGTCTAGTCCCATCCAATCCAGAAGGAAGGCATCTACTGCGACTGCTTGATGGTCTGGGACTGGAGAGCAGTATGTCGGTAATCTCTTTGTTATTGCAGTCGCAAATAAGTCCACCACTGGACGACCCCATAAATTCCACAGGCTCTGGCATACTTCTAGATGTAGGGTCCACTCTGTAGACAGAAGTTGAATCTCTTTCGCCAACTTGCATAGCGACACTGAATGAGTTCCCCCTTGCTTGCGGATGTACGCCAGAGCTGTGGTATTGTCTGCGTTGACCTGTACCACCTTGTTGCGGATCACCGCCTTGAACGCTTTCAAAGCCAAGAAAATCGCCATCAGTTCCTTCTTGTTTATATGCCATGCCGTTTCCTCCTTGTTCCAACGACCTGACACTTCTCGAGGGCCGAGAGTCGTTCCCCAGCCTGCGTCTGAAAATAATACAAGGTCTGGGTTCTTCTGTTGGAGCGACGCACCCTCCGCTAACTTTCCTGGAGTTAGCCACCATAGTAATTCCTCCTTGATCTTGTAAGCAATTCGAAACAGGAAGGAATCCGGTTGTGATTTTCTTGGCCAGACTTGGTTCAGGAATATTTGTAAGGGTCTCATGTGAAGCCTTCCTAGAGAAACGAACCGTTCCAGCGACGAGAGAGTCCCCAGTAGGCTCATCCACTCTCGTGCCGAGCATTGGTCTTTCTCTAGAAAGGCTTGCACTTTCCGAATGCATTGAACTTGCCTGTCGGGAGATGGAAAAGCCTGAAAAGTCGCTGAGGAAATCAGAATCCCCAAATAGACTAGCTCCTGTTTGGGGATCAGATTCGACTTTTCTAAGTTCACCATCAGACCCAATTCGTTTGTTAACGCCAACGTCATTTCTAAGTCCTCCAGACATTGTTGTCTTGATTGGGCTCTTATCAGCCAATCGTCTAGATATAGAGAGACTCTTAACCCTAGTAGATGCAGCCACTTTGCCACGCTTGACATCACTCTTGTAAAAACCTGCGGAGCTGTGCAAAGTCCGAAGCAGAGGGCTTGAACTGAAAGACCCTGTTCTTGATCACAAACCTTAAGTACTTCCTGGGTCCTGGGTGAATGGGGATATGAAAGTACGCGTCGTCCAGGGTAACCATCCTTTCCCCTGGACGCACTGCTGCCAGTACTGACTCGTTCGTCTCCATAGTAAATTTTGTCTCCTCCACAAACAAGTTGAGATGACTTACATCCAGTACTGGTCTCCATCCCCCCGAGGATTTCGCTACTAAGAAAAGCTGGTTGTAGAATCCTGGGGATGAGTGGTCCAGAACAGATTCTATTGCTCCTTTCCTGAGCATAGAAAGGACTTGCTCTTGTAGTGCCTCTTCTTTCACTGGATCGTTGTAGTGAGCTCCAAGATCCTTCGGTGATGTCGAAAGAGGTGGTTTCTTCAGGAAGGGGATCTTGTAACCTTCCCTGGCTACCGTGACGACCCAAGGGTCTGCTCCCTTTTCGTGCCAAACCTCCCAAAACTTCTGGAGTCTGGCCCCAACTGATATCCGAAGGACTTGTTCTTTATTGTTTATTACTGGCTTTGAACCTCTCTTGGGAGGAGCTCTTTTTCCTCTGAAGGGCGGGCGAGAAAAAGTCTTGCCTCGAAAGGGCTGATTAGCCTGTCTTGATTCCTTAGGTGTCTTCCTAACAACTTTGGGGGACAAATATTTCCTTACCGAAGACGTCAAGAGATCCTGGGTCGCTTTCTGAGTCAGAGATAGCGATATATCCTTGATTAGATCTGAAGGAAACAGCTGATCTGAGTGGGGAAAAAACCAACTCTGACTTCTGAGCATTAGAAACGCCCTTTGCAGCAAAAGAGCACAGGAGGGACCTCTTCTTCAATACTCCTGCAGCAAAAAGCGATGCCAACTTGTTCGCCCCATCTCTCAGGGCCTTGTCCATGCAGGACATAATACTGCTTGGAAGCTGAGATGAAGATGATCCCTTATCTTCCAAGGTTCGAGCCAGAGCCCCCAAGGACCAGTCAAGAAAATTAAACACCTCAAATGTTCGGAAAATGCCTTTCAAGAGATGATCCAACTCTGAAGACGTCCACCAAATTTTGGCCGCATTCAGAGCATGTCTGCGGGAGCTGTCTACAATGTTGGAAAAGTCCCCCTGGGAGGAGGCAGGTACTCCCAGGCCAAGACTTTCCCCCGTTGCATACCAGATTCCAGACTTCGAGGCTAATTTGGCTGGAGGGAAGGCGAAAGAAGTCTTACCCGCTTCCCTCTTTTCCTTCAACCACGTATTAATCCTTTGAAGAGCTTTCTTTGCTGTAATAGATAGCTTCATTTTCAAAAACGATGACTTCTTAGGCGTTTTGTTCTTTGAGAACTGAGAAAGGGGGGACAATGGAGCTGAGGGTTGAAACTCCCCTTCGAAGATTGACAGGAGGCAATCAGTTAACTTTTTATAATCTGAAGAAGGTGCTTCGCCATCTCTCTCTTCTTCAGATGCTAAGTCTTCCACCTCCTCTTCTGCTGAAGACACATCTTGTAATCCAAAGTCTTGTCGACGAAAATCTTCTCGAACACATCGGGAGGAAGACGGGTTAACGTCCTGCCGCCTGCGTCCCTCGCTTGAGCTACGTCCATCATACGTGCATCCGATTTGTTATTGCGTCCTGCATCCTGCATGACGGAGTGCTCGTCCGTCTTAGCCGGCACCGTGAGTCCTACTCGAGAAACCGAAGTGTGAGGAGGAGGAGGCAAACTCTCATGATGCGTCCTCTTGGAGGACTTGACTGGGAGAGACGTGTCCTTATGTCTTGAAGAAGGCTGCTCCGTTGCTTCCCAAGACTTAACTAGGTCGGCTAATTTCCCTTGCATCTCTCTTAGAAAGTCTTTAGTTTCCGTTTCCTGACGGGATGCATACGAAGGCGGGGATCGAAGGTGAGAAGCACTGATACGACGAGAAGCAAAGACTTGAGGTCTGCGAGATGGAGAAGACACAGGAGAGCACACCCAGGACGCAGAAGGAGAGCCCTTATCAGGCGAACCGCCGGCCATAGAATGTCTTGCGTCCTCCCTTGAACGAAACGTTCTCCTCCTTTTGACAGGAACAACGTCCTCATCCTCACTAGATGAAAAAATCTCGGGGCTACTCCACCTCTCTTGCGCGTAGCCGAGTTCATCCTGAGATGAAGTAGGTCTGTGCGTCCTCTTAAGGGGACGCGATTCCTCCGCATAGCGCCGATACCTGCCTGACACAGAGCTATCGGTTGAAGAAAAACACTTCCCAGTGTCGCCTTTTCTATGGTGCACTGCTGCAGCCTGGGACACAACAGGACTGCCTGAAGGCCTGAAGGGACGACTGATTGTATGGGGACCCCTCTCGCCTCCCTTCGACTGTCGACATGCCTTCTCCCTTGGGTCTGGGAGCTTGGCAGCGATCTAGGTCTAGGACCACGAGAGAGACGATCAGCCGCCCCCTCCACTAAACTGTCACAATCAAAAGCACCCACTTTGTCCGTCCGTAAGATGCTGAATCTGATCGCCCATTGATGCAAGGGCGACAAACACTTTAACATAATTTGGATCCTCAGAAACAGCAGCAGGCGCAGGAGAAACCTGAGGTGAAGGTTCTACAACTTCTACTTGGGAAGGAGGTGGAGAAATAACTGAAGCATTCAAGGCCTTACTAGAAGAGCCTGACCTCTCACTCCGAGACACCGATCTCCTCACTCTATCTTTCTCCAATCTCTCCGCATATTTAGTGAAAGTCTTCCACTCTTTCTCATTCAAACTTTCACACTCATTACACCTATTATCCCAAGTACACACACCCTCTCTACACTTCTTACACACTGTGTGAGGGTCTACCAAGGCTTTCGGTAGTCTCACCTTACACCCTTCTTTCACACACACTCTAAAGACAATACCAGAATCAGACATTGTAAGAAAATCCAAATGCGATTGCCAATCTAACTTTCCAATACGATACCAAAAGAATCCATCCAAGTACAGCGAAAAGTCAGCTAACGAGCTCGAAATTCAAGCAGGGAACCCTCAATGATGTTAACGGTTCGGCTGGCAGAGAAAATCTGACGAAAATGGGAATGGTTCCGAGCGCCAGCGCCACGGGAACGGGGTGGCGATCACCTGAACTACCAGTGATCTAGCAGTTGCCGAGAGTTTTGAAAATTCTGCCAGTGTGACAGAGGATATAGCTATATATATACCTACCAGGTAAATTTTAGTTTTAGTTTTCCTTAAATTTTTCATGTGTTTTCGTAAAGTTAAGTGTAGGTACGTATGTACGTTATCTGCCGTTTGTCCTCCTCCTCCTCTGCCGCCACTTTCGGAGATAGCCTCACTCAAAAAGTAAGATTCCACATTTTACGTACAGTATATTTCTTGTTACCATGTACACTAATATACACTTTATTTACAGGTTATTTTGCATTTTGTTATTAATTTAGGTATTGAATGGTCCAAATTGTTGTAGTATTTCATTGTTTATAGTCAATTTAGCTTTATTATGAAATTTACTGGGGTGTTTTTGGAGGGCTTGGAATGGATTAGCCAATTTACATGTAAAATAAATAAATAAAAGTCTCTAGCTGTGGTTCCCCTAATTGTAAGACTTGAGGAGTGATCTAATAGGGGGAAACAACTAACTGGACTAGATGATCCAGTTTTGGCCGAGTGTGGATCCACCCTCCAATAAAAGTACTTTAATTCGTCCAGTCACGAGTCATCGGTGGTGAGAGCAACAGCTCAAGACATCTACTCTCCTTTCGAAGTAAGTATTTTCTCCAAAGTTAGAAATTAAGGTCATATTTTAAGATTAAACAGAGGTTAATGAAAGTCTAGCCATGCCCAGTGCAAACATACCTTCATGACGCTTTCAACATTTTTACTTAAAACACGAAAAATTTAGAAGATTGACACCATCTCAATGTTTGTGGAGTCACATTCCATGTGCTAAATCCACACACCACTTTTACCCATAGATGCAGGGGCCCTTTCTTTACAACAATCGTAAACAATGACGACGTCTGTCTGGGATCCAAGGAAACTCACGATTTTTCGGTGGAAAGAAGAGGAAGCGTGCACTAAATAATTATTTAAATAAACAGTTAAACATCAGTATAAGGTCATGTATTGCATAAATATTTTACATATTCATGATAATTTTGAAAATATTCGTTGTTGAAAAAGTAACTAGATTCCTGACTCAAATATCAAGTTTCGCTGTGAACAGTACCTATGGTGTTGTTTGTGCTCTCCTATTGTTTATCAGTGTTGCCAATTGGTATGTGTTTACCCCCCAAACTGGGTATAAGACTTATCAAAACCGGGGAAATAAGTAAAATTAGCGTATCTATTTGTAGTATATATACATATTAGAGCAATTTTATCATTATTGCATTACTATGACAACTAGAATTCATGGAAACAGTTTGTAAATGCATCGGCATATGTGTGAAGCTCCATTAAATTGGCAATGATGAAATTTTGCCATTCCTAGCAAGCAAGCATTAAAGGTTACATTTATTTCTGGCATACAGTTATTGAAAATAAAAAAGTAAGAAAAGTAATAAAGACTTAAATGAATGAAAAGTGCTAGCAAAAAAAAAAAAAAAAAAAATACAAAATACAAAATTTTTGTCATAATTCACTAATACGCCGTCTGCTCAGCGATGGTTTTCAGCAGCCAGATGTACAACAAGGCTAGAAATATTGTATTGTATCTAATTTAGAAATATCTGTAATTTTTCAGGGTTAATTTGGTTGCAAAAAGGGATAATAGACATGAACTAAAATAAACATTTTGAGGTAACATAAAGTAAAGTTAAACTAAATAATGAGTAAAGTAAACAAATAACCCTCTTACGCCGACTGGATGTATTTTACGTCGACATTTTTTGTCTCCCGTGTGCCGACTGGACGTATTTTACGTCGACTTACAAAAGTTTTTTTTAAAATTCGTGGAAAAATACTTATAGGCCTACCAGCCTAAAACTTTTGAATCACGCGACCTTGGGGGATGCTGGGAGTTTCACGGATCAAGGTGGTGTTTTTTGTTTACAATCGTTACGCAGGTGCGCAAGCGCGAATTTCTTTCTTGCCGCACTAAAAAGTATCTGTGACACATCTCGGAAATTATTTCGTCACTTTGACATAATTTTTGTACCATTGTAAATTAGCCGTTACATGAAGTATTATATATGAAAATGTGCGCATTTTTAGGTAGAATACAACAGTAAAATACTCATGATTGTAGCTTTTATCTGTTTTGAGATATTTTCATATAAATAATGATAATTGCCAAAATTTCAACCTTCGGTTCAACTTTGACTCTACCGAAATGGTCGAAAAAAAAAAAACGCAATTGTAAGCTAAAATGCTTATATTCTAGTAATATTCAATCATTTACCTTAATTTTGCAACTAATTGGAAGTCTCTAGAACAATATTTCGATTTATGGTGAATTTATGAAAAAACTTTTTCCTTACGTCCGCGCGGTAACTCTTCCGAAAAAAATCATACATGCGATTGTGGTAATGTTTGCACCATTTTAAAATTAGCCGTAGCATAAAGTTTTATATATGGAAATGTGCGCAATTTCATACACAATACAACTAAAAAAAACCCATGGTTGTAGCTTTTATCAGTTTTGAGATATTTTCATATAAATAACGATACTTGCCAAAATTTCAACCTTCGGTCTTTGACTCTACCGAAATGGTCAAAAAACGCAATTGTAGCTAAAAACTCTTATATTCTAGTAATATTCAAGCATTTACCTTCATTTTGCAACTAATTGGAAGTCTCTAGCACAATATTACGATTTATGGTGAATTTATGAAAAAAAATAACATTTTCTTTACGTCCGCGCGGTAACTCTTCCGAAAAAATCATACGTGCGATTGTGGTAATGTTTGCACCATTTTAAATTAGCCGTTACATAAAGTTTTATATATGAAAATGTGCGCAATTTCATGTAGAATACAACAAAAAATAATTGAAGGTTGTTGCTTTTCTCATTTTTGAGATATTTTCATATAAATAACGATAATTGCCAAAATTTCAACCTTTGGTCAACTTTGACTCTACCGCAAATGGTCGAAAACGCAATTGTAAGCTAAAACTCTTACAATCTAGTAATATTCAGTCATTTATCTTTATCTTGAAACAAATTCGAAGTCTCTAGCAAAATATTTAGATTTATGGTGAATTAAAAAAAAATCTTTCCTTCCCTCGCGCGCGGATTCTCCGCCACAAATCTCCGAAACGCGTTACGTCCCATTCTCGGAATATTTGGTCCATTTCATATTAGGCATTTCATAGAGTTTTATATATGAAAATGTGCGCAATTTTATGTAGAATAAAACGAAAAATATTTGAAGGTTGTAGCTTTTCATATTTCCGAAATAATTGCATATAAAATATATATATATAAAAAAATTCGACATTCGGTCAACTTTAACTTGTCAGATATGGTCGAAAACTGCAATTGTAAGCTAATACTCTTACAGTATAGTAATATTCAATCATTTGTCTTCATTTTGAAAGAAATTGGAAGTCTCTAGGACAATATTTAGATTTATGGTGAATTTTTGAAAAAAATATTTGTTTACGTCCTCGCGTTATGAATTCATGCATTATTTTGTGATAATATTTTCTCTGTGTTGCTTTCATCGTTTTACAATGTGTTATATACCAAAATGATCGCAATTTAGTGTACATTACAACGAAAAAAAAGTAACTTGTTACCTTTAACCGTTTTGCGCACAGCGCGATTTGAATACAATTATATATGAAATTTCGGTTTTTGCGCTATCATATATCGCATTATTTATATATGATAATGATAATTTTTTCATTTCTGATGGTTGCATACTAAACTTCAGCCAATGACAAAAAAAGGAGCCAAAAATGAACTCTTAATCTTGAAAACTAAGCGCGCTGTGATTTTTTGAAAAAAATATTTTTTCCGCTTACACTCACTCTGAAACACCTCCGGCACACGGGAGACAATTTTTTTTTACCGTTTCGGCGTAAGAGGGTTAAGGGAATAAAGCTTTGCACCTCATAACAGTGTAGTGTGCCCGCAACTGTGTTTGTGGAGTGAGCGCTTAGGAACCAGGAACCGACTTTGCTGTCAACAAACTCAACGTAGTTCAACTGCAATTTGGAATGAATTAAGATAATTCTATAGGAAAGGGGCACATAGGCTTTTAAAAAAGTAGTTACCTAGAGTTATGGAGAATAGTGTATAGAATTCTTAGGTACTAGTCATTAAGTGAGGAAACTCTTATTAGTCCCAAAAAAGTCACTTTAAAATGTAAAAACTTACGGAAAAAAACTAAGTCGCGGGAGCTCCGTCACTCACCGAGTCGACTACAGACTGATGTCTGTGTTTGCGCGCGCATGCAAGGACTAAAAAAAATAACTAAAACAAGTGACGAACACAATACGTAATGGGTAAACCCTTTTTACTTCCCGATTTCTCTATTATCCATTCTTATACAACGAGTATGGAAAATTTTCTCACACGGCTATTTTGTTCTTTGCCATCATGGCAGTAGCTTCTACAAGTGTTCCTGTGGAAAACTTACCTGAAAATTTACGACCTTTTTGCTGTGAAAGCTGTGTTTTTTCTAGTTTGTAAGACGTTCAACCTTGACCCGACCATGGTGACACTAAAAAGCGCATGACGTAACCCCTGTGGCGAGCCAGAACAAACGTGTTTAAAAATGCAGATAAGGCGCAAAGCATCATTCCGCCATGCCAAAACTGAAATCAGGAAAGTGCAAAATCTGACCACTAAAATTTTTTATTAGTTTTCGTCTCTCCCACCCTAAACCCCAGGTTCTCACCTGTGGTGCCCCCAGATTATTGGTGGTTGTAAGGGTTTTCCTCACTTATCTAATGATACTGAAGCATAGACAAAGTGTTATTTTAGCATTTTAAGCTGTTTAACACACAGAAACTGGTGCGCCCCTTTCCTATAGAATTACCTGAGTTAAGACCAAAATGTGCATGATTACAATCAAATAAGCACTGTGGAGTTTCAGTTGTGATGGCAGTAAGGATAAAACCACCGATTACAAGGTAAAAATGAATTTCAGTTCACACCATGACCCCGGGAATAAAAAGTTTCATACTTTCACTAACATAGGCAACAAAATGTTGTTTTATTGTGCTGATTACAACTGCAATCTTGAGTAAGATCAATAATCATTATATATACTGTATACACTAATATTGTTCAAATGTGCACTGGGAAGGCTAGGAAGGACATGAGAGCCATGGCAGTTACGAAAGGGACCGGATACGGATGACGCCATATTGTATTTAAAAACTGCCTAGAAAATGATATTGTTATGATACCATAAAGTTTTATACATACTTACCTGGCAGATATATGCTTAGCTATTAGACTCCGTCGTCCAACAGAAATTAGAATTTCGTGCGCACACACTACAGGTAGGTCAGGTGATCTACCGCCCTGCCACTGGGTGGCAGGAATAGGAACCATTCCCGTTTTCTATCATATTTTCTCTACCACCTGTCTCCTGAGGGGAGGTTGGGTGGGCGATTAATTGTATATATCTGCCAGGTAGGTATGTATAAAACTTTATTGTATCATAACAATATCATTTTTATACATTCAACTTACCTGTCAGATATATACTTAGCTGATTCACACCATTGGAGGAGGGTAAAAGACAGCTAATTACTGAATTAGACAGGAATCACAACATACATTGTAGGTAATAAATAAGTAAAACCTTGGTTCCTACCTGATTAGATGGAAGACTTCATGGTTACTGCCCAGGAGTCTGCTTCGTCTCAAGAGCCTCAGCGAGACATTGATCTATGGCTAAGAGTTCTTGTGGGTCTGCCAAAGGGGTCTTATCCGCTTACTCGGCAGACCCTGGAAGGACTATGTCAATGGGTGCTGATCCACTTACTTGACAAGAACCTTATTCAAGGAGCACAACACCGATCCCGATCACCTTAACCTAACACCCGTGTTAGTTCTAAGATTGCAAGGAGTTATCCCCAAACTCCTCACAAACAACCAATAACTCAAACCACAAACATACATATAACGTAATAGTACAAAAAACTAAAAAAAAAACATTTTTGTACGACCCAGCTTGTAAGAAACATTCCCAGTTCCTTACTGACAAAGGCAACGGCCGCCTGTGCGACATCAAGCACCCTTGTCAGTAGAAAACCAAGAACCCATCTCAAAAGGGAGGTCTACGTACAAATATAAAAATATAAAAATTTAAGGATCGGTATTTGTTCCAAGCCCCAGCACTCTATCCGCTGACACGAAAGGACCTAGAGAGAAGCACTTCTCATAGGTTACTCTGACGTCTTTTAGATAATGGGATGCGACGACTGAATTACATCTCCAGTAAGTCGCATCTAAGATATCTTTCATAGACATGTTTCTATGAAACGCTAAAGACGTGGCCACAGCTCTTACCTCATGAGCCTTCACTCTAAGTGTTTTGAAGGAGCCATCAGTGCATTTGGTCATGAGCTTCCGTAATCACGCTCCTAACAAAAAATGCCAAAGCATTTTTGGACATGGGTCTCTTTGGATCCCTTACCACGCACCATAGACCTTGTTGACATCCTCCGAGTTCTTTCTTCTTCTTAAGATAGAACTTAAGAGCCCTTACCGGGCATAACGATCTTTCTATCTCCTCTCCCACCAAGTTCGAAAGACCCTTCACTTCAAAACTCCTGGGCCAGGGTTTTTATTAAGGGTTCTCATTCTTGGCCAGAAACAGAGTCTGGAAAGAACAAATAGCTGAATGAATCTTTCTTAAATCCAACTCGAGAATAAAGGGCGTGGATTTCACTCGTTCTTTTAGCGGTGGCTAAGGATAACAGGAAAATACATTTCCTTGTTAAATCCCTAAACGATGCAAGGTGAGGAGGTTAAAATTTTTCCGATGACAGGAACTTTAGTACCACATCAAGGTTCCAGCTAGGAGAACGAGGAGATATGGATTTTGACGTTTCAAATGATCTTATCAGGTCGTGAAGGTCCTTGTCTTCCGCTATTTTTAGGCCTCTATTCCTAAAAACAGCTGAGAGCATACTTCGATAGCCTTTTATAGTAGAAACCGATAACTGAGACTCCTCTCAAAGAAAAATCAGGAAATCGGCTACGTTGGTCACAGAGGTATCGGAGGAGGACAGCTTCTTCTTTTTACACCATCTTCTGAACCCATCCCACTTCGATTGGTAGGCCCGAATGGTTGAAGTTCTTCGGGCCCTAGCGATAGCTCTTGCAGCCTTGCTCGAAAAGCCTTTCGCTCTGACAAGTCTTTTGATAGTCGAAAGGCAGTCAGAGTGAGAGCGGGAGGTTTTGATGATAGCTCTCGAAGTGGGGTTGTTTGAGCAGATCTGTCCTGTTTGGAAGAGATCTGGGGAAGTCCACCGTCCATTCCTGTACCTCTGTGAAACAATCTTGAGAGGGCCAAAACGGGGCGATGAGAGTTAGTCTCGTCCCTTTTGACGCCACAAACTTCTTTAGAACTACCCCTAGTAGTTTGAATGGGGGAAAGGCATAGGCATCTAGGCCTGACCAGTTTAACAGAAGGGCATCTACCGCTACTGCTCTCGGGTCTTCTACCGAGGAGCAGAAGTTCTCTATCCTCTGGATAAGGAAAGTCACGAAACAGGTCTATCTGTGGCCTGCCCCACAAGGACCACAAGTTTTGACACACTTGGGAGTGGAGAGTCCACTCTGTGGGGAGGACTTGGTTCTTCCTGCTGAGCCTGTCCGCTCTCACATTTTTCTCTCCTTTCACAAATCTTGTCTGGAGGGTAATGTTCCTTTCTTTTGCCCATGTTAAAAGATTCTTCGTTATCTCGTAAAGGGAAAACGAATGGGTTCCCCACTGTTTTCTGATATAGGCCAACGCCGTGGTATTGTCTGAGTTGACCTGTACCACCTGATCTCTGACTTCCGGTTCGAAGAACTTTAGGGCTAGGAAAACTGCAAACAGTTCCTTGGAGTTTATATGCCAGGCTTCCTGTCCCTCCTTCCAGCAGCCTGACACTTCCTTTGCCCCTAAAGTCGCCCCCCATCCCTTCTCTGATGCGTCTGAGAATAATATTAGGTCGGGGTCCGAACTTCCAGAGGCATGCCCTCGTTCTTTTCTAGAAGGACCAGCCACCACTTTAGGTGATTCTTCACCTCTAAGGGAATCGAGAAAGTGTCTGTCAATTGTCCTTCTTTCCAATTCCATGTTCTCCTTAAGAAGAATTGAATAGGGCGTAGGTGGAGTCTTCCTAGGGAAATGAACTGTTCTAGAGAGGAAAGAGTCCCCAGTAGGATTAACCATTCCCTCGCTGAGCTGCGTTCTTTCCCTAGGAAGTTTGAGACTTTCTGTAAGCCCCGAATGAGCCTTTCCTGGAAAGGAAAAACCCGAAAACCCCGAGAATCCATCTGAATCCCCAGATAAACTAAGTTCTGGCTGGGGATCATCTGTGATTTCTCGCAATCCTAGGGATTGCGTCAGTTCCAATGTCGTCTTCAAGTCCTCCAAACATTGGCTCTCCGATTTGGCTCTGATGAGCCAATCGTCCAGATAAAGTGAGATGCTTATCCCTTTTAGATGAAGCCATCTGGCCACATTCCTCATCAGGTACATGAATACCTGAGGGGCCGTAGAGAGGCCGAAGCACAAGGCCCTGAACTGAAAGATCTTTCCTTGTGTCACAAATCTGAGATACTTCCTCGACGATGGGTGAATTGGAACATGGAAGTAAGCATCCTGAAGGTCCAGGGAGACCATCCAATCTCCCGGACGCAGAGCTGAAAGAACCGAAGCAGACGTCTCCATGGAGAATTTTTTCTTCTCCACGAATTGGTTCAGAATGCTTACGCCTAGCACAGGTCTCCATCCCCCCGAAGCCTTCGGGACTAAGAAAAGGCGGTTGTAAAATCCCGGGGAGTGAGGATCCTGCACTATTTCTATAGCTTCTTTGTTCCGCATCATTACCATTGTTTGAAGAAGCGTCTCCCTCAGAACAGGGTCCTTGTACTTCGCCGACAGTTCCCTCAGAGTTGTAGACAGGGGCGGTCTGTCTAGGAAAGGTATGATGTACCCCTTCCCCAGCACAGACAGAGTCCAGGGGTCGGCCTCCCTCATGGCCCAGGCTTCCACAAACTTTAGAAGTCTGGCACCTACAGGTGTTTGGAGGACAAGATTGCTATTTAGACTTTTTGAACGATCGGAAGGAAGACCTTCCTCGTTTGTCAAGTCTTTCTTTTCGTTGGGGGTCGAGATGAGGAACCTCCACGAAAGGGCACTAGAGGAGTACGAGCAGCTTTCTTGACAACTGGTACTGCCGGGCGATTCTTCTTGGTAGACTGTACCAATAGATCCTGAGTTGCCTTCTCAGATAGCGAACGTGAGATGTCCTTCACTAACTGAGAAGGGAACAGGTGATCCGATAGGGGAGCGTAAAGCAGAGCTGACCTCTGAGTCGGAGATACAGCTTTTGTCAAAAAAGACCCAAAAAGAGATCCCTTTTTAACCACTCCTGACCCGAAAAGAGAGGCCAGTTCTTCCGAACCATCTTGCACTGCTTTGTCCATACAAGACAAGATACTGTGTAAAACCTCAGGGTCGAGAAAGTCCGGATCTCGGGTCTTTTTAGCCAGCACCCCAAGGGACCAATCCAGGAAATTGAAAACTTCTCAGACGTGGAAAAGTCCCTTTAGGAGCTGGTCTAACTCGGACATGCTCCAAGAAGCTTTAGCAGAATTAAGGGAGTGTCTTCTTGAAGACTCCACTAGGCTAGAAAAGTCCGATTCCGCAGAGGAGGGGAGCATCAGGCCCATAGCCTCTCCCGTCCTGTACCAAATGCCTCTCCTGCCTGCAAGCTTGGAAGGAGGAGAGCAATACACAGTTCTCAAGGTCTCCTTCTTTGTGCTCATCCATGCATTAAGTGATTGCAGAGCTTTCTTCATAGAGATTGCTGGCTTCATTTTCAAAAATGAAGAAGACTTTGGTGTCTTCGTGCTTGAAAACAGCGATCTAGGAGCTGGGCTTAACGAATCTCTGAATTCTTGGAGGAGAAGAGAAGCTACGACCTTATAATTAGAGAGGCCTTCACTAGTAGGAATCTCTTCATCCAAAACATCCTCTAATTCCATAGCAGCAGGAGGGGAACGAGTTCTCTTGGAAGACTCGTCTTCCGGGGATCTTCCCTCTCGGGGAGAAATACTTCTAGTTGGAGAAGGACTGCCAGATCTAGAAGTTTTCTTCTCTTGTACTTCTAAAGAAGTCTTTGCAATCCCCTGAGAAGTTGAAGTGGAAACAGTCACTTTCGCAGGTTCTATCTTGTCTAGTGTCTTGTTATTGCGAAGATTCTTGCGTTTGTAAGATGTACTTCCAAACGAATTATCGCTGCTAACTGGCACCTTGCGCCTGGCTGGCGCTTCTTGCTTGGCTGGCGCCTCGCGCCTGGCTGGCGCTTCGTGCCTAGCTGGTTCCTCGCGCCTGGCTGGTGCCTCGCGCCTCTCGCCTGGGAGAAATCTCGCTCTCGGCTGGCGCCTCTCGCCTGAATAATGCCTCGCGCCTGGTTGGCGCCTCGCGCCTAGTAGGAGCCTGAAACTTGGCAGGGGTTTCGATAAAGGCCGACGAGTCCAAACTATAGGGCAGCTCTCTTCTCCTGGTAGGCGCTCCACGCCTGACTGGAGAGTCGCTGTCTGAAGAAGATAACTCTCTAGGAGGAGCCTGAGAAACGGACGGTTTAGATCTCTTTATGGGGAGAGACGAAACCTTTCTTCTTGGTGGATTTTTGGAGAGTACTCCAACGAGAGAAGCGATCTGATCCTGCATATTTCTCAGTATCCTTGTAGTCTCTCTATTCTTGTCTAAAGGAAGGGAAGGAGAAAGGTCCGTATCAGGTTCCCACGAATCAGCAGGAGAGAGCAACAAACTTCTAGCCTTCTTGTTTTCCGACGGCAATTCCTCCGGAAAACGCTCAGGACTCGAGTCTAAGAGAGAGACTTTCCAGCTCCTTTTCAAGGGGCGGGAAAGATCCGTGTATCTCCATCCTCTCTTGGGAGATGACGTTCCCGAAGAAGAGAAACACTCACGGAGAACGCTTTTCCTATAGCAATCTCTGGCAGTCTGAGGTGTCCCAGAACCTGCCGAAGGGACGTCTGACTGGTGGGGATCCTCCACAACCTCCGTACGGCTTTTGACATTCCTCCTCTGGGCTTGGGATCTTGAAAGAGGTCTAGGCCTGGGAGCGTTGTGGAGCCGATCAGATGCCCCCTCCACTACACTAGGGACACTAATGTCACTTTCCACTGCACTGTTTACTTCACTTTGCTTACCTTCTATTGCTGCCATCTTAAGTTCCATTTTCTTAAAGGCGGCTTTGAGATGTGCAATTTCCGACGTAGAATCCGCAGGATCTACAAAAGGTGCAGGGACTGAAATATTAGAAGACGGAGCAACATTTATCAGAGGAGAAGAGGGTACAAAATTACTAACTTGATCGCTAGATCTAGAGCTAGATAAGGTTCTGGAAGAAGCCTTCCTCACCCTGTCTCTTTCTAACTTCTTCAAATAAGAAGTTAGAGACTTCCATCCTTCAACACTCAAACTCTCGCATTCGTGACAAGTGTTATTTAAAGAGCATTCATACTTCCTACATGATTTACAAACAGTGTGAGGATCAACCGAGGCTTTCGGCATTCTCACCTTGCAGCCCTCATTCCCACACATTCTCACAACACTTCCAGAGTCAGACATCATGATGAAAATTCCAATCCAAATCCAATCAATGGTCCACAATAGTGTATGCCAATACAACGATCCAAATACGTCACCAAAAAATCCAATACGAAGATCAATTGCGATGCAACGTTGTTGTCAGTAACGCCGACAGAGAAAATCTGATAGAAAACGGGAATGGTTCCTATTCCTGCCACCCAGCGGCAGGGTGGTAGATCACCTGACCTACCTGTAGATGCTTGCGCGCGGAAATTCGAATTTCTGTCGGACCACGGAGTCTAATAGCTAAGTATATATCTGACAGGTAAGTTGAATGTATAAAAACATATTTTACTGCCTTGAAAATGATATTGTTATGATACAATAAAGTTTGTTCATACTTACCTGGCAGATATATATATAGCTGTATTTTCTGAAGTCCGACAGAATTTTAAAAACTTCCGACACACGCAGTGGTCGGCCAGGTGGTTAGTACCCATTCCCGCCGCTGGGAGGTGGGTATCAGGAACCATTCCCATTTTCTATTCATAATTTTTATTTCCACTGTCCCCTGAGGGGAGGTGGGTGGGTACTTGATTATATATATCTGCCAGGTAAGTATGAACAAACTTATTGTATCATAACAATATCATTTTGTTCATGAAACTTACCTGTCAGATATATATATAGCTGAATCCCACCTTTGGAGGTGGGAAGGGACAGAATAGAAGGATTTTGGGAAACAAATGCATGCAGATGATTTACATCTTGGTTCCACCTGTTAGCATAGCTGGCTTCATGGTTACTGCCACGTAAGTCTGCTTGTGCTACTAGAGTTGCCAGCGAGGTAGAGACCTATATAGCTGGTGCACCAGATGATCTTGTCAACAGGGGCGAGACCACGACGTGGACTAAGACCAACATTGACCATATACCATGAGGGCTAAGAAGTAAAATAATATATATCTATATATATATATCACCACCTGACCAACCTAGCCAAAGTTAAGTGTTTTAACTAAGGCTTAAGAGTTAAGAAGTCGCCGTTGTCGGCGACTCAACAACTAAATTAAGAGCTCTTCCTAACCATTTTCTACAGGATAGGATGAGTGGTACTTCTTGCCCCCAAGATTGTGTCTGCAGACACGTATGGCCCTAGCGAGCAGCAGATCTCATATGCCATCTTCACATCTCGCAGGGAGTGTGAAGTGAACACAGAGTTGCTTCGCTAAAACATGGTACTCAGGATGTTGCTGAGTGCCATGCTCTGTTGAAATGCTTCTGAGGCCGCGCCCTCACCTCGTGAGCATTCAGATAAAAAGATTTCAAATCTTTGTGTAAACACAATGAAGGAGCATTTTTTGAAAGAACTCCTTAACACTAAAGCCAGGGTGTTCTTCGATATGGGCAAGTCTGGTCTTTTTCGGAACACTGCAGATTGCCCGAATGACTTCGACTTTCTTGAGTTTTATGTAGATAAAACTTGAGAGACCCGACAGGGCACAGGACTCTCTCTGGCTCCTGCCACTAACTTGTGCCATCCTTGCTTCCAAGCTCCTGGCCCAAGGACAAAAACGGGTTTCCATTCTTAGGCCACAACGGAAGGCTTAGAGAGCACACCGCCTTGTGTTCTCTAAAGCCAAAACTTGTGACGATGGCTTAAAATTTCACTAACCCTCTTTGTCGTATCTAGGTGGTTAGAAGAAGGCCTTCCTGATCACATGCAAGAAGTTAACAGGTAGGAGAGGTTCGAATGCTTTGACATCAAGAACTTCAGACTACGTCTAAGTTCCATATTGAAAGCTTCGATCTGGACATGCACAGTCAGTCCGTCTGTACTAAAGTCAGGTGACCGACCAGTTGACCAGTCAGACGAATCAAGGACAGCATGGCTGTACCCTGAAGACCATAAGGCACTATTCTTCGCTGAAGGATGAGTGTCTGGACTGCCTGGGCGATTCAACCTAAGCAAACCTTGGGGGTGTATCAACGCAACCCAACGTCGTCAGCGAATCAACTCCTGACTCGAGCTTCTGGTGCCAGGAGAAAGGAGCGAGGAGCAAAAAGGCGATTCAGTCCCGAAGGAAGAATGCCTGGACAGTCCAACCTGGTCTCATGTTACACGATCATCGGGGGTGTATAAACGCAACCGACTTCGTCAACAAGAAACTCAGGGCTACTATATGTCGCCTGATCTCCGCACGAGTGTCTGACTCCAAGAAAACAGGTGAGACAAAAAGTAGATGGTGAGCGAGTTTCGAGATTCCACAGAACTCAAAGATCGTGAAGGGCTTTGTTGTTTGACAGACGCAAATCTCAGAGCCCAAAGGCCGTCAACAACATATTTGCATATTCTTTAATAGTTGTGACTGCCAGCTTATAAAAAAAAAAAACCCATTCTTCAGACGGGAATGGAAGACGGTAATCCGTTATTCGTCAACATCTCGATAGTCTGAACGTAGTCAGACTCAGAGCGGAGAGGTTATAGGTACCTTTCGAGTTAGAGTAGACCGACTCTCTCGGAAAAGGTCCTTGGAAAGTGAACTAGGAAGTATGTGTGACCTCTGTGAATCCAGGATCCTGAAGGCCAACATGGGGCGATCAGCGTCATTGGTCGCTCCCTGTGACGTCATAAATCCTCTTATTACATTTCCTAAGCGATTGAAAAAGGGGAAAAGAGACTAAACATCCATCCCCGTTCAATATCATAGGATGGCGTTTAATGGTACCGATCCCGGATCGAGAAAAAGGGAGCAGAGAAGAAGAAGCCTCTTCGTCCTCAACATATCGAAAGAGAAGAAATGAAAGGGCGTCCCTAAAGTCTACACAACTCTCAACTTACTTCTAAAGAAAGATTCCACTCGGAAGTGAATAGTTGCTGCCGTCGATCGAGACGATTCGTACGGACTTTTGCAATCCTGTAACGAACCTGTAGAGGATCGTTACATTCTACGCCTGTTGTTATAATAGGCTCTTTCTCGTAAACTCGAACAAGGACAGAGAGAAGATACTTCTTAAGATATGAGAGAGCTGTGGAAAATCAGAGTTGATCTGGACCACTGGTTCCCAAAAAACTCGTTTCGAGGACTGGAGGGACTACCGAATCGCTTTTACTTCTTTCAGATTAAGATCCAGGACATCTGAAACCCTATCCAGATGTCCGGCACCTTCTTTCTATCACCTCAGGTGATAGACGCACTGAGAGATGTTCAGAATCATTCCTAGATCTAGAATAATATTTCAGTTTCCCGGTAGGAAAAAACTGTGGTCTGAATTGCAGTCTATTCGGGGAGACAAACTTCTTCAGGAAGGAAATGGTCCCCAGCAAGCTCATCCATTCCCTCCCCGAGTATGCTTACTTCCCTAATAAGGCTGCGCTTTGCCTAAGCAGGAGAGCAAATAAAAGTGCAATGTTGCGGTAGACTCGTAGTTCCATACCGTGCGGTAACGAGCACCGAAAGGATTAAGAGATAACTCTGTTGAACATAGTAAGGCAAAACGAATGCAACGTTTATTCATACACGTAAGAAATCCCCTCAATCTTAGGCTAAAGTCCGTGATTGTAGGACAGAGAAACAGTTAGTCAGTCAATCCCGCAGGAGAGACGTAACCGTCAGCACAGAGATACGGTTAGTCAGTCAATCCCGCAGGAGAGAGAGACGTAACCTTCAGCGCATGACAGCGCACGATCTGTTACGGCTCGGTTGGACTGGAGGACAGACACAGCGTGACAGCAGCAGCCAGCAGCTTACGAACGTCGTCTCTTAACTTTATGTCTGGGTTGCCAGCTACCCTATTCTACGAAGAAATAGGTCCGTTATTTTTGAGCAGAAAGACTCTCAAGCTGGTATATTTAAGCGAAACAGAAAACGCTAAATATAGATGCGTTTGTGTCGTCAGAACACTACCATACAACGGTAAAAGATAAATCGGAAACTCCTGGAAGGCTGCAGGGAGTAACGATTAAATGTCCTTAAAATAGACAATAGACATCTCGGTTGCCATCCGAAGAGGTAACTACAGCAAGCGTATATGACTTGAACCAACCAGAAGTAAAATAACGCAAGGCAAAATATGAAATTATATCACAATAAAGTTTGTTCATACTTACCTGGCAGACATATATATAGCTGAATTCGGAAATACAGCTACATACATATCTGACAGGCAAGTTTCATGAACAAAACTTAAGAGAATCGAAGCAGTCAGCTCAAGCTTCTTATGTTATTGGACATAAGCGTTCATTGACGTAGTCTACAAGTCTATTTCTTGTACGAGTCTGCGAATGACGAATGAGAGCTCTTCCGAATCTTGTCAATAAGAGCTTATTCGCTTACGCAATATCAAGTTAATGAGATGTTTGTCAATGAGAACTAACCCATTTATGGGACAAAGAGATATTTTGTCAATGAGGGGATACCCACTTACTTGACAAAACGAAAGTATATTGTCAATGGGGGAAAGTCACTGAATTGACAAAACGTAATCCAGGAAGTCGAGCATTTAATTTTTCCGATTCCCATCTCAAAACGAGGAAGGGGCAAGAATCCTGTAAGAGACTGGGCTTACGGCAGGTAGAACGACGATGTTCAAATCGGCAGCGTAGTCCCGACTAGAAACTAACAAAATCTATCATCTGAAAAACCCTTTCAGATGGGCTAAAAAGCTTGCAAAATTATCCTGGGAAGAGGAAGAAACTCTCCAACCAGCTTCCTCTCCCGTATCACAACTAATGCCTGCTAAAGCTTAAAATTTATTGGCAGTATGGCAAAGGAAGTCCTGTCTTGCGCTTTCCTGAAGAGCGTCCTTTTGATGAGTGCCTTTGCAAGAATCCTACTGAACGTTGCCGAGAGTCCTGACGTGCAGGACATCGAGCCTTACATAACCCGTAACTGCCTTATCGCAAAGTCTTGACTGCGGTAGTGGCAACTTAAATTTATTGGCAGAATGGCAAAGGTTGCGGTAGAGCAAACGAGATCTTCCCTTGAGCTTTCCTTAACTCCATCCACCTATGCGAAAAGCAATATTAATTGACAGAGACCTCTTGAATTCACGAAACCCGATGTCTTGCTGGGTTTCGAAGAAGTTGTCTGTTCACTTTCAGCTTCCTCCGAAGCACTGCCTACTTCACATTCTTTGCAGGTGAGGTAGAAGGTATCACCGAAGGTAGAGGTAAAAATTCTTTAGGCCCAAATCTGAAACAAGAGCTTGAAGAGTTCAACAGAAACGTTCAGCCAGGCGACACACCTGGCGTGCGCTGGTGCACGCTCGGCGTCCACTGGCGCGCGCTCGGCGTCCACTGGCGCGCGCGCTCGGCGTCCACTGGCGCGCGCTTGGCGTGCACCCGCGCGCGCCTGGAGTCCATCCGAGCGTCCCGGGCGTCCGCTCTCAAAAGCTTCCTGCTACTATGACTTCTTTTACGTATTTCTCGGTGGAAAGACGGACACGAGTTCAGGCGACGTTCGCCTTCTTACTTCTCACTGAAACGCATAACGAGAGAGAGAGAGAGAGAGAGGACGTGAAGCGTCCTCTTCTATAAAGCTTCTATTTAGAGGGCGCGAGTCCTTCCGAAAGCTCCAACCCCTGTACGGGGAGGACGCTTCGGAGGACGAGAAGCAATCTTTCAGGATTCGTGCACGCGCACGCACTTTGGCAGTCTGGGATTTTCATCAGGAAACTGCCAAAGGCACGCCAGATCGGATGGGGGTTCCTTGTAACCCTCCTTAGGCTTTTCGACATGCTCCCTCCCCGGGTCCTGGGAGTCAAGCAGAGGTCCCGGCCTAGAGGCGAAACGAGGCCGATCTGATGCACCCTCCACTACACAAGGGGTATCACTGCACTTCTGCACCCTTCACTTTTACTCTCTAAAGCAAGCACTTTCGATTCTAAGTTATGAATCGAAAGAGTATCAGAGAAAGGGCAATTCCTCTACAGACACTGCTTAGGGCCCGAAGGCAACACTGCAGGGTTAGGAGTAACAATTACAGAAGTAGCACTTCACAGCAATGAAGGAGAGCGAGCACCTCTCGTAGACATATTCATAGCCCGTAGGCCATACTACAGGGTTAGGCAAAATAAAGTCTACAGGAAGGTTAGCAGGTTCACTACCCTGACTTTTGTTACTGATTAATTGCGTACATACGAATCATACGTCTTCTTACGGAATTAGACATGTTACTGATTAATTGCGTACATAACTAAAATCATACGTCTTCCTTACGGAATAGACAAAGTCCCCTCACACTCCTTACATGACAAATCTCAACAAAGAAGCAAGACCCATACCCCTCGTACATACCAAGTGCGGATCTACCGAAGCTTTCGGTAGCCACACCCTATCTTTGCAGACAACCCCGTCTGAAACTAGCCTAACTAGATTCAGATATTTTATGCAAAAATGAATCAAATTCAAATCAATTTAAGATAGCGCATGCCTAGCCACAAATCCCACAAATCCAAGTAAATAAATCAAAAGACAATTAGGATACTTAGCGGCAATGAAGTTTCCAAAAATCCTAAGACGGAGGTACTGAAAACAGGTGTTTTCAGCACCGGCGACAGAAAAATTATGAATAGAAAATGGGAATGGTTCCTGATACCCGCCTCCCAGCGGCGGGAATGGGTACTAACCACCTGGCCGACCACTGCGTGTGTCGGAAGTTTTTAAAATTCTGTCGGACTTCAGAAAATACAGCTATATATATATCTGACAGGTAAGTTTCATGAACAAAACATATTTTACAAAGACCTCACATGCTTATTTTAGTTCGTATGGTGCTTTCATATATCACATTATGTTGACGAAACTTCAATCTTCTGAATGGTATGCTTAAAGATGTAATTGTATTCTTGTTTCACCAATTAAATAGAGAGTGAATAAGGCTGATCCACCTGAGTACACCAGATCCAAGTTGGAGTTTCCCCCTACCTCAAAAAAATGATATTGTAATGATACAATTAAGTTTGTTCATACTTACCTGGCAGATATATATATAGCTGTATTTTCCGAATCCGACAGAAATTTAAACACTTACGACACACGCAGTGGGAGTCAGGTGGTTAGTACCCATTCCCGCCGCTGGGAGGCGGGTATCAGGAATCATTCCCATTTTCTATTCATAATTTTTTATTTCCACTGTCTCCTGAGGGGAGGTGGGTGGGTACTTGATTATATATATCTGCCAGGTAAGTATGAACAAACTTAATTGTATCATTACAATATCATTTTGTTCATGAACTTACCTGTCAGATATATATAGCTGAATCCCACCTTTGGTGGTGGGAGTAGACAGAATAGAAGATTTTAGGAAACATATATATGCAGATAATTGATATCTTGATTCCTTACCTGTTAGCATAGCTGACTTCGTGGTTACTGCCGCGTAAGTCTGCTTGTGCTACTAGAGTTGCCAGCGAGGTAGAGACCTATATAGCTGGTGCACTCCAGATGATCTGTCAACAGGGGCGAGACCACGACGTGACTAGACCATTGACCATACAAATGAGGGCAACGAAGTAAAAACCAAACCACCTGGCGTAGCCTACCAAAAGTATCCCACATAGACTAAGCTAATGGAAGGGAGATCCGCCGCAGGCGGTCAACCCCACAACCATAACACAAGTTAAAAACTCACCTAAACCATTAAAGGATAGGATGAGCGCTACCTCCTGCCCCCAAAACATGGTCTGCAGCGACGTATGGTCCGAGCGAGTAACAATTTTCGTATGTTGCTTTCACCTCCCGCAGGTAGTGTGAAGCGAACACCGAATTGCTTCGCCAATAAGTGGCGCCCAAAATGTCTTTGATTGCCATATTTTTGTGAAAAGCCACCGAAGTAGCAATAGCCCTCAACTCGTGGGCTTTCACTTTCAGAAGCTCCATGTCCCTTTCACTACACTTTTCATGGGCTTCCGTTAACCGTACTTCTTAAGAAGAACGCCAGTGCATTCTTCGACATCGGAAGATCTGGTTTTTTCACAGAGCACCACAAGTTCTCCGAAGAACCTCTGCATGCTCTGGTTCTCTGCAAATAAAACTTGAGAGCCCTGACAGGACACAGGACTCTCTCAGCTTCAGGTCCCACTAGCTCCGACAACCCCTTGATCTCGAACGTTCTCGGCCAAGGGTTGGAAGGGTTCTCGTCTTTGCTAAGAACGTAGGACTTAAGGAACAAACTACACTATGATCCTGACCCAATATGGTTGCTTATGACTTGAATTTCGCTAACCCTCTTCGCCGTCGCCAGAGCGGTTAGGAAAATGGTCTTCTTAGTAAGATTCCTAAGCGAGGCTAAATGGAGCGGTTCAAATTGACTCGACATGAGAAACTTCAGTACCACGTCTAAGTTCCACGATGGTACTTTAGGTTGGAGAACTTTCACAGTCTCAAATGATCTAATGAGATCATGAATGTCTCTATCATTCGCTAAGTCGAGTCCTCTATGTCTGAAGACCACAGAAAGCACGCTTCTGTAGCCTTTAATCGTGGAACGCCTCGACCTCTTCACAGGAAGATTGTCATCCTTCTTACGGCGACGTGGAACAGTCTCTCTCGAAGGAAAAACATCTCGAAGTTGCTGCTGAAGAGACTGGAGAATCTTGCTTGTAGGTGAAGCCTCCTTTTCTGGGGAGGGGCTGATCCTGTGAGCAGAGAGTGGCGAGGGGACGCCTTCTTGCTACTTCCCAGGAACCGCCGCTTCACGCACCTTAGAGCGACTGCGGCGCTCGAAAGAAACATCTAGGGGAGACTCGGCCTCCGAATAATCCTTACGCTTCTTCTGCGGAGGAAAAGCAGCAAACGCACTATCGGGCGACGAGCAAAGTTCCGGAGAACAACTTGGACGTGAAGCGTCCCGCACGCGAGCCGTGCCTTTTCAGCGGACGTGATGCGGTATGAGAGCTCCACCCCTTGCGCGGGGAGGAAGCTTCAGAAGAAGAAAAGCACTCCTTGAGAAGACGTGCACGCGCACGCTCCTTGGCAGTCTGGGTATGTTCGTCAGAAGCTGCCGAAGGCACGCCAGATCGGTGGGGGTTCCTCGTAACCCTCCTTCGACTTTCGACATGCTCTCTCCCCGTAATCTGGGAGTCAAGCAGAGGTCTAGGTCTAGAGGCGGAATGAGGCCGATCTGACGCACCCTCCACTACACAAGGGGCACTTTTCACTGCACTTCTCTTCACTTTTGCTCTCCAGAGCTAACACTTTTGATTCTAAGTTACGAATCGACTCAAGAATTAGCGATAATGTATTACCTTCTACCGACACTGTCTCAGGGGCCGGAGGCAACACTACAGGGGTAGGAGCATAATCTACAGAATGGAGGGCTAGCAGGAGAATAAATTTAAATCTTGCCTACCTGAAAAACACTCCTGGAGGAAGACCTCCTTAACCTATCTCGCTCAAGTTTCTTAAGATAGGTTTCATACGCCTTCCATTCCGACTCAGTTAGTCTTTCACACTCCTTACAACGACTTTCAAACGTACATTCATTCCCCCTGCAAACTTTACAAACAGAATGTGGGTCTACTGAAGCTTTCAGTAGCCTACCTCTACATTCAGACATGGAACAAAATCTAGCGCTAGCAGAACTAGACCCTGACATCTTGATCAAAGAAAAATCAATACCAAATTCAAATCAAACCAAAGTCAACGTGTGCCAAGCCACCGATCCAATTTCAGATACCAAAGAAAAACCCCCAAAAGGGATACTCAAAGTAGCTAGTAAGTTTCCAAAATCTGGACGGAGGTGCTGCAAACAGGTGTTTCCAGCACCGGCGACAGAAAAATTATGAATAGAAAATGGGAATGATTCCTGATACCCGCCTCCCAGCGGCGGGAATGGGTACTAACCACCTGACTCCCACTGCGTGTGTCGTAAGTGTTTAAATTTCTGTCGGATTCGGAAAATACAGCTATATATATATCTGACAGGTAAGTTTCATGAACAAATACATAATTGTTACCAAACCAAAGGTTAGAAGTATTCAGGACAAACTAAACCAAGGGAAAAACATATTTCCTTCTCCAAAATACAAGTACTACCTATACATCTCAACTCCTATACCCTACGCTAATTTAAACTTTAGCCAGGCTGTGTCTATAACTACAACTAATCAGTCTAAAGGCTTTATTGTGATCTGATTAACCTACCAGTCATTAATGCAGCATGTGATAAAATGGGTTAGGATACACTCCTCTTGAAATACATATATCTTTGACCTACTTTTAACCAAGCATTTTTACTTACCGTAAGGCAGGCTGCCTTGATACGGTAATGGGTGAACTATGGTATAACCATGCACATAGGAAACTGAATTTTTCTTTTGTATTTAGGTTGCTCATTACGAATTTATTGTTATTTTTTGTCGATCGACTATAATCACCCTCAGAACCAATGTTATTGAAAGCTGGCCTTCCTGGAATGCTAGCAAGCATGAGCAGGGGAGCTTTTGCTAAAAAGTGGAGTTTCCTTAATGAGGGGGGAGGGTTCAGGGGCAGGAGCTCCCTGGTTAAGTAACATGGCCTACTAGGTAGTAGGTTAGGTTAGGTTACTTCTTTTATGATAGGTTTCCTTAGCCAATCCCTTCTAAATCATATGGCTTCCTTATGACTTGCACATGCACAGAACCAGTCCATAGCAAAAACATGTCAGAGTGTTTTTCCCCCATCCAAAACCACACGTTCCCAAAGGGTTCCCAACCATGTTGGCTAGAGGTGTGAGGGTAATGGGCTATACTACTACCTATAGCTAGGCTATATAGGGTAAACAGCCGACTGGACTGGCCAACCTACTGATTACCATGTTTGTGGCCACCCTCCGAAAAATTACTTTAACACGTCCTGACACCGGAGATGGTCATCAGTCATGAGTTGTTTGTGGTGAGAGGAACAGCTTGAGACCTCTACTCTCCTTTCAAAGTAATTATTTTCTCCAAAATTAGAAATTAAGGCCATATTTTAAGATTAAACAGAGGGTAATGAAAAGTGTGACCAAACATAGTGCACACTACCCCCTTGACACTTTCAAAATTTTTACTTACAACTAAAAATGTTTTGAAGATTGATGCCATCTCGATGTTTGCGGAGTCGCTTGTGTCAACAAACTTCCCATTTCCTGTGCTAAATCCGCACACCACTTGTACCCATAGACACTGGGGCACTTTCATCACAACAATTGTAAACACAGACTTCCAACCACTATTTATTTAAATAATTATCTAGTGCACACTTCTTCTTTTACTAAAAATTGTAGTTCCCTTGGATGATTATTAATTTGAAAATATCGTTGTTGAAAAATTAACTAGATTCCTGACTCATATATTTATCAACAGTTTTGCTTGTGAACGGTACCTCCGGCGTTCTTCGCGCTCTTCAATTGTTTATCAGTGTTGCCAATTGGTATGTGTTTACCCTCCAAACTGGGTATAAGACTTACATAAAACAGGGGAAATAAGTGAAATTAGCATATCTATTTGTAGTATATATACATATTTTATCATTACTGCATTACTATGACAACTAGAATTCATGGAAACAGTTTGTAAATGCATCGGCATATATGTGAAGCTCCACTAGATTGGCAACGATGAGCCATTTTGTGTCGTCTGCTCGTAACGTACTTAATATTTTGAGTAACAGAGTAAAGTTAAACTAAATAATGAGTAAAGTAAACAATTAAGGGAATAAAGCTTTGCACCTCATAAACCATGTACTCGTGTTCTGCCCGTAACTGTGTTTGTGGAGTGAGCGCTTAAGAACCAGGAACCGCAGTGTGGTTCAAGTGCAATTTGGAGTGAATTAAGTTTGTTTACATAGTGTTTTTACGTTGCATGTAGCCAATGGTTATTCAGCATTGGGACCAACGGCTTTACGTGACTTCCAAACCACATCAAGAGTGAACTTCTATCACCAGAACTACACATCTCTAACCCCTAGGTGGAGTGCCCGAGAATCGAACTCGCGGCCAACGAGGTGACAGGCAAAGACCATACAAACCACGCCACTGAGGCGCTTTGTAGTGAATTAAGACCAAAATATGTATAATTAAAATCTAATATGCACTGTGGAGTTTCAGTTGTGATAGCAGTGAGGATAAAACCACCGATTACAAGGTAAAAATGAATTTCAGTTCAAACCATGACCCCGGGAATAAAAAGTTTCATACTTTCACTAATATAGGCAACCAAATGTTGTTTTGGTAGACCTAGGGTACCTATCCGCTGCAGCCCAGACTATGGCAGTTGCGGTTTTTCTATGCAGTTTTACCTACTGAACAAGAATTTTAAGTAATATTTATTCGGACGAGTGTAATTAACCCCCAGGGGCCAGTACTAAAGGTAATACTTCAGAAGCACTCCACACTGGATATTAAAACAAACTATGGTATTTCTACAGAAGCAATCCGCGGTGGATTACACTATGGCAATTGACTGATTCCTATGTTATTTTAGTTACTGTGCAAGATTTAAAAGTAATATCCATTCGGCCAGCTGTAACTAAGCAGTAATTGACCTTTGAAAGTTACATAATAGCCGCACCAAACTCAAAGGTATATTAAAGTTTAGTTCCAACCAAACAAATAAAATATTCCTTACAACCCTTGTAAAGCAACTAAAATAACATAGAAAATGTCAATTGCCATAGTCTAAGTCACCGAAGAACGGTCCTATAGGAAGGTACCAAGTATTCGTTACAGTGAGGGAAATTTAAACAAAGCCGCCATGTTTGAATTCCCCAACCACCACGGAGGCCATATGTTCACTAAGGTAATGCACAGGGGGTGGGCGGGGTAAGGTGGAAGGTACGAGTTGTCTTAGCAGCACCCCACTGAATAGTAACATACCTTGACGCAACTTTCGGCAAAAGCCTAACACTCACTTTCCTAAAAAATAATAATTAAGAATAATGTTTGGACCTTACCTTAAAGGGGTGGAGGGTACAAAGCAGCAGCTGCCTTTAAGAATGCGTGGCGGCGGGTCTTGGGTTCCTCAAAATGCAGCTTGAAATAAGCAACAGCCAAGTACCCGACGAAGTTATACATTCTCCTCCTGTATCTTGGAGTCGACTGCCGGAGTTCCCTCCACCTCCTCTCGATAGTATTAGTATGGGCACCAGTTTCTGGGTCCACAAAGTTCATCGAGTGGTTGACTGTTAAGTGGACATAACCTTCATCTCGCAGGCAGTCATAAGCCCTCCAACAGTCAGAAATAATAGTGGTACCCGGCACAATGTATTCTTTGATAACTGCAAAGCAGAGTCCCACTCGTCCTGTCAGGTACGGGAACAACGAAAAACTCCCGGGTCTGCCTGCAGATACCACCGAACACCCACTGGCCTTCGATGAGGTGACCTACGTTGTATTTTCTTCTCCCAAACTTCACCTCATCAATTTCAACAATTGTGCCGGTCCCACCTATTTGCTTCTTCTGTTGGAAGCACCAATTAACCCTCTCACGCCGAAGCGGTAAAAAAAAATTGTCTCCCGTGTGCCGGAGGTGTTTCAGAGTGAGAGCGAAGCGGAAAAAATATTTTTTTCAAAAAATCACAGAGCGCTTAGTTTTCAAGATTAAGAGTTCATTTTTGGCTCCTTTTTTTGTAATTGGCTGAGGTTTAGTATGCAACCATCAGAAATGAAAAAAATTATCATTATTATATATAAATAATGCGATATATGATAGCGCAAAAACGAAATTTCATATATAATTGTATCAAATCGCGCTGTGCGCAAAACGGTTAAAGGTAACAAGTTACTTTTTTTTGTTGTAATGTACACTAATTGCGATCATTTTGGTATAACACATTGTGAACGATAAAAGCAACACAGAGAAATATTATCACAAATAATGCATGAATTCATAACGCGTGGACGTAAACAAATATTTTTTTCAAAAATTCACCATAAATCTAAATATTGTCCTAGAGACTTCCAATTTCTTTCAAAATGAAGACAAATGATTGAATATTACTATACTGTAAGAGCATTAGCTTACAATTGCAGTTTTCGACCATATCTGACAAGTTAAAGTTGACCGAATGTAGAATTTTTTTATATATATATTTTTTTATATGCAATTATTTTGGAAATAAGAAAAGCTACAACCTTCAAATATTTTTCGTTTTATTCTACATAAAATTGTGCACATTTTCATATATAAAACTCTATGAAATGCCTAATATGAAACTGAGCAAATATTCCGAGAATGGGACGTACGCATTTTGGAGATTTGTGGCAGCGCGCGGAGGGAAGGAAAGATTTTTTTTTAATTCACCATAAATCTAAATATTTTGCTAGAGACTTCAAATTTGTTTCAAGATAAAGATAAATGACTGATATTACTAGACTGTAAGAGTTTTTAGCTTACAATTGCGTTTTTCGACCATTTCGGTAGAGTCAAAGTTGACCGAACGTGGTTTTATTTCTATTTAACGTGATTTATATGCAAATATTTCAAAAATGAGAAAAGCTACAACCTTCAATTATTTTTTGTTGTATTCTACATGAAACTGCGCACATTTTCATATGTAAAATTTTATGTAACGGCTAATTTAAAATGGTGCAAACATTATCACAATCGCACGTATGATTTTTTCGGAAGAGTTACCGCGAGGACGTAAAGAAAATGTTATTTTTTTCATAAATTCACCATAAATCGTAATATGGTGCTAGAGACTTCCAATTTGTTGCAAAATGAAGGTAAATGCTTGAATACTACTAGAATATAAGCGTTTTAGCTTACAATTGCGTTTTTCGACCATTTCGGTAGAGTCAAAGTTGACCGAAGGTTGAAATTTTGGCAATTATCATTATTTATATGAAAATATCTCAAAACTGATAAAAGCTACAACCATGGGTTGTTTTTAGTTGTATTGTGCATGAAATTGCGCACATTTCCATATATAAAAACTTTATATAACGGCTAATTTTTAAAATGGTGCAAACATTACCACAATCGCATGTATGATCTTTTTCGGAAGAGTTACCGCGCGGACGTAAGGAAAAAGTTTTTTCATAAATTCACCATAAATCAAAATATTGTGCTAGAGACTTCCAATTAGTTGCAAAATTAAGGTAAATGATTGAATATTACTAAAATATAAGAGTTTTAGCTTACAATTGCGTTTTTCGATCATTTCGGTAGAGTCAAAGTTGACCGAAGGTAGAAATTTTGGCAATTATCGTTATTTATATGAAAATATCTCAAAACTGATAAAAGCTACAATCATGATTATTTTATTGTTGTATTCTACATAAAAATGCGCACATTTTCATATATAATACTTCATGTAACGGCTAATTTACAATGGTACAAAAATTATGTCAAAGTGACAAAATAATTTCCGAGATGTGTCACAGATACTTTTTAGTGCGGCAAGAAAGAAATTCGCGCTTGCGCGCCTGCGTAACGATTGTAAACAAAACAACACCTTGATCTGTGAACTCCCAACATCCCCCAAGGCGCATGATTCAAAAGTTTTAGGCTGATAGGCCTATAAGTATTTTTTTTTTTCCGCAAATTTAAAAAAAAACTTGTAAGTCGACGTAAAATACGTCCAGTTGGCACACGGGAGACAAAAAATGTCGACGTAAAATACGTCCAGTCGGCGTAAGAGGGTTAACTATGACCTGAAATAAAAGTCAGTGTTAGGGGAGGTAATTAAGTAGGGTAAATTTCATAATAATACAAGGCAGGTTGTGTATGAGAGAGAGGGAGGGGGAGGAGAGAGCGAGGGAGAAGGAGGGGGTAGGAATGGAAAATGGTGAGGGGATAAGCAAAATACTTACTTCCCGGGAGAAGCTGGCCCAATCATTAATTGTTGAGTCCGACAGTCCAAGTTCTGTTCTCGCAACCTTGTAAGAAAAAAAATCACTCACATACAGGTATGCGAAGAACAGAACTGTCTCGACATCAAGGTGGGACCCAGAGAACCAAGTGCCCTTAAACAAGGAAAAGTAGTAAGAACAGCGTTTCTTCGCTTTCTTACTATGCGGTCGATAAGACCGGTCACACCTAAAGGTAAACGTGGAGCGAAAAATACCAATTATAAACATGAAAATATGGAGTAGGTCATAAATGGTATAGGTGTAATATAATATTGCCATTAATCTAGGGCCGGGTCATATCACGGTTACATGTAGAATCCAACAAACTACTCGTAAGGTATTTACCTAAAGCACTTCTTTTGCAAATCTAGGCGGCACTCATTCCCACAATGGGGGCAAAAGACTTGCTTTCTCAGGAGGCCGTGGTCCTGGCAAAAACCGATTAGTCGATCATAATTACCTGAGTAATAGGCAGAGAAATCTTTGTAACTCATGTAACAATTGTTACATGAAGTTGGCAAAGAGTTCCTGGTGAGGGGCTGGGGCGAGCGTGAAGTTGATGCAGCAGTCGAAGTCATGGCGGCAGATTCAACAGTGTTGGAGTTCTACAGTTAGGAGGTGGTAGGAGGCCAGACCGTACAAAACAGGGTAGGAGAGGTGGGGTGGATTAGTAAAAATGCTTTGATGCTATTGGTTGAGGCAGGGTGGGGCTGAGGTAAATGAACAAGCACTTAATAATAAAATAAGTTGGCAATGTTAAGGGTAATAAAAGTAAATGGGTAGTTAAGGAACAAATGTAAATGTGGATGGGTTCAAAATATGAATTAATACAAATCACATATAACGGGCTCAGGAGGGGGTGGGATTTAATTCCTGGGTGGTAAATGTGTAATAGGGGCCTAAAGTGGTTTTAATACAATCCAAAATACCAAATTAAACAAAATAGGTTAGCATATAACAAAACTAATTTAACTTGTAGGGGATGTTGCCTGACCAGGGGTGGGGTTGGACCTGCTGTAACCCCCCTTAAAGAAACAAACCAACCTAACATAACCTAACCTAGCAGGGGATGTAACCTAACCTAGTAGGGAACTTAACCTAGTAGGAAATGTTGCCTGACCAGGGGGGGGGGGGGGGGGGGGGGGGGGGGGGGGGGAGCTTCGCCCCATACCCCCCCCTTAAAGGCCTAACCTAACCTAGTAAGGAATGTAACCTAACCTAACCTAACCTAGTAGGGAACTTAACCTAGTAGGGAATGTTGCCTGACTGGGGGGGCCTTCGCCCCCCCATACCCCCCCTTAAAGGCCTAACCTAACCTAGTAAGGAATGTAACATAACCTAGTAGGGAACTTAACCTAGAAGGGTTGTTGCCTAAGTGGGGGGCTTGGCCCCCCCATACCCCCCCTTTAAAGCCTAACTTAACCTAGTAAGGAATGTCTAACCTAACCTAACCTAGTAGGGATGTTGCCTGATCAATAACCCCCCCTTTAAGACCTCAACCGAACCTAGGTAGTGGGGGAATAGCGCCTTACCTGGACCGGGGGCGAACCCCCCCTTAAAGGCCTAACCTAACCTAGTAAGGAAACGTAACCCTAAACCAACCTAACCTAGTAGGGAACTTAACCTAGTAAGGAATATTGCCTTACCAGGGGGGCTTCGCCCCCCGTACCCCCCCTTAAAGGCCTAACCTAACCTCGTAAGGAACGTAACCTAACCAAACCTAACCTAGTAGGTAACCAAGTAGGGAATGTAACCTAACCAAACACCCTCGGTATCCACCCTTGAAGAACTAACCAACCTAGCCTAACCGGGTACCCCCCTTCAAGGAAGTAAAACTAGTAGGTAAACCAAAATATAACAAACTAAACCTAGTAGGGTATGTTGCCTAACCAGGGGGGAGGGGATTCGCCTCCCAGTAGGTAAAATGACATATAAACCTAACTTTGATGGGTGTGGAAGTGTTGTAAAATGTTAAAAGTAACCATACATAACTGCATAATAGTAAGGAAACTGGAAGGGAGGTGTAAATTGTAATGTCTGTAAAACTGTATAATGGAATATATTTAAATGTAGGTTTTATAATAATAATGGCAAACTATATGTTTAAATGTAGGTTTTATAATAATAATGGGAAACTTTAATCTAGGTATTGGTATCGGTGAGAAATGCATTGTAAATGATGTAACGTAAAGAGCCAGTCGTGAATACTGGAAAGGGGAGGGATTGAGTTGTGTATAAATGATATAGGGAGTGTGTACGTATGTAATATGCAACGCAATGTGCAATTTCACGTAACAGGTAGGTAGGTAGGTATCGAAACGTCCTAAAACTGAGTTCTAGTATCAACACGTAGGCATTTTTAGGTGTTTGTCCTCAATTATAACATAATATTTCAAATTATATATGGTGAAATTATTAGGTGGGGATATTTCAAAACAGTTATTATACAAATACTATGGGAAAAGGAATAAACACTAGAATTCACATAACATGTTTAATAAACAAATTAGGTAAATGCTTTTATGTAACTCAACGTATGGTTACCAGCCAGGGTTCCCAGATGACACCACTACCAACCTGCCAAAGTCTACCATGAAACCAGCCAAAATCCCGCCAAATGGAAATCCAAACCAACCCAAATAACCGGCAAATATATGTGCGTTATATTTATCTTTATAAATGAATATTTTTTATCATATATATGCTTGTATAGCGGCATCATAGTTTTAGTTAGATAATATAAACTAATATAAGAATACAGGAAAAAAAACGAGAACGAATTGAAATTTTGAAATGAGGCTCGTTCTCTGAGAATCTGGCTGCCTGTTTTGTGGTCGTCTGGTGTGTGTATGATTTTTATTTTTATTCCATCTACATATTTTGCTTAAATGTTACCAAGTTTTTACTGAAAACTATTCAAATTCCCCAGATTTTCCTGAAAACCAAAAACCTTAAAAATTCCAATCTGGGGAGAGATTCCTCAAACGTGGGATCACTGTTTAGCTCAAATAGAAAGTTTCTGAAAACCAGCCAAAATACCACTAACCAGCCAAAGTGAATTTTTACCCACCAAATTAGAAAAAAAAACCCAAATTTGGTGAGAAACTGCCAAATCTGGGAACCCTGTTACCACCCAATCCTTCACTCAGTCCGGTAGCAATGTAGGGGTCATACTGTAACGTGTTTGGCTAAATAAATGTATCCCTCCCGTAAACCCCCATTTGTTTCCTCACTAAGAAGTCTGAGTTTAGGTCAAAAGCTCCCTTACAGTTACCGCATGCGCAGTAGCATTAGCGCATGCATAGTAGGATTCAGCGTTGTGGTAGTAGTAGTAGTAGATGAATACGGATGTGGAACGGCTCCACTATCGCTAGTCTTATTTCTTATTTCCGCCTGTATTTCGTGTTTTTAAAAGTGATAAATGTGGGAAAATACCACAATAACACGGCAAAAACTCCCCCCAAGTGGTTTCTCCCACCCAAAACCCCGGTTCCCACTGGGGGTCCCCCTTGCCGTAGGATAGAGTTGGGGTTTTGTCCCCACCCAAAACCCAGGTTCCCAATGGGGGTCCCCTTTACCGTAGGATAGAGTTCAAAGGTAAATTAGTGTCGTCCGAATAAATATTACTTCAAATTCTTGTTAAGGAGGTAAAACTGCATAGAAAAACCGCAACTGCCATACTCTGGGCCGCCGCGGATAGGTACACTAGATCTACCCAAACAATCACCTACATGGAAAGAGCATGTGAAAAGCAATATAAAAAGTATATTCATTATATGATAAATTGAACGGGGTGGAATTAAATGAGCTTGATAAGTTTTTACCTCGAATTTTTCCTAAGTCGGGAGAGGTGTTTCCTCTACGCTAATGTTTACTTTTAATGAGCCCTCTAACTGACAAAAGCGGTTCCAGTTACTCATTATTGGCTGAGAGGTGTGACATCGTTATGATGTCATGGGTTTCATAACTAATTAGGAACGAATTTAGTCAAAAACTTAGTTTCAGTAGCATTTCAGCGGAGTAATTAAGTTACCTGTCCAGTGTCCACTGGTATCCTTGTTTGACTGAATACTCAAATAATGAAGCAAAAACCGGCATTTTGTCTTCCTGTAGCTATGGCAGAGGCAGTGGCTGGCCCTTCTAGCATTAATTTTGACAAGAGACCTTCGATTTCCTACCGATTGTTTGCAGTGCAATGTGGGTTACGGTGAATTTTATCATTATCTGTCTAGTGGTGGTAAAGAAGTTGTGATTGAATATGCTCAAAGCCATAATTTAATTCTAAAGCAAAAAAACTGCGAGTGTTGTGGAGCTATTTGTCGGATCGACTACAACAGGAATGCTTTTAGGTGTGATCCACCACAGTAAGTAGCCTTACTGTAACCCCTGTGGCTAGCGCGCGCAGCGCAACATTACCTCTTGCCAGTTCATGCCGTGCTTGCCAAGAATCTTTAAATATGCGGATAAGGCACGAAGCGCCGTTCCGCCATGGCCTTACTGACAGCATACATAAATCAATCGTCGCGGATATGTAGCCGCTCCCTACTTTGTTTGTTGTTGTTTTGGTATCGCCGCCATATTGGTTTTGGTGTTCTTCCCCCGATTTCAGTCGGCGGTCGAGTCGCCGTGTTTAGTACTGAACCTTGGGAGTTAATTACAGTTGTCCGAATAAATATTACTTTAAATTTTTGTTCAGTGGGTAAAATAACATAGGAAAACGTCAATTGCCATAGTCTAGGCCACCACGGATTGCTTCTGTAGAAATACCGTTGTTATATTGTGCTGATTACAACTGCCATCTTGAGTAAGATCAATAAACATTGCATATATACGCTAACATTGTTCAAATGAGTGCTGGGAAGGCTGGGAAAGATGGTGGATTGTCTGTGGTTAGACCGGCCAGGCACACGATTGCCGCCATATTGGATTTCAAAACTGCCTTGAAAACATATTCTACAAAGAGCTCACATGCTTATTTTAGTTCATATGAGGCTTTCATATATCACATTATGTTGACGAAACTTCAATCTTTTGAATGGTATGCTTAAAGATGTAATTGTATTCTTGTTTCACCAATTAAATATAGTGAATACGGCCGAGCCACGCGATGACAATGGATCGCCTGCGGTTGTTTACCCTAATAGGTAGTTGATCGGCAATAAAAACCACGTCCACCATCTTCACCAGCAACACTAAAAGTAGCCTAGGTAAGTAGTTACGTAAGGAGTCAATTTTCAAGGTAATACCTAGTTCGTGCAGAGCGATTGCGTAGAACTACCCAATTGGTAAAGAAACGTCCTGCCATGTGGTACAACTGATGACTATACTCTGTTTTTATCCATCTGTCCACCCGCCTGTGGTGTTTGTGTATGGTAACACTGCATCCCGGGCTTTAGATAATTACACTATGTTAACTTGTATGTAAATAAAAGGATATCTTGGTGTACATTTGCAACTGAAAAGTGTTTTGACAATTTACTGTATGCGAATTACAACGTTAATATTCGAAATAGGATATTGTTAGTATTGTTGAATGTAAGCCGAATGTAACTATCTAAAGCCAGGAACGCAGTGTTGCCATACGCAAACACCACAGGCTGGTGGACAGATAGAAAAAAACCGAGTACAGAACTACAACGCTCCTCTGGTTGGTAACTAGCCTAGCCCTATCAGTTCATGTGCAAAATGGGCGCCGCATTTATACCTACCTAGTAGTACAAGCCCTTTGGGAACGAACTTAATTGCATAGGCCTAAACAAAAGACAGTCAATATCATTAACATAAGCGACATGAAAAAAATACACAAAAACATAGGGTATTTCTACAGAAGCAGTCCGCACGGACTGCAAGGAACGTAATCACGGATACGATATCCACTAGGGATTGGGGCGTCCAATGTATTTCGTCGTGTTTAGAACTGGCCCCTGAGGGATTAGTAATTACAGTCGTTCGAATAAATACTATTACTTAAAATTCTTGTTCAGTAGGTAAAACTGCATTGAAAAACAGCAACTGCCATAGTCTAGGCCGCCGCGGATAAGTACTCTAGATCTACCAAACAGAATTAGCCTAGTACTAGGCTAACTACTAGGCTAAATGGTACCTACATGTTCCATTCAGCAACTGGAGGAACCAAGGGAGGAAACAAACCCACAGTAGTAGCTTACATTAGGTTAAGTAATTTAGTAGATAGCTGATATGGGGGTGGGCTTTCTTAGATTAATCCAAACCACGGAATTAGCTAAAAGAAAATTTGCTAGTTAGCCTAGGTACTCACCGTTAACACCTGCAGCCTCATCATAGGCCTAGTCAGAAGGCAACCAAAGTTGGGCATGGGTGTTCCACAACTTGCTTGTTATACACTACGTTTGTCCAATGCTTGGGACGATACAGTAAATTTCAAAAGCTTTACAAAACACTGCTTCCTCTCGTAACCACGGATAACCAAAGTTATTTGAGTCACATCGATAATTTACGCTCACAAGTCACAACAACCCAGATAATGACTGAAAAGTACAGTCTTCGAAAAAGGTGCAGTCAAGCCCACATGCAACTACTTATTTGGCGTTTCCGTGCAACTTCATAATATCTCTAAAAACCAACGTTTTTATTTACAGCATTTCTATTTTTGACCTGGAGTTTCCTCCTGGGGTAGTCAGCCCATCAATGTTGAACTTCATCAAGAGAGTGGTTGTAAACTAACTTACCCATGTTCCAATACTTTATTGCTCTCCAAATTCCAATGAATCAGTGACATCCAAAGTTTGACATCCAAATATCGGGAAAGCCAACCTCTAGGTGAATACTTCCCTTAGGCAACATTATAACTGCATATGATCGACTTCCCTATATATCGCCTGCTACAAAATAGAAAATTTTATACAGCCATTACGCAGGGTGTTATTCTGCATCTAATAAATTACACTTGGATTGGGTGTCTGTAATGGTGTGCTTTCTAGAACGCCGAATATTCAGTAGGAATAACATATTAAACGTCAAAGTAACATTCGTTTTGCGTATTTGGCCCAATTTTCTTGGCTATGACGTCTCATCATCAGGGCTGTAAGATGGCATTGCATAGGTAACCATGGGGGCCCACAGCATATTTCCCAAGGGGTGCCAAGTCTTAATGCAAGGATCGTTTCCGGTATCCAGCAAACAACCACTTTTGACCCTTTTAACAAGCAGACTGTAAAGTGTCGGGGCAAGGTCGCAAAGCAGTGAAGATTTTTTTTTTCTTTTACGAAAACAAAACTGAGAATGCAGCTTTGAGAAATCCATTTTTTTTCTTTCAGCGCCTCAGTGGCGTGGTTGGTTTGGTGTTTGCTTCTCACCTCTGTGGTCGCGGGTTCGATTCTCGGCCATTCCATTGAGGAGTGAGGGATGTGTATTTCTGGTGATAGAAGTTCACTCTCGACGTGGTTCGGAAGTCACGTAAAGCCGTTGGTCCCGTTGCTGTACAGCCACTGGTTCCATGAAACGTAATAACACCATACAAACAAACAAATCCAATTTTTCTAATAAAAATTAGCACTGCTACTACTATCAACTTTAATGTTGCTCGTGCATCTGTATGCCTTTTTTTTGAGTTTGTGTTTGTAAGAATGTATCCATGATATACCCACACAGAACACAGTTAAGCTCTCGAAAAAAAATTGCGGTAGTAGCATCATTTGCTATAGTTTCAGGCATAAGAAACCTTGTTAAAGATTCGTCAATCGTAATGACATTGTCATTCGATCAAAACTGTTATTCCATACAATGATCTTGATTTTAATCATTGGTAGTGAGCATGTGTTGAGGATGGATGGCGAGGGGGGAGTGAAGAGGGCTTGTGAGGAACCTGTTAGAGGAGAAGATCGAGAGGGAGACAGAGATTTAGATGGGAAGATGAAATGAGGAAAGATATGAAGAGAAGAGGTTTGGTGGAGGATGATGATGCCTTTGAGGGAAGGCAGCGGAGAAGGCGCATCAGGCAACCCACCCCTTAATGCAGGGGTAACGGTGGGAAAGATCTTTGGTAGTGACTATTAACAAACTAAAAAATGCCTTATGGTAATTAGATTTGCACATCAAACTCAAAAGAAAAACCTGTGTTTCGAGGGACACGTAATCGATATCACACACTGAATAGGATACAGACTAAATCGCGACCAAATTTTTTATCATAGAATTATCTCCTTTTAGGAAGTTGTTAGGTAATGAGAATCTCCGTTGTCGTAATGCCCCTTTGTAATAAACAACGTATACTCATTTATCCACAGTTTTCTCCCGGCAGATCGATTTCCTGTCGCACTGATTATCCCAAATGAATTCTTTGTTACATGGAAAATCAATTGCAAGTCTATTGGCGGTGGCGCTTTGCCTCCTTATTCCTCTGCTCTTTCGTTCGCATTTCTGAAACAAACCCTTCACCCTGATGAATTGTAGAAATTCATGTAACGAATGACATGTCAATTGTTTTCAATATTGCAATTAGAGTCGAGATTACTGGCATTCTTCTTAATCAATGCAGTTTCTCCCCTTTGAAACCTAGAAAGTCGTTCTCTAAGGAAAACCTCTCCTCCCTCTATCCATCTCTCCCTTTCTGAGACCCTGGCTTGGCTATAGTTTTTTTTTTTTTTTTTTATGTCTATCCGCCTGTGGTGTTTTCGCATGGTAACACTGCGTCCCGGGCTTGAAATAGTTACGCTATGTGAAGTTTTGGGTAAATAAAAGGATATCTTGGCGTACATTTGCAACTGAAAAGTGTTTTGATAATTTACTGTATGCGAATTATACCGTTTATATTCGAAATAGGATATCATTTAAAGCCCGTGACGCAGTGTTACCAAGCACAAACACCACTGGCGGATGGACAGGTGGAAAAAACAGAGTATAGAAAACCAACTGTTGACCACAGGCGCGTTCCCTAATCAAAATCTAGCAATTCGCAGATCTACTCGTTGAAGTCAGTGCAATTGGTCGGCAATCGACTGATGTGCCTCACAGCTGGTATTGAGAGCGATACAAAGAAGAGAGAGAAAGTAACAAAATAGAATAATTAATACTTTTTTTGTAATTATGCTATCATAATTATAAAATGTAGCCTTCACGAGGTCATCGCCATTCTTTAAGTATTCAAAGAAAATTCGGCCCTCCTCTCATTTAGGAATGAGACACGGCCACGGTTCTTTATGTAATTATTATCTGAAGAATGTCTGCCCTGCTTCCATGATAATGTATGAGTAAGTTGTTGGCTCTTTCATAAGAAATCTATGATGAATCCTAAAGACCGTGTGAGTGTCGAGCGCAAGCGCATGTGGGTGGAGTCAGGTGAGCATTGTGCTTCAGACAATTACTTTCAAGCTGGCTGAGTTGCGAAGACACTTCCTCAGGACAAAGTTGGTCTGGTTTACTCGGCGTAATGGTAGGCAGGATTATAATTTACCTGTTGTTACATACTTAAAAACTAAATCTTTAGGATAGAATTTTTTTTTTCTAATAATCGAACCACAACGTTGCTGATCGCTGCTGGGAGACAGTTCAACATTTCATTGTCACATTAGATTATCACAGTGATTTAATAGTATATCGCGCTTGACTGAAAAACTAAATGATTTGTATTCATACTTATTTGAATATATATATATATATATATATATATATATATATATATATATATATATATATATATTATATACACACACACACACACATATATATATATATATATATATATATATAGATATATATATATATATATATACGTGTGTGTTTCTATTTGTGTGTCAAGATTAATACTTATCGGATGACCTCTGGCTTTCTTGCTGATGCAACACCATGTAAGTACATAAGTATTTCGTAGTACTTGCGGCGTCTTGGTGACGCGTAAAAAAATAAATGGTTAGTCCACGTACAATGCTATAACCGCTGACAGGACGGACGTGAACCAAACTACTGAAAATGAGTATTAAAATTTAATTAATCACTAGAAGGAAGGTACTTCTTAACAGAGTGGTCTTTTAAGCTGGATGTAATATATATATAATAGATAATTATGCTATCTATATATATTATATATATATATATATGCATATAGAGTTTGTGATGGCCTGCAGAGGAATCTCCTTTCCGAGTTAAATCGCAAAGGTAACATAAATTGAAGCTAAGAAATAGAAGTGGCGTTTATACTCACAAAAGAATATGCAAGGACACGATCACTTCGCCTGCATCCATCTGGTGACTACTACTGACGTGGAAACGTCAAATATTAGAAAATATACCTCTGCAAGTGCTATGAAAATACGAACTTTATTTTTCTGTACAATTGAAGTTAAGTCTAATGGCCAAAGTGAAGGAATGTATCTCAAGCAATCATTTTCAGAAAATGATTTTGGAAGAAAATTCAAGAATAGGCTTTGAAGATGAAAATAGTATCACTACTATTAAAGCAAAACGGTAGGAAATTAATTCTCTAAAGTTTTTAAATTGCTGTATCAGTTACCGATTACATCAGGAAATAAATGTGTAGTATATATAATTCTTGTTACAAGTTTCGGTCTGTTATCTATTCATTCCTCGATTTGTCGTTGAAAATGAAGTGTCTTCGACCTTTGATTGTTTCATAAATTTGCAACCTAATCTCTCCCATGATAAAAAGATGTTTGTGTTCATCTCTTGTGGTTGAATCTCAGTGCATAAATTAAATGTTATTAAACGCGCTCATGACTTATACTTGAAGAATTAGGAGAACGAATTAATTTATGAAATATTCACTTATTATACCTTTATATTTTTTTGTCGTTTACATACGAATTATTTTTATCTTCTTTATCATTGGCAGTCAATTTGAATTTATAGTTATCATTATTCCCATAAGGTATAACTGCATTTTGAGGTACCTAATATTATGTATGACATGTTACAGTAACTGTTGAGGTGATTTTTATCTTTTTCATAAAATAATTATATTTTCTCTTCAGAAAATAAAAACGGCAGATGGAACTGGAAGAACACTAAAGAAAGAGAAGTTTGCAAAATATAATGATCACAGATAACTGAGGTTGATATCCGTGGTGAGACAAGACTACATTGTTCGCGCTTTTTCAAAAATCTGGTGCAAGAGGAAAGATGAAGAAGAACCTTGAGCTTGCAGTTCTCATTCTGCTTATTATAGCAGGTAACTTTCTTGGAGCACGCGAACGTAATAAAATAAAAAAAATAATATATTGCAGGGGTAGGGTACCTATCCGCGGCGGCCTAGACTATGGCAGTTGCGGTTTTTCTATGCAGTTTTACCTACTGAACAAGAATTCTAAGTAATATTTATTCGGACGACTGTAATTAATCCCCAGGGACCAGTACTAAACACGGCGAAATACATTGGACGCCCCAATCCTTAGTGGATGTCGTATCCGCGGTTACGTTTCTTGCAGGGCAATTCTAAAGAATAGTTCCGCACGAACTGCAAGGAACGTAACCGGGATTGGGCCGTCCAATGTATTTCTCCGTGTTTAGTACTGGCCCCTGGGGGTTAATTACAATCTTCCGAATAAATATTACTTTAACTTCTTGTTCAGTAAGTAAAATAACATAGGAAAACGTCAATTGCCATAGTCTAGGCCACCGCGGATTGCTTCTGTAGAAATACCATTGCAGGTACTGAACACAAAACATCATGGACTTGATATGGAATGTTTAAGATAGTGTATTGTTCGTTACGTTTCCTTCGGTGCAGTTACTTCTACCGCACAGGGTAACAGGAAAGTATTTAGGTGATTCATATACGCTATATCTCCTCGGAGTATGAGTAGATGGAGAAAGATGGTTTTGAATTGGAATAGAAACCAGTTGCATTGTAATATCGCCAAATTTAGGAAGCACCAAATCTCGTAGCAAGATCCAGTGAAAAAATATGTCTTTGTCGGAATATTACCTGAGTATATTACTAACGCATGACACGGGCTATTAAAAAGTAAGGAATTTATGCACATGATACTTTTTGTTTTGTTTTATAACGAACCCAAAAGGAGAGTAATCAGCAATAATGTACCCAACCATTTTAGCCAATTTACGTTTGATGACAATAACATGAGAAATTTAACATAATTTCGTTTGATTAACATATTTTCGTTTGTGCAGTATATCTTTGTGCAGTTATAGAAATTGGAAGACCTTTGTTGATTGACGTATTCTCCTCCTCAGGCTGTGTAATCTGTTTGCATCCGAAGAACAAAAATGCAAAACCCTTGGGCGAGAGACCAGGAGACATATTACATCAGCCATCACTGGCGAAGAACGCGGCTTCGCCCGCGCTGAGAGATGAAACTCTTAAAGAGCCTAAGTTCAAACATCTTCAGTGTGATTCCTTCGATCAACTGAATAATACCAATGAAGGAACTAATAATTCCGGTAATAACTGCAGCAGACAAAACAAGGTGCTCACTAATTCTTCACTGATGGGGAGCAAAAGAATCAAGAGACGGGTAACTCATTTCGAGAATCCTTTTCATCAAATATACACCGAAGAAGTGAATGGAGATCTCTTGCCATGCTCATCGGGACTTGGAAGTGAAGTATCTGGTGCTGTGACGTATGTTATTAAAACAATTTTCATCACTCATCTACATCTTGTGTTCATGAGTGAGCCAGGTCAGTATGACGACGGTTCGTATTGCAATTGTTTGAGCGTTATTTGTAAGGATCATGAAATTAATTGAAATAAATAAACCAAAATGATTAATGATCCTACTTTAGAATAAAGGCTTTTGAAGGCCACATATGTAAGAAAAAGAAAATTAGAGAAAAAAAATGTATAAAATGTACATTTTTCCTTTCAACAGACATATGTCTCCTGAATATGTTTTGGAATAAGGGAATCGTCATGGAGATCTTGGATGCTCGTTCTTGGTGGAGGAGGCTGTCCGACATCAATTACCTGAGCCACACGCAGCACGTCCTGGTTGGTTCCTTGGATTGGATTGTTGTGACGATGGAAAAGGTAATGCCAACACACTTTCATACACTAATAATATGAAAAATAGGGAATGGGAGAAAATGATGCGAGAATTTTATAAAGTGAAGTTGGCAAAACTTGAAACTAATATCCGTTGTATAATGCATCTTACAGTTGCTATCTTTCCGGTGTATCATGCATCTTCCAGTTGCTATCGTCTCCATAAAGTTGTTTTTTGCCTCTCTATAGGTGTCCAAGAATTACCACCCTTATCATCATTCACTTCATGATACCCATGAATTTGCTGTCTTGTTTCATTATCTATTATCTATTAAGGGATATGTTAGAATATGTTAAACACTTCTGTAACTCCGCCCCTTTTCCCTTTCAAAATTGCTGTGGACTTTTCATATCTAACTTGCATTATTTGTTTGTTCAGTGAAAAAAGTAATGATTTCCTTAGGCTTTTATTTTTCTCCTATCGTATAATTACTCACGAAAATGCCTGCTCATTACAATAGTGCGACTGCAATTATTATTCCTGATCTGTTTTTTCTTCATTCTTTCTAAGGTGACAGTATGTTTCATTACATCCTGGAATAACATTACCTGACATCTAACAGCCCTCCTACTTGAAGATGCATGATAAATAACTGTTAATTTCATTGCTCCTTTACTTAATGTATAATCGTTAGAATTAGCACTGATTTGCCATTCCTCCCAACTTCTCCACAATTTAGATAGCAATCACGGATGCCTCACGCTGCGAACCACTTGTTGGCATCGTTAGAAAGATTATTTGTGGCTGTTGGCGCAATTCATTGTTGTTATCAAAGTTTCTACCTATTTTTTCCTTTTATTTTGCTCGTCCGACATCGACCAAGATCGCAAAATCTATGAAAGGTGTCATGGCAATGATATTGCATAAACAATCTTCCTCTCACACGCACACACATTTCCCTTGTGATATTTTGAATTAAGAGAAAACGTATTCCGTTTCGATCACATTTATTTTAACAATCAATTAATACCGATTTGGTGACTCACAAATTAACAGGGATAGTTTGAGAAATTTTATGATAGATTTGAAACTATTTTCTATCAAGATTTTGTTGTTCAGCTCTTTCATTTTGGACTAATTACGTATTTGTCTGGTGTGTTTCTAGGAATAAGTCAACTCCCCAGTCTCAATTAGTGGCATAGCTCTTTAATTTGCAAATACGGAAGTAATAACTGATAGTTCGAGAAATAATTTTTCGAGCAATTGATTTCGAGAAATTTACCTGCATTCGTATATTTGGCAAATTCCTTTGCTATAATATTGTCACATGTATATATAAAATTTTTTTTCCATTACCTGTGGTGGTACCATCAATGGAAACCATAATAATATCGTCATTCTCAACAATGATTTGCCTAGCCTTTCCTTTAAAACTTATTGTACAAGTGGGTCAAACATTTGTTTTTACGATCATTTTCATACTAGGAACTCTGCTGTTACGTCTGATGTTACGTTACAGCTAGCCTCCCTCTGGGTGTTACTAAATTTAACTAAGTTTCCCTTGCAATTTCTTTGATTTACTCTAACAAGTGCTTTAATTATCAACATTAGACATCATTGCATTGTTTTGCCAAGGGCTGTGCCTTGAAATAATTATTTCCAAAATACGATCCATAACCGAAGATTTGTGAAGGTTTTATCGACGAAAATCCCTATTAGACACGGCTCTGAAATGCACATTAGATTACCTGAATTTCACCGATTATACACGTATGGTCACCGTAGCGGTTTAGTGCCAACAGAGCACCTGATGCAGTGCACTGTAGGTATTACATAAGGTTCTTTGCAGCGTCCCTTCGGCCCCTGGCTGCAACCCCTTTCGTTTCTTTTAAAATACCTCCTTTCACATTCGCTTTCTTCTATCTTTCCACCCTCTCCTAACAATGGTTTCATAGTGCAACTCTGAAGTTTTCCACTTGTTGCATCTTTCGAACCCCTTTGCTGTCTATTTCCGTTTCGGCGGTGAATGACTTCATGGGTCCCAGTACCTGGCCATTGGTCTAAATTCTATATTCTATTATATTCTATTCTATCCATGTATGGAAGCGAGTAATTTGGTAAACAGCAAATCTTTAGGAAATAACTCTAAAATAATAGCAGTTGATGGTAGATTTAACATTGCGAGCTTTCTTTAACAAAGGGGTATAGTGTCGCTCCTCATTGCTGCCGCGTGATTGTTTATTAGCCAAATTATATAGAAAATGGGACTCCCCATTCTATAAACTTTGCTATTAGCTAAGGGAATAAGAGTGGACAGGATGGACCTTCGCCTGTACCGTTACTATTCTATTCGCGTTGATGCGTACGTGTTAAAAGAGCTATTATTGATAACTAAAATACAGAGATGTCTCGTCATTACAGCCCTGATTAATTTGATTATCGTCGTCAATGATTCCGTTGTTTATCGATTTTAAGAGTCGAAAAGTTAAATTTTCGCCGGAGTGGTATTTTCTGCAATTTTATACATATTTTCAGGCAATTGTTATTATTAACGGCACAGCCTAATTTCTGACCATACTCAGAGGGCTCTGATATTTAAACAAAATAGTGCAAATTTACTAGCTTTTGTGGGCATTTTATTACTGACATCTATAAATTGCTTCATTACGTACCTTTCCTACCCAAGGCTGCGTATTTACTCTCAAATAATCAATATTTCTACCTTACAGGTGAAACTCCTCTACACCAACTCCTCTATGAATGCTTTTGTGAGTAATATCAGTCCGACGTTTGTGTTTTATAGTTCAGTGTTGCTGTGATGTTTCAAAACGATATTATCGAAAATCAACACAAAAAGACTCACAAACTGATTGAGCATTACTTATCGCTCATGTAATGCTCACTTATCCGATGTCGCAACGTCACCAATTATTCTTTTTCAGAATACTCGATGGATCTGGGTTCCATCTTACGTAGAATCTCCAGACTCGACAGCTCTGTGGGCCTCTAGTGATATTTCGTTTAGCAATGTCATGAGGGAAGTGACGAAAAGTCTTCAGGAAGGCGTGAGAGGCGTTGTCATATTCGGAGACAGAACACATTCTGCCCTCTCCTCAAAAAAAGCAATGAATGCGTCTATACCCAAGAGGTAAGAGCTCTGTAACGTTTCTTTATATTTTGGGATTCATTTCCCTTACAGATAAAGTACGCTATTGCTTCTGCGAAGGGGGAAACAGATATGAAGCAGAAAAAGAAAAGAAATCGCGGAACTGTCTTTGATATACGATACGTCTCAAACCTATATCGGCGCTAAACTTAACCAGACAGACCAAATTCCATCAAATTCCATGTAATAGCCATAGAACTTTTAACAGGCAGTAATTAAAAAGCACCATATCAATTAAAAATGAATATAAAAGTCCCCTTGCTCAGCACTTCAAATATTAATTTCCTAAATTACACTAAACTGACATAAATGTTGAATCATGTTGGACCCTTACTCATGTAGGCATAAGGACGCAGATAAAACCAGCAAGTGACATCACTAAAGATTCTCATGAGTAAATAGAAGGATCTAAGAATGATGAAACAATTATTAGCACATTGAAGCAGATTAAACCCTCAGCAGGATTGTGAAAATCATTAGTACAATAGAGAAATGTTGAAGTAGTATTTAACCCACCTGAGAATTGGCCTCTGTCAGTAGATTGTGATGGTCGCCGTACGGGGATTGTCTCTCAGTGCACCAGATACAGTGTACTGCAAGCGTTACTTAAGATTCTTTGCAGCGTGCCTTCGGCCCCTAGCTGCAGCCCCTTACATTCATTTTGCTGTACCTCCTTCCACATTCCCTTTCTTACATCTCTTAACAATTGGGTCATAGTGCAACTGCGAGGTTTTCCTACTGTGAGTGTAAGTATGTATTTAATATCCAATTTGCGCTACTTTGCGAATACCACCGAAGGAGGATTATAAGTGATAAATGGTAGGAACTACATACTCGACAGTATGAACCAACGGCTTCCGGTCGACATTCAAATCCATTCGGTTATAAAGAGAAGTGCCGCAGGGAAAATTAAACTTACTTTTCATCAGGTACGTCTGCATATATATCACACGTTACTGTGATTTTATGGACATATATATATATATATATATATATATATATATATATATATATATATATATATATATATATAGTTCAAAAGAATAAAGTATCAGGTTTTTAAATACACACAAATACTATATGAATATATATATATTAATATATTATTATATATATATAGTATATATATATCAATTCAAGCTACAAATGTCCTTTAATATCTAAATTCACTTTACCTCCCAAATGATATATTTTCATATATGTACCGAAGGGGAATTTTTTAGTTGATAATAATTTCGTCCCCCCATGGGATCGAACCACCGTCCAAGTGGACGGGGACGAAATCAGGACAGTCAGTGACGCTATCCAATCAGCCAACAGAGACGCTAATAAGTTCATATCGATTCTGACCTTACAAATCACCCTCGATCTCGGTGCTTTCATAATTAGAATCGATATGAAACCCCGTCTAACATGTTAGCCAATTCGAGCGTTTGACAGCACGTAGCCTTTTGTTATGAATAATTATCACATCGAACCGTGATCCATTTATATATCAATTCAAGCTACAAATGTCCTTTAATATCTAAATTCACTTTACCTCCCAAATGATATATTTTCATATATGTACCGAAGGGGAATTTTTTAGTTGATAATAATTTCGTCCCCCCATGGGAACCACCGTCCAAGTGGACGGGGACGAAATCAGGACAGTCAGTGACGCTATCCAATCAGCCAACAGAGACGCTATTAAGTTCATATCGATTCTGACCTTACAAATCACCCTCGATCTCGGTGCTTTCGTAATTAGAATCGATATGAAACCCCGTCTACCATGTTAGCCAATTCGAGCGTTTGACAGCACGTAGCCTTTTTGTTATGAATAATTATCACATCAAACCGTGATCCATTTATATATCAATTCAAGCTACAAATGTCCTTTAATATCTAAATTCACTTTACCTCCCAAATGATATATTTTCATATAGTACCGAAGGGGAATTTTTAGTTTGATAATAATTTTTTTTTTCGTCCCCCATGGGATCGAACCACCGTCCAAGTGGACGGGGACGCCAAAAAAATCAGGACAGTCAGTGACGCTATCCAATCAGCCAAACAGAGACATTAATAAGTTCATATCGATTCTGACCTTACAAATCACCCTCGATCTCGGTGCTTTCGTAATTAGAATCGATATGAAACCCCGTCTACCATGTTAGCCAATTCGAGCGTTTGACAGCACGTAGCCTTTTGTTAAACTTACTTTTCATCAGGTACGTCTGCATATATATCACATGTTACTGTGATTTTATGGACATATATATATATATATATATATATATATATATATATATATATATATATATATATATATATATATATATATATATATATATATATATAATATATATATATATATATATATATATAGTTCAAAAGAATAAAGTATCAGTGGTTTTAAATACAGACAAATACTATATATGATATAATATATATAGATATATATATATATATATATATATATATATATATATATATTATATATAAATTCAAGCTACAAATGTCCTTTAATATCTAAATTCACTTTTACCTCCCAAATGATATATTTTCATATATGTACTGAAGGGGAATTTTTTAGTTGATAATAATTTCGTCCCCCCATGGGATCGAACCATCGTCCAAGTGGACGGGGACGAAATCAGGACAGTCAGTGACGCTATCCAATCAGCCAACGAGACGCTAATAAGTTCATATCGATTCTGACCTTACAAATCACCCTCGATCTCGGTGCTTTCATAATTAGAATCGATATGAAACCCCGTCTAACATGTTAGCCAATTCGAGCGTTTGACAGCACGTAGCCTTTTGTTATGAATAATATCACATCGAACCGATCCATTTATATATCAATTCAAGCTACAAATGTCCTTTAATATCTAAATTCACTTTTACCTCCCAAATGATATATTTTCATATATGTACCGAAGGGGAATTTTTTAGTTGATAATAATTTCATCCCCCCATGGGATCGAACCACCGTCCAAGTGGACGGGGACGAAATCAGGACAGTCAGTGACGCTATCCAATCAGCCAACAGAGACGCTATTAAGTCATATCGATTCTGACCTTACAAACCCCTCGATCTCGGTGCTTTCGTAATTAGAATCGATATGAAACCCGTCTACCATGTTAGCCAATTCGAAGCGTTTGACAGCACGTAGCCTTTTCGGTTATGAATAATTATCACATCGAACCGTGATCCATTTATATATCAATTCAAGCTACAAATGTCTTTAATATCTAAATCCACTTTACCATCCCAAATGATATATTTTCATATATGTACCAGGAAGGGGAATTTTTTAGTTGATAATAAATTTCGTTTTTCCACCCCCCAATTGGGATCGAAACCCACAGTCCAAGTGGACGGGGACGAAAATCAGGGACAGTCAGTGATGCTATCCAATCAGCCAACAGAGACGCTAATAAGTTCATATCGATTCTGACCTTACAAATCACCCTCGATCTCGGTGCTTTCGTCTAATTAGAATCGATGTGAAACCCCGTCTACCATGTTAGCCAATTCGAGCGTTTGACAGCACGTAGCCTTTTGTTATGAATAATTATCACATCAAACCGTGATCCATTTATATATCAATTCAAGCTACAAATGTCCTTTAATATCTAAATTCACTTTACCTCCCAAATGATATATTTTCATATATGTACCGAAGGGGAATTTTTAGTTGATAATAATTCGTCCCCCATGGGATCGAACCAACCGTCCAAGTGGACGGGACGAAATCAGGACAGTCAGTGACGCTATCCAATCAGCCAACAGAGACACTAATAAGTTCATATCGATTCTGACCTTACAAATCACCCTCGATCTCGGTGCTTTCGTAATTAGAATCGATATGAAAAACCCGTCTACCATGTTAGCCAATTCGAGCGTTGACAGCACGTAGCCTTTTAGTTATGAATAATTATCACATCGAAACCGTGAATCCATTTATATATCAATTCAAGCTACAAATGTCTTTAATATCTAAATTCACTTGTACATCCCAAATGATATATTTCATATACGTACCGAATTGGATAACATGGTAGACGGGGTTCATATCGATTCTAATTACGAAAGCACCGAGATCGAGGGTGATTTGTAAGGTCAGATCGATATGAAACTTATTAGCGTCTCTGTTGGCTGATTGGATAGCGTCACGACTGTCCTGATTTTCGTCCCCGTCCACTTGGACGGTGGTTCGATCCCATGGGGGACGAAATATTATCAACGAAAAAAATTCCCCTTCGGTTTACATATATGAAAAATATATCATTTGGGAGGTAAAGTGAATTTAGATATTAAAGGACATTTGTAGCTTGAATTGATATATAAGTGGATCACGGCGTTCGATGTTGTATAATTATTCATAACAAAAGACTACGTGCTGTCAAACGCTCGAATTGGCTAACATGGTAGACGGGGTTTCATATCGATTCTAATTACGAAAGCACCGAGATCGAGGGTGATTTGTAAGGTCAGAATCGATATGAACTTATTAGCGTCTCTGTTGGCTGATTGGATAGCGTCACTGACTGTCCTGATTTCGTCCCCGTCCACTTGGACGGTGGTTCGATCCCATGGGGGGACGAAATTATTATCAACTAAAAAATTCTCCCCTTCGGTACATATATGAAAAATATATCATTTGGGAGGTAAAGTGAATTTAGATATTAAAAGGACATTTGTAGCTTGAATTGATATATAAATGGATCACGGTTCGATGTGATAATTATTCATAACAAAAGGCTACGTGCTGTCAAACGCTCGAATTGGCTAACATGGTAGACGGGGTTTCATATCGATTCTAATTACGAAAGCACCGAGATCGAGGGTGATTTGTAAGGTCAGAATCGATATGAACTTATTAGCGTCTCTGTTGGCTGATTGGATAGCGTCACTGACTGTCCTGATTTCGTCCCCGTCCACTTGGACGGTGGTTCGATCCCATGGGGGGACGAAATTATTATCAACTAAAAAATTCCCCTTCGGTACATATATGAAAATATATCATTTGGGAGGTAAAGTGAATTTGGATATTAAAGGACATTTGTAGCTTGAATTGATATATAAATGGATCACGGTTCGATGTGATAATTATTCATGACAAAAGGCTATGTGCTGTCAAACGCTCGAATTGGCTAACATGGTAGATGGGGTTTCATATCGATTCTAATTATGAAAGCACCGAGATCGAGGGTGGGTTGATTTTGTAAGGTCAGAATCGATGATTGAAACGTATGTTAAGCGGCTCCTGTTGGCTGATTGTTGGATAGCGTCACTGGACTGTCCTGGGATTTCGTCCCCGGTCCCACTTGGACGGTGGTTCGATCCCATGGGGGGACGAAAATTATTATTATCAACTAAAAAATTCCCCTTCGGTACACTATTTATGAAAAATATATCAATTTGGGAGGTAAAGTGAAAGTTTAGAGATTAAAGGACATTTGGGTTAGCTTTGAATTGAGATATAAATGGATCAATCCCGGTTCGAATGTGATAATTATTCATATATATATATAATATATATAATTATATATATATATATATATATATATATATATATATATATATACATACATGCACACACACACACACACACACACACATATATATATATATATATATATATATATATATAATATATATATATATATATATATGTATGTATAAGTCATATCACATTACCGTGATTCATATACATATATCGAGCTACAGATGTCCTTTAATATCTAATTCACTCTACCTGGAATTAGAGATGTCGATGGTTCGTGCCCGTGAGCCGGTAGTTCTATCATCGCTTAGAAAATTCCCCTTCGGTTAAACATATATGAAAATATATTAATTTCGAGGTAGAGTGAATTGGATATTAAATTGGACATTTGTAGCTATATATATATATATATATATATATATATATATATATATATATATATATATATGTATGTATGTATGTGTATATATAATTAAAAACTGAACTGTCTCATTTTAGTTCCTGGGATTAGTTTGCTAATTAATATACCTATCTATCCATCTATCTGCCTATCTATCTATCTATCTCTTCTATATCTATCATATATATAATATATATATATATATATATATATATATATATATATATATATATATATATGTGTGTGGTGTGTGTGTGTGTGTGTGTTTATGTATACGTGTATACGTGTGTGTGTAAAAACATCATATAACTAACTAATTCCGGGAATTAAATGAGACAATTAAAAAGAATATATATATAGATATATAGCTTAAATATAAATCTAATAAAATCTGTCACGTATACACATATATGTGTGTGTCTGTGTGTATGCATATATGTTAAATATATACACACACATATATATATATACGTATTTAGCATATAAAATATCCTTATTACAAAACTAGTAACCTAAATCTATTCAAATCTAGGTCACATGTTCGACCAAACTTAACATTGTTGTATCTGTGCTGGTGATCTAAATAACAAAATTTGAATTTGCATTGGTCCAGGGAATAGAAATACTATAACCTAATAACTTTTATAGACTGTGGTGTTTTCGAGTTCATTGGCTGCTATTATGTAAGCATATTCATCTGTATGAGCTCTTACTAACTTAATTTTTATTACATTTCACTATGAATCTACCTGATTATATGTGTTACTTTCTTTCTGAGAACCTCCAGATTAAAAAAAAAAAAAAAAAAAAAAAAAATAGAAGGCACCCCTTTGAGTGTTAATCAACTTCTACTTTCTTTTCCAGGCCTTACTTGATTTGAAAATCCTACCAAAACACTTGACACTTCATAGCACGTGTATTCTAATTAAACATTTTTGTGCGAAGTGTAAAGGGGGGGAAAAATCTTTAGACATATCATCGAAGAGAATGTAATATGAAGCAATTCAACAGTTCAGCCCTTGAAATACGGAACATGAGACTCGAGCTTAGATTCGGTCCCACAGGGACACAGGCCTATAAAATCAGTATAAATTACGTTAAGAAGATAACAAACGCAGCCATGGGAAGTAGCTATTTTCTAAATCAGCCAATTCAGCTACTTTCGTCTGTTTTAGAATACGCTAGTTTTATGCCAATACTGGCTCTCAATTCCAAAACTACCAAAGTGAAAGCAATACAAAAGAAACCTATCTTTAAGTTGCTTACGTATGTTTTCTTAGAATTAGTTTTCTTTCAGATATGAGGATGTTTAAAGGAAACGTTTAATCCGGTACATCAAACCCTTTTAACACTTAATTTCCAGGCATGTACAGATAGGCAGTATAATGGCCCCAGGGGATGGCTCATGGATCCTTTCAGTTGCCGGTCGCTGGTTTTATGGCAACCTCAGTATTTCCCGCCCTCTTTGGCCTCGCCCTTCATTTGACTTTCAGAACAGGACCATCAGGCTTACGTGCTTACAGGTGTGTATGACACTGTATGAAGCTTTATACAGGGTATCCATAAAGTCCCAGTACCATTACAAGTATTTATTGCTCAGAAACCATATAACATAGAGTAATGCAATTTTTCGTAGAATGAAGTACCCTGAATGTAAACTTGGGGAAATGTAGAACATTCTATAAAAAAAATGCATTACTCTATGTTATATGGTTTCTGAGCAATAAAATAGTTCCACGTTGGCCGAGTGCATTTCGCGCTCGGCTACCAACCCGGTGGTCCGAAGTTCGATTCTCGGCTCGGCCAACGCGGAACCAGAGGAACTTATCTGGTGATAGAAATTCATTTCTCGATACAATGTGATTCGGATCCCACAATAAGCTGCAGGTCCCGTAGCTAAGGTAACCAATTGGTTCCTAGTCACGTAAAAATGTCTAATCCCTCGGGCCAGCCCTAGGAGAGCTGTTAATCAGCTCAGTAGTCCGGTTAAACTAAGATATACTTAACTTTCTTTTTCTGAGCAATAAATACTTGTAATGGTACTGGGACTTTATCGATTCATGAGGAATGTTCGCAGAATATATGAATATGCATTATCAAGCCTTGCCAGTACACATCTGGAGACAGTCGCTTGCAAAACTAATGTAACTCACGCTAATGTTTTCTCTCTTTTAAATTTCAGAAGCCAACTGTATTTGAATATAAAGATGGAGGGAGAGGAGGACTGGACGAATCGGTTGGTTATGCCAATGATCTGATGCTCATTGCCAGACGCCATTTAAATTTCACTGATGTTTTGGTGCCGAGCGACGGTTTTGGGAACAAGGACAGAAATGGCAAATGGGATGGCATGATCGGAGTTCTTCAGCGCAAGGTCAGAGAGTACTGCGCATTTTATTTATACAGAGATTAGGACGTCTACGTTTCTCGTCGTATGTAATAATATTCACACACACGCACACACATATTGTGTGTATATATATATATATATATATATATATATATATATATATATATATATATATATATATATATATATATATATGTGTGTGTGTGTGTGTGTGTGTGTATATATATATATGATATATATAAATATATATATACACACACACACACACACACACACACACACACACACACATATATATATATATATATATATATATATATATATATATATATATATATATATATATATATATATATCACATATTCAGCCACAAACGACGTTTGATATCCATCCAGTTCATTTAAATCTCGGCATAGTCCAGATCCAAAGCTTCCTTTGGACCTTGGTCAGCAGGAAAACCTTATTGTATTAAAACCAAAATCGATTTGCAGGGCGGAGTGAAGGTAGATTGATACAGTAGTGTCGAATATGCAAAAATTCTTATTATGAATTGTTATGAATAAGGATTTTTTAAAAGGATTCTTATATATGGGCGGCGTGTCCATTTTTTTGCTTGTATGGTGCTTTTACGTTGCATGGAACCAGTGGTTATTCAGCAACGGGACCAACGGCTTTACGTGACTTCCGAATCACGTCGAGAGTGAACTATTAAAGAACTTCATACTACAGTATCAATGAGTGGGAGGGCCTTCAGTAATGACGTTTTACTAGCCTCTATCTACGAGCCTGCTACATTTAGCCAAGTTTCCCTTTAAATTTCTCTGATTTACTCTGATAAGTGCCTTAATTAGCAATATTAGCCATCACTGGATATTTTTGCCAATGAGGCTGTGGCCTCAAATAGCTATTTCCAAAATACGATCCATATTCGATGCTTTGGTAAGATTTTATCGGCGGAAATCAATTAGACACGGCTCTGAAATGCACAGAAATCCTCTTGTCTACGACATGTTTTTGTTGCATACTGCAAAAAACAAACAAAGAAACAAACAAACAAACGCGCAACACTAAAGCAGTCTTACAGCCCTGAGGGAAATTTGCTAGGTTTGCAATAGGTGAAGCAGCAGTCACGTGTAAACTGGCTTTGACCTACAAATGATCGGCTGCCCTAGCTTGCCCTGTCGTCTGCGGTCGTCAATGCAAGTTACAGGTATATCGGACCAAGATATTGCACCAAACACCTCTAAATGATCTTATTTTCATTTCAATATGACTGTATTTCACCAGTTCCAAAGGTTTTGTATAATTGATAGTCAAAGAATAAATAGAAATTACGTTGTAACTATTATGTATTCCCATGGTCAATGTAACATTGTACAATGAAAATAGTAATATTGCCATATGTATGCTATTTACCAAATTCCTTTGCTGTTATATCATCATTGTATATATACCAAATTCTTATTCATTACCCGTGGTCTCACCAATGGAAACCATAATATTATCGTCATTCTCAACAAAGTCTTGCGTAACCTTCCCTTTAACACTTAATTGTTCAAGAGGGTCAAATATTTGGAAACCCTGTCATTATGTAATGTTTAAGGTCATAGTTTACGTCACAACTAGCCTCCCCCCCGGGTGCTTAGTAAATTGAACTAAGTTTCTCTTTTGATTTCTTTAATTTAGTCTGATAAGTGCCGTAATTATCAACATTAGGCATTACTACACTGGTTTGCCAATTAGGCGCTTCAAATAACTGTTTCCAAAATACGAACCATATCAGATACTTTGGTAATATTTTATCGACGAAAATGGAATTTTTTTTAGTAGTTCTTCTACCTACCCCTCCAACCAGTTCTGTACTTGGAGGAATAATAGTATCTATGGAGGAATAATAGCATCTATCCTCCTAGGTTATGTAGCATAAGGTACTAGCTAATATTGTCCATTATTAAACCATGGTTATGTTCGTAAATTTCGATATCTTTTATAATGATCAGACAATATGTATATTTTGGGCCAAACGTTTGTATACAAAAACAATCAAAATGTGCACATAGCCACTTGGAGTACAGGACTTATTCGACATTAAATATTAATGCAGTACAACTTTTACCTCGAATAAAGAAATAATTCGCTTCCCATCGTGTTGAAGTAACATTATATAGCAAGACGTTATTATTGTTCAAAATAATAGTTTTATAATAATAAAATAAATCACAATCACTTTCTACTTCTAGGTTTTCGCCACACCACTATCACTTCCTTTTATGACGGACTGAGTCTTGTATGCGATCACTGACGTTGACTTACTATTTACTAAGTTTATCAGGGTATGGTCATTTGAAACATCTATTAGCATTTTACTCTTTTTACTGCCATTAACTCACTACTTGGAATTGCTTCATAAGGAGTTTATTGTCCTATTCCATCATCGAATATATCAAGACAATGATGTTTACTTAATAATTCTATTTTATTTGTATCAAATAGAATTTATTATGAAGTATAGACCACCAAATGTTTGTGGTCTATGCTTCACATTTTCACACGTCAATTATGCTTCATATCATAGTCTGTGTATTTTAAAGGGTTTGCTTCCTTATTTTTGGTAAAAATAAAAGAAAAAAAATCCCCCTGGAATATTAATATGGTAAATTCTAAGCCCTCATTCCACGGTAAAGTAGACTATGGCAGTTGACGTTTTCCTACGTTATTGTATTTGCTGAACAAGAATTTAAAGTAATATTTATTCGGACGACTGTAACTAACCCCCAGGGACCAGTACTAAACACGGCAAAATACATTGGACTCCTTAATCCCTAGTGGATGTCGTATCCGCGGTTACGTTCCTTGCAGTCCGTGCGGAACTATTCTTTAGAATTACCCTGCAAGAAACGTAACCGCGGATACGACATCCACTAGGGATTGGGGCGTCCAATGTATTTCGCCGTGTTTAGTACTGGCCCCTGGGGGTTAATTACAGTCGTCCGAATAAATATTACTTTAAATTCTTATTCAGTAAGTAAAATAATGTAGGAAAACGTCAACTGCCATAGTCTACTTTACCGCGGTATTCACTCGACCACAGAATTTGTCTACCAACAATCAGATGTCAGTTTTTCTACATTAAAATTCATGGATATTCCCCTTCGAAATAATTAAGTTTTAATTTATCTACTTTTGTGTCAGTGTTTGAACCAGCCTCGTTATTTACAATACTTTGCGTTCGTATGGTTAGTTTTTATTTATTCATATATTTATTTGCTGTTTATGTTGTGTAGTTTTTGGCCGACTGCCACCGCGGCTCGTCGCCGTAGTTACGTTGTTATTGTATATATTCCTCTTGTGCATTTTTTCTAACATTTAAAACATGGAGTTAAATTCACTTCGGTAATTCTACAGAATAGTTCCACACGGACTGCAAGGAACGTAACCGTGGATACGACATCCACTATATAGGGATTGGGGCGTCCAATGTATTTTGCTGTGTTTAGTGTTGGCCCCCGGCGGTTAATTACAGTCGTCTGAATAAATATTACTTAAAATTCTTGTTCAGGAGGTAAAACTGCATAGAAAACCGCAACTGCCATAGTCTAGGCCTCCGCGGAATACTACTGTAGATATACCTTCACTTCAAATTACAAAATTAGTAGCACCGTCACTAGAGAGGTTTTAGGCACTTGGATAAGAATTATCTCTGCATGGTAAGTAATAATAAGAAAAAAGTGGTTCATAATTCCGATAACCCATGCTTCGGGAATTGCGAATTTTGGTTAGTCCACATCCCAAAATTTGACACCGATTTACGAAAGTTTTCTATCTGTAAACATCTGGTCATTAGGGTAGCCTCTGGGTGGTGGTCAATTTTTTGGTGGAAATGTCATATAAAGACTAGTACCCTAGACCAGTGTTGTCCAAACGGTTTCACTTGAGTTTTTCCCACTAAAACACTGCTATTCCTCTGTTGTTCCCCATAGTTGTAGTATATATGGATTCCAATATCTTTAAACTTATACTAATTTGTTACCAAAATGAATGTCAGAAGGATTCAAAACACACAAAAAAAAATTCAACTTTGCCAAAACAGTAATCATTGGGAAAAAGTCCTGCAACAGAGGAACTATAACTCAGAATTGAAGCTGATTTGTTTCTACAGGAATACAGAATATTACCTTTTATTAGAGCGGATATTGGTAATTCTACAGAATAGTTCCGCACAGACTGCAAGAAACGTAACCACGGATATGACATCCACTAGGGATTGGGGCGTCCAGTGTATTTCTCCGTGTTTAGTACTGGCCCCTGGGGGTTAATTACAGTCGTCCGAATAAATATTACTCAAAATTCTTGTTCAGGAGGTAAAACTGCATAGAAAACCTCAACTGCCATAGTCTAGGCTGCCGTGGAACAGTACTATAGATCTACCCGGATCTTTCAGTATGAGCTGGAAACTGGTTGAAAATTGGTAAAAAGTTAGTTCACCAGGTGGTTAACCCATACAGAACGGGCTAGAAAGTATGTAGTATTAAGCACACCACCGAGACAGGTTAAACATTCATTAAGCACTTAGGATAAACACAAGAATTCACAATCGCACTAAGCCCCTGTTCAATTGGCTCAGTTACCCTAGACCCCGTTTACACACAGTGGTTGCAACTGCGCAGTTCCGCCCTTGCGGATGCAAAGTCAATGACAGAACATGGGTTTACACACACAAACGCGTGGATTTCTTAACTGCTGCTGCATCTGCGCAGGCTGAGTTTTCACTTGTAACCAAGCGTTTTGAGTTACGCATCTTTACTAGTGTCTGTTCATGTGAACTGTGCAGATTTGCCTGCGCCACAAGTCAAAATGGAGACTACAGTGGACCCCGATTTGTGGGGATGCTTTCCAGACCCATCAGCAAATAGCTGGAATCAACAGATACTAAGAACCCCTATAAAAAGGCTAAGAATTGCTTATTTTGTTAGTTCACACTCAAGAAAAACCCATTAAAAAGGCTTATACCTGGTTTTTTAAATAGTTTTATGACAAAAAAGTGCATTTAATCATGAAATTGATATGAAAATACAGTTATTTGTGGACATTTCTCATAGAAAGATACTGCGAATATGCAAATTTCCTGCGAATAATGGGTAGATACAGTCTATAGAGAAATCTGAATTTGATTTGATTTATTTAGATTTTAGGCATTATACCAAGCACTGGGGCAACTAAGGCCATTCAGCGCTGAAATGGAAATTGACAGTAAAAGGTTTGAAAGGTTTTACAGGAGGAAAACCTCGCAGTTGCACAGTGAAACAAATGTTAGGAGAGGCAGGACAGTAAGATGGAAGAAAGATAATATGAACAGAGGTATACAGTAAAAGGAATGAAAGTAGTTGCAGCTAGGGGCCGAAGGCAAAGAACCTTAAGTAATGCCTACATTGCACCAGATGAGGTGCACTGATGGCACTACCCCTTTATGTGGGATAGAGAAATCTGTGAATACGCGAGTCCGCAAATCTCAAGAACGCGAATATGTGGTGTCTGCTGTAGTTACCCTAAAGCTGGTATCACACTAGTCATTTCTTGCTCGCGATTTTGGCCAGCATCCAGCCGATGCTCGCGAGCAAAAGTGTTGTATCATCACACTAGGACCTCGTGGTTTCGAGGAGCAGTAGGAAAAATATACAAAACTGATCAGCTGATATCATCATGGCACCCAGAAATTGTCTGACTATTTCAAGATGTGCTGCAGTGATGTGTTTTCTCGGAATCTTACGTGAATGCTTTGTAACAAAAAACGTTTGTGGGTTCGAGTGTGGTCCAGGAGAAGAGAAGCCAAAGGTCTGAGAGTACGTCTTATCAGCAGCAGCCATCTTGTTTGTTTACACTACGTGGTCGCTCGCAGTTTGTGCTTGCTGCTTGCCATCCAGACGGGAAGCCAAAATCTCGAGCTTAAAGCTCCCGGTTTTCCATTTTCGGCAGCAACGGCTTGCTGCTGGAGAAAAAAAGGCCAACTGTGAGGCCACCTTAACACCGACATTTTCTTTGAAGCTGAAAAACGTGCAGCCATGTGGGAGGACAAGAGATCATATGATTATGAAAAAATAGTAGAGGAAAAATGTTGGGAGGAACTACTTGATATTATCTGCAATTCTGATAAAAACAAAGGAACAAAATTGTAGTTATCTACACATTTATTGAATTTCTAAGTTTATACTTTTCACATTACAGTAGGTATACAGCGGTTCATCCTTAGTAGCTGATCTGCAGTCGTCGGATCAGTTAGCCATGGGTTTTCCTCAGAACTGCTTTTCAGTCTATATCAAGGGTATAAATGCAGCATTGTGGTATGTCTGTGTTGTGTACTATCTATAGGATGTTTATCATGCTAAGTAAGCCTAGACGTGGTGTGATAACACTTGACATACATGGAAAGATTCACATTATATAAACTGGCAATAAAGGTAATAAAAACATTTTCACTATGTATTATTAGCATATCTTCATGATAAATAGCCTATTCAAGGAATAATTCCATTAGTGAAATCAACCTTTAACTTTTGACTCGTGGCAAGCAAACTAAATGTAAACATCCAGTTATACGGTTGCGTTCACAGCGACCTTTATTGCTCAGTAACCTTTCAGAAATTTTAATAGTAGTGTAATCACGGTTGTAATGACATTTGGGATAAAATCCATTTTTAATTAGAAATTCATTATCATTTTGGTAGTAAATAACTTCACTTATCGATGCAGTCTCACAAACGGCAATTATAGATTATCGCATTGTTGTTTGCGATTGTCGATGAAGCGCAAACGTAACAAAACTATTTTTACGTTATATATTATGGGTGTATCTTAGAATAATAAAAAGCATATTCGAGGAATAATTCCTTGGTTAAATCATTTTTCAAAAGACAAAAATGCACTTTACATTTATATTCATTCACGAAATATTAACATAATACGTACGAAGATCGCCGTGACGTCACCCAACCTACAGTCTTGTTCACATACTCAATGTAATAGTAGTTACACCGTTCAACGAACTACCCACGCATTTTATATAAGTATGCTCTGCACTCATCATAAAACACCTTACTTGCTGTTTTTCCATGGAGCTTATCTCTTCAATAGTAAATCGCGGAAAATTAACCATTATTCACGATTTTTTTCATAGAGCCTGATTCACCACTAATGACTATATTCTTGACTAAATACATTTTCATAAAAAATTATTTACAAATTTTCAAATATTACCATTAATGTAAACAGCAAAATATCGATAAAATGCAGAATTAAAATCCCACTAAATCACAACCTCTCTCTCTCTCTCTCTCTCTCTACACACACACACAACCACTCTCACACACACAATGAAAGAACAGCAACATTTCAAAACACCTCAGTTCACTTGCAAAGTAAACTATAATATTAATCTATCATTGTCGTAATATATATAAAAACATATTGTCCATGACATTTACTGTCAGTACGTGTGCTTCATGGAAAGTTTAGTAGTTGACTCAGTGATTATCACACACAATAGTAGGTATACAAGAGAAGTTTTGTAACTATTTGATGTTTCATCTCTAATCTTCGTAAAGATATTTAAAATACGAATTTCATATGTAACCAACCCAATAGTGCTGTTATTCTCGTCTCTCTCTCTCTCTCTCTCTCTCTCTCTCTCTCTCTCTCTCTCTCTCTCTCTCTCTCTCTCTCTCTCTCTCTCTCTCTCTCTACGGAATACGAATCACTGTATCACAAACTTTTATGTTCAAAATTAATAATAATAATTCCATAGATAAAACCGTTTCTATCAGCAATCAAATTGTTTTCCTAAATAATTCTTTAGGTAGGTAATAAGCGTTGGTCAGCTGATTCTGACAAACATTTTTCAAGAGACAAAAATACACTTTGATTGTTTTGCTGTGTTTATACATTAATATTAGAGTAAGGTACTGTACTCAGTAGTACAGTAAATAATTTTTTATCTTAAATGTATTCATTCACAAAATACAGTTTTGTGCAGCAGTCATAATATACTTTTTGTCTGCAGGTCTGTTGAATGGGGAAATTGAAAATAGGAAAGAATTTAGGAAAGATTTAAGGCATTATAAAGACATAAAACTTAAAAAAAACACAAACAAATGGGGAATAAAACGAGCAAGTGAGCTGTTTCTAAGACAGTTCCATTCCTCTACTACTACTACTGAGTATACATGCAATTCCTATTGCTAGCTTTTAATCAACATACACTAGTACAGGCAGTCCCCGGGTTATGACGGGGTTCGTTCTTGAGACGTGTTGTAATCCGAAAATCGTCGTAAGCCGGAAAATCCTAAGAAAACCTTACTTTTAATGCTTTGGGTGCATTCAAAACTATGTAAACTGCATTCTTATTGCATTTTGCATAAAAAACCTTCAAATATTGATTATTTTGCATTTTTGATGTCATATTTCTTCTGCCAGATGAGCGTTGTAGGCGTCGTAACCCTGTAACATGCGTCGTAACCCTGGAAATAATTTCTGATGAATATAATTGAAAAGCGCCTTAACCTCGGAACGTCGTAAGCCGAACCCATAGTAACCCGGGGACTGCCTGTATACCTATTCCACTGAATGGGGAGTAACCACAAGATAATTTAAGGCATATTTGGTTTGAACTAATATTATTAATGGATAATCTAATAGGCAGGTAGGCTATACTACTTAGTAGCTAGTAGCTCACGATTTTTGAGGGGTGTGATATGTATTGGATATATTTGCTTTGGGTAGGCTACATGGTGGTTGTGTTCCCAATCCCTGCAAGGCCCCACTTTAGATCTCGTCAGCGCCTCAGTGGCGTGGTTGGTATGGTGTTGGCGTTCCACCTGGGTGGTCGCGGGTTCGATTCTCGGCCATTCCATTGAGGAGGAGAGATGTGTATTTCTGGTGATAGAAGTTCACTCTCGACGTGGTTCGGAAGTCACGTAAAGCCGTTGGTCCCGTTGCTGAATAACCACTGGTTCCATGCAACGTAAAAGCACCATACAAACCCACTTTAGATCTGTATTTGGGGGATGGGTACCAGACCCCCGCGAACAGCAAAAATCCGCGAATACTTAACCACCCCCCCGAAAATGCTTAAAGCTGTCTCTCTTAATAGATTAGAAAATACTTAAAGCTGTCTCTCTTAATAGATTAGAAAATGCTTAAAGCTGTCTCTCTTAATAGATTAGAAAATGCTTAAAGCTGTCTCTCTTAATAGATTAGAAAATGCTTAAAGCTGTCTCTCTTAATAGATTAGAAAATGCTTAAAGCTGTCTCTCTTAATAGATTAAAAAAACGAAAGAAAAAAAACAAAAGTGCATGGTGCAAACGACCGAACAACGTCATAGGGTAGAACAACGTCATAGGGTAAAGCACCACTGTGCGGCCGGGCGACCACCTGTACGGTTGCACGACCACTTTCCCAAAAAATAACTTTAGCACTTCTAGTAACCTGAAGTAGACATCAGTCACAAGCCAATCTGGTAAATCTAAATAATAACTCCGCATTGGGTATTTCTTTGGAAATTACTGTTTCATATAGCATTTGAGTTGCTTATTGAGAATTTACTGTTATTTTTGGGCGGTCCACTGTAATTAATCCCCATGGGCCAGTACTAAACACGGCGAAATACATTGGACGCCCCAATCCCTAGTGGATGTTGTATTCGCGGTTACATTTCTTGCAGTCCATGCAGAGTTATTCTTTAGAATTACCGCCAATCTCTGTAGGGGAAACAACCTAGTGGACCACCTGGGCCAGTCCCCCCAGGTGCTGAAGCGTTGCCGAGGATGGGGGGCTTAGGGTTCAGCAGCTGGGCCCTGATGCCTGGTGGGAACTACTTTCTTGCTGGGCCTTGGTGCCCAGCTGTTGATCCAACTAAATAAGTCAGCCCTTTTCCTTTTACTAAAAACATTTCATCCTTTTGCTTCCTCCCCCTATAAGGTATGGATTTTATGTTGGTGACTTTTGGATTGCTTCTGGACATGATTTGGGCTTGTTCACTGGATTTGATGGAGGGTGAGGATGGTTGGCATGCCACTTCACCCGTAGAACTCGAGTACCTAACGTGGTCGAGCGAGGGGAAAGTTTAGATGTCAAACCCTGCTCTTAGTGCTGGGTCTGATCTCGACGGACATCATGATGCCTTAAGCACTGAGGGTGGGGTGTATATCTGGGTGGTACCCCTAGGGCAGCCCTGTATGGGATAACACTGTCCTCTAAATGTGGCTCCATGGTAAGTGGGGGCTACCTGGACGAATCATTAATCCTACGTCTTATGGAGACATTAAAACCTTCTGTTGACGACTTAGGCAAGGATAAGGACAAGGAAAATTCTGGTAATTCCTCCATTGTGACACTGGAGCCTTTTTCAAATGACCTCCCTGTTACAAACATTTTGTATGTGAAACCAGTCCCTTTAGACTGGAATCATGAAACGTTATTTAATTAATTTTGTAAATTTGGGAAAGTAAAAGAATTACGGAATAGACTTGGCATAAATTATGGTTTTTTGAATTCTGGAAATTTTTCAAGAACGAATCGGAAGCTCACAGAGCCTACAGAGAGTTCAGGTCAGATTCATTGAGTGTTGGACTTGTAGAGGCAGAAGAGGTCCCTATAGGTATCTTGAGATATATAGACCACCAAATGAAACTAAAGATCCTAGTAAAATAAGTAAAACCTCCAGATCACCAGACCCAGCTAAGTGGTTAATTATTACAACACATGGTGAGAGAGGCAACCTCTTCAAAGTGAAGAGGTTGGTAAGCCAGATGATCAGCAAAGTTGGGAATCCAGAAGTAACTCGCTTTGGGTGTAATAGTTTTTTAGTTCATACCAAGACAGATGTTCAGTCATTAATGCTCCTAAATTTGAAGCTTGATACAGAGGGTATGATAAAAGAGGTAAAACCTCACTATAATTTTAGTTATGCAAAGGGTGTTATCTTCAATGAAGATTTACATGAAATGGACGAGGAGGAAATTTTGGAAATGTGTCCAGATGTGGTTTGGAAGGTTTTTAAAGTGCCCTGCTCGTCGATGCTTATTTTAACATTTGTTAGTTCTTTTTTGCCATCTGAAATTGTTCTTGACTGTGAAATTATGAAAGTTCGTCCCTATAGACCGAGAGTGCTCCATTGCTTTAAATGTTTTGGTTTTGGACACTCCTCTAACGTTTGTACCAAGAATAAACTTTGTGAATTGTGTGGCCAGCCTTAGCACGAGGAATGTTCTGGACTGGTAATTTGTGTAAACTGTAAGGGTGAACACGAGCCCGTGATAAGAAATGTAGTGCATTCAAGAAAGAACAAGAGGCATTACTAAAATCTATTGCTGAACACAAAACATCAGTGTGGGACAGGCCAAGAAGCTGTTGGCAAGGAAAACTCATTCAGATGCCTTGAAGGCACAACAATCGAATACTGCTTCTTCTGGGACCCCTTGTGGGGTTCCTCATGCCCCCTCTAGTGGGGCACCCTGCACCCCCCCTGTTGGGGCTTCCCATGCCCCCCCTGGTGGGGCTTCTCGTGCCCCCCCTGGTGGGACTTCTCGTGCCCCCCCTGGTAGGGCTTCTCATGCCCCCCCTTGTGTGGCTTACCGTGCCCCCCCTGGTGGGGCTTCCCATGGCCCCTCTGGTGGGGCTCCTCATGTTGCAGAGACTCTGGTCAAGCCAAGGGACCCTGTTGGTTCTAGGGTTCAAGCCAGATCTCCATATGTTGATGACTTCTCTCTATCAGGGACATTACCTGACATTGAGCCCTCACCTGATCCTGACATTACAGTGCACCGTGGAGATGATGGTGAGGAGATGTAGGCCCTCTTTATTCGTCAGATGAGAGCCCTTTCTCCCTCTTCGCATCATTCACGGTCACTCGGCCATCATAGAAAAAACAAAAGGAAAACTGAAAGGGCAAGTGAAGGCCCATCATCTAAAAGATCTGTAACACCTAGATCTAGATCAAGTAGTAAAACTGATAAGATCTCTCTCACCAGGACACAGATTCCTAAATTAGTAGAGAATTTTAAGATCCCTTCCTCTAAATAATGGCTCTCATGCAGTGGAACACCCGTGGCTTTATATCAAATAGAGAGCAAGTTCTGGTTCTGTTTAAGGGTCATGATCTATCTGCGATGTGTCTACAGGAGACAAAGTTGGGAGAGTACACTCTCAACTTGGGTTTTAATTATTCACTGCATAGGTCTCCACCCCTGATAGGTGTACGTGCTCAAGGAGGTACAGGCATCATAGTCCGTAAGTCTGTTAATCATAGGGTTTCAATTGAACACTGTGTTGCAGGCTTGTGCAGTTCAAATTTTTAATTGAAAATGGATCACTATTTGTTCTTTATACTTGGATCCATCATTAGAAAATATATTGCAGGACGCGCAGGGTAATCCTCGTCAGCTAGAATTAAACAATCTGCAGACATTGATAGACCAGCTTCCTAAACCCTTCATTCTGATGGGGGATTTTAATGCCAAGCACACCCTCTGGGGAGAGCCAATCTGCAACTAGTGGGGGTTTAATAATAGAACAGCTGCTTGACTTAAATGACATCATTTTAATGAATGATGGTTCCCCTACAAGACATGATATTTTTCATAATACTGATTCAGCCATTGACCTCACTATCTGCTCTTCGTCTTTGAGGTTAGATTACCAGTGGGTAGTAGACCAAAATGATCATGGCAGTGATCATTGGCCCATTCACTTAAAGTATATGAAAAATATTCCATCCCCATGTTTACCAAAATGGAAGGTAGGGGAGGCTGACTGGGGATTATTATAAAAATCTACTGAAGTTGATCAAGAGATAAATGATTTTCAGAGCCCAACATCTGCTTATGAGTATTTAACCAGTATATTGCTGTGTGGTGCCATGCTGTCTATTCCTCGAACTTCTGTTAAACCTCGGCGTCCTCTAGTACCTTGGTGGAGTGATGCATGCGCCTTGAGCCGAAAGATAACAAGAACTTGCTACAAGAGATATCGTAGATATCCTTGCTTGGTCAATAAAATTATCTATAAAAGAGCTCTTGCTAAGCAAAAGAAAACATTTAAGCAAGCAAAGAGGGAATCGTTTATCAGATATATAAGTGAATTAAAATATGATTCCCCTATGTCATTAGTCTGGAACAGAATCCCGAAAGCTGCAAGGGAAATTTTCTCCACCTCCCTTGCCTATATTGAAAATTGATGGCTTCCTCATATCTGATTCTGGAGAAGTTGCAGAAACCTTTGGTGGGCATTTCTCCAATATATCTAGTGCCCTACATTACTCTCCTGCATTCAGGAATATTAGGGACGGTACCATGGTTGTTCCTCCTGTTAGTTTAAATTCAGAGTCGTATAATCTTCCTTTCACCATGAAAGAATTCGATCATGCAATTTCGTTATCTTCCCTAACATCTCCTGGGGAAGATGGTATACTGTACTCAATGATTTTTAATTTGCCTAGAAGTACCAAACAATTTCTTTTAGACATTTTAAACAGTTTTTGGCTTTCAGGAACTTCACCAGAATCTTGGAAGATATCGATTATTGTACCTGTTTTAAAACCTTTTAAAGATTCCTTCCTTCCGAAGAACTATAGGCCAATTGCTCTAACTAGTTGTGTTAGCAAGATTTATGAGAGGATGGTCAATGCTCGACTTGTGTGGTATTTAGATTCAAAGAATCTTTTATCTAATCAGCAGTTTGGCTTTAGGAAAAATAGAAGTACTTCTGACCCTTTGATGCTCCTTACTAGGGAGATACAGAATGCTTTTGCTGTGCAAAACCAGACTGTTGCAGTGTTCTTTGACCTAGAAAAAGCCTACGACACTACCTGGCAAGGAGGTATCCTTATGCAACTTGATGAGTGGGGTATTGTGGGTAATTTGTTCTATTGTCTTGAAGATTTTTTGTCAGAACGTTACCTGAAAGTAAGAGTGGGCTCTTACATTTCTTCTGCTTACCCTCAAGAAGAAGGGTTACCTCAGGGAAGCGTCCTTAGTCCAACACTCTTTAATGTAGCTGTCAACGTTCTACTAGAACAAGTTCCTGTCAGGGTGCATGGTCTGGCCTTTGCTGATGATTATGCAATAATCTGTAGTAAGTCTACAGCTGTCGAAGCTTGTCAAAAGATCCAGACTGCTATTAATGCTTCAATATTATGGGCCAGTGCTAAAGGGTTCAAATTGTCACCAGAAAAAACCAAAGCTATATGATTTTGTCGATTAAGAAGAGTGGAAGAGATCCCTACACTGTTTTTAAATGATTCGATTTTACCTTATGAAGATAGCATTAAGTATCTAGGTGTTATATTTGATAAAAAATTAACTTTTACTCAACATGTTAATGAAGTTGTATGTAACATGAAGCTTCGTCTTAATATTCTTAAATTTGTGTCTAATTTTAATTGGGGGGCAGATCGAATCACCCTTTTGAGAATGTACCAAGTTTTATGCCTAAGCAAAATTGATTATGGTTGTCAAGTTTATGGTTGTGCATGCAAGACAACACTGCAGAAATTAGATGTTGTTCATAATATGGCTTTATGTATTTGTACAGGAGCCTATAGAACTTCACCAGTAGAAAGCCTATATGTTGAGTCAGGTTTTCCACCACTATTCATCCATAGGGAGGAATTAGGCTTGAGAGTCATATGAAGAGTACTTATGTCAAAGCTGAACCCTAACTATAAGTACGTTAGAGAACCAACTGATAGAGCCCCAAATAGACCTAGACTGCCAAAGCCGCCTGAAGTTCGACTAGCAAGCTCTGCCAGGGAGGTGGGATTACTACCTCCTGCAGTAGCTGAAATTTGGCCCCAAAGTTTCCTCCTTGGAATAGGCCATGCTTAGAGATCTGCCCAATTAGGGACAGCAGGAGCAACAGTTCTGGTGATCAGTTGAGGGCAAGTTTCTTGGATCATGCTTTTGAACTTGGTGATTCTCATCATATATATACTGATGGCTCGAAGGGTTCTGATGGTTGGTGTTGGTTGCTCTGTAGTGACAAGTGATATCATTAAAAAGAAGCTTCCATCTAATTCCTCTGTTTTTACAGCTGAATTGCTGGCAGTTTTGACTGCTCTTAAATATATTTTTTTATAGTTCTTGTACTAACAAGGTTTTTACCATTTTTACCGACTCTTTGAGTATTTTATCTTCTCTTAAAAGCCGTCTCTTGCCACCCTTTAGTGGAAGAAGTACAAGATTGGTTTTGTCTATTAATAATAGAAGAGGTTTTTCTGTTAGGTTTTGTTGGGCTTCATCCCATATTGGAATTGTTGGGAATGAGTGAGCCGATGCTGTTGCTAAGGCTGCAACTAGGCTTAGGCACATTTCCAACAAGGGCGTCCCTGTTTCAGATTTTAAAAGTACCATTCGATTTTATTGTAGAGACCAGTGGCAGGCCCACTGGTCTACTTTAGATAATAATCTTAAATTAAAGTCGATTAGGCCTACTGTTCATCCTTGGCCTCAAAGCCGGATGGATAGAAGGTCTGAGATAGTTTTAGCTAGATTACGTATTGGCCACACTAAATATACTTACGGGTATCTAATGATGAGTGGAGCGGATAGGCAGGTTCCTCGCTGTTCCACCTGTCATGTGGATTTGACTGTGGTGCATATTTTGGTGGAGTGCCCTCATTTTGAAAACAAACGTAGAGCTTGTCTGCTGGCAAATAAGACTCTTGCCAATATTTTAGGTGAAGGTGATCAGGGTGAGCAAATTATACATTTTAAAAAAATATTAGTTTTTTTTATGAATTGTAATTTTCTCTTGTTTGTTTTAGGTTTCTTGTTTGGTTTTTATGAATGAATGATTTGTATGTTAGATCGGTTGTGTGTATGTTTGTTTTTGCGTCAGTGACTTATTTTTAAGATATACATGCGCTGAATGGCCCCTCGGCTCTGGCGCTTGGCTGTGCCAAAAATTTTATAATCTAATCTAATCTACCTGGGCCAGTCTTGCCTGCTTGTTGACCCACCTTCCAGAAAAAGTTATTTAACACGTCCTGGCACTGGAGATGGACACCAGTCATGAGTCATCGGTCATGGAAGCAACACCTCGAGACCTTTACTTTCCTCTCGAAATAATATTTTTCTCCCAAAGGACAAAATAATGTCATAATTCAAAATTAAACAGAGTTTAATGACAGTCTAGCCATGCACATTGCAAACTTACCTCCATGACTCCTTCATGACGCTTTTAAAATTAGTACAGGATATTGGTACGGCAGCTGTATCCCGATCGCGGTAGATATTGGTACAGAAGGGAATTGCGCATGCATCAGTTTCAGACTTCCTGCTGTACAAGTAACATAGTGTGGTGGGGGTACAGCAGATTCTGTTAGTGGTGCCGTATTGTGCTCTTGACTTGCTGTAGGTACGGCAGTTAGCTGTATCCGTTTACCAGTTTGCTAATCATATTGTATTATATGACCAGAGTTCTGCTTTTTGAACATCTGTCCCACTTTCTTTAAAGTTATCAAAATGCCTCCCCCCCCCTTTTGTTTGCCTTTGTGAGTTTTGTCCCCCTTTTTTGTGTTATGAAACCAAAACTATCCCATTTTTATGGAATAGTGCTGAAATTTTGTTTAATTTTGCCATTTCACTAGCTGGTAACTTCGTTTTCTCCGTCAGCTGCAATTACTTACGATTGATTTGGCCATTTACCAGAGGAGCGACTTTGGTAGTTTTCCTTACCACCATGAACACAGTAGAGCACGATTTCTGTGTATTTCAAATCCTTTTTTAATTTTCTCTTCGGAGTTCTTTTCAGGGCCGATTCGATCGTTCTTGACCTACGTATATACAATTTGGTATTTCTGTAGAAGCATTCGGCATCGTTTGTCCCTACGAATACGAAAGGCACCTGGAATTGGGGCGTCAAATGTATTTCGCCGTGTTTAGTGCGAGCCCCAGGAGGTTAATTACAGTCGTCCAAATAAATATTACTTAAAATTCTTTTTCAGGAGGTAAAACCATAGAAAAACCGCAACTGCCATAGTCTAGGCCGCCGAGGAATAGTAATATAGATCTACCTACAGTTTTTGAAAGTTTGAGTCTTCATAGATGTCTGTGGCTTCTTTCAGCTCGTTAAAGCCTGAAAACATTTGTTTTTCGGCGAAAACTAATGTATTACTCTGCGGTTCATGCTGTTCCGTTGCCATTTTTCTTGCTGACACTGATATGCCTGAGGTAGTAAACAAGGGTTCGTGCATGCGCAATTCACTGCCGTACCAATATCAAGAGCGATCGGGGTACAGGTGCCGTACCAATATCCAGTTCGTTTAAAATTTTTACTTAAAACACCTTACGTGTAGAAGATTGACGCCATCTTGATGTTTGCGGAGTCACTTGTGTCAATAAACTTTCCATTTCTTGTGCTAAATCTGCACTAACTCGTACCCATAGAACGCCGGGACACTTTCTTCACAACAATCTTAAACGATGACAACGTTCACCCTCGAGTCCAAGGAAACTGGAGATTTTTCAGGAGGAAAGAAGAAGAATGCGCTGCATACCTAATTTTGAAATAAATAGTTAAACATCAAGTGTAAGGTTATGAATTACATAAATTTATTGTGTATTCATTTTAATTCATTTGAAAATATTCGTTGCTGAAAAAGTAATTAGATTCCTGATTCAATTATCAATGGTTTTGTTGTTAACAGTAGCTACGGTGTTGTTTGTGCTCTCCTATTTTTCAGTGTTGCCAATTGGTGTGTTTACCGTCCAAACTGGGTATAAGACTTGCACATAACTGTGGAAATAAGTGAAATTTAGCATATCTATTTGTAGTATATATACGCACATATTAGAGCAATTTTATCATTATTGCATTACTATGACAACTAGAATTCATGGAAATAGTTTGTAAATGGATTGGTGTATGTGTGAAGCTCCACTAAATCGGCAATGATGAACTTTTACCATTCCTAGCATGCAAGCATTAAAGATTACATTTATTTCAGGCATAAGTACAATTATAAAAAATAAAAAAGTCAAAATAGTAATGTTGACTTGAATCAATGAAAAGTGCTATAAAAAAATACAAATTTGTTTGTCATAAACAATTCACTATTCTGTCGTCTGCTCGCTGGTGCTTTTGGCAGCCATATGTATGTACAGGATGTCGATAAAGTTCCAACACCATTACAAGTATTTATTGCTCAGAAACCATATAACATAGAGTAATGCAGTTTTTTGTAGAATGTTTTATATAAGTCTGCATTCAGAGCACTTCATTCTACAAAAAACTGCATTATTATGTTATATGGTTTCTTAATAATACACACACACACACACACACACACACACACACACACATATATATATATATATATATATATATATATATATATATATATACATACATGTTATTATAATATATATATCTATAATATATATATATATATATACTAGTATATATATATATATAGATATAGATATATATATATATATATATCTATATATATATATATATATCTATATATATATCTATATATAATAGTATATATATATATATATATTATATAGATATAGATTATATATTATATTATATATATTATTATATATATATATATTATTATTATAATATATAATAAATATTATAATATATAATTATTAATATATTAATAATTATATATATATATATATCTATATCTATATCTATATATATATATATATATATATATAATATATATATATATATATATAGTGTTACTAAGTGCCAAGTATCTGGTTACCATTCATCAAATATTACCTCACCAAAAAACCAGACACCTGAACCTTCATAACACGTTTAAACGACTGAATACTCTAAAGGCAACAATGATCCCTTAACACTTACCAGTATTGCAGAAAATCAGACTAAGTTCATCAAAACAGGTGTGAGGTAATCTTGTAAGTAATTAAATTAATCAAAGGGCATCACTCCGTCAACAACTTTAAAATCTAAGTATTTCCCTGATTTCAGAAGTCTAAGTACTTCCCTGGTTCTAAGTCACTTCAAGTAAATTGAAGGAAAGCAAATCAATTACCACTCTATGTTTCTACCTATCATCAATATAATCAAAATCAAATATACTGGTTATAAATGAAATACTTATAAAAATTTTAAATATAAAAATTTATTAAATTCAAAATTTATAAGTGAAATTCACAATATCAGGGAAAATTACTGTTACTTGAAAACAAAGTAAAGTTTAATTAATTCTTGAATCAAATTAAGTAAAATTAAATCAAAATTAATTTATCACAAAATTCAAGAAACTTAATTCAATTGAAATTCAAAAGTGTTAGGCAATAATTGAAAATTTGAAATTAATTCACAAGTGCTAAACAACAACAAAACTTGAAAAGAATTCTAAGTAAATGCAAATTAATTCACAAATTTAAATTTAATTAAATGTGCAATGATTAAGCAATGAAAATAACTAAGTCAATTAAATTGTGAATGTAAATGAAAATATAAAATAAAAAGACACACTTCAGTAAGAAAATGAACAAGTGCACAAACAATGGAACAATCACAAACACAAAAATACGCAATGTGTAAAAGTGTAAATCTTTTTCACTCAAAACACTGTAACCAACAGTTTTTACCAAACCTTCACAACCATCTGTTATTAGTTAACCACAGTTCCTATCAATTATTAGTTAACCACACTCCCTATCCATTATTAGTTGCAACTAATAAAAATATAACACTTTACCTTTTTGGTATACCAACTTCTTTCTTTCTCTTGCTGCAGCTTGTATATCACACTTTCACAAAAACCAGGCGCCGTTACGAAATAATGTTTGTTCAGATTCTACAAAAATAAACTAGATAACACTAAACAAACTCTAAGAAATATCAAATATGAAATTCTAAGTTACGAGTGACTAATTTACGTTACGTTAATATAATCTCAAGGATGTCGAGTGAGAGAGAGAGAGAGAGAGAGAGAGAGAGCGATCTAACCGCCTCGAGGTTCTATGATCTAATGAAATCTTCTTCCCTTGCGGAAATTGGACAAAACGTTCTTGGCACGAAAGCTTCCAGAAAGTTCGAAATCTGATGCAATCTTCATAAAGAAATGTGCAACACGCACGTGGTTTTGATCAAACACATATGCGTACAAGATGAGTCTGTTAAAAAAAAAAGACGTACTCTACTCAATCGAAACAGAGGCTGAGCGACAATTAAGATTGACATGTTTTGATAACAACGCAAGACTCAATTCTCTCGCTATCACATGTGTTGACAGATTTAGGAAAGCAAACGGATCTCGCAGACCCTCTAATCTTACAGTGTTGACATAAAAGTTACACATTCGTAGTTTCGAAAAGACAAAGAAGATCTCTCTCTTTTTACGTTATATATATATTCTTTTACAACATGTAATGCGAAATCTGAACACACATTTAAAACATCCTATTCTAAGCTATCTAAGAATCTGAAAAAAATGTTACACATTCTACATGACATTTCAAAGAGGGGAAATATGCATTTTGAAAGTAGCAATATATAATATATATATATATATATATATATATTATATATATATATATATATATATATAATATATATATGTGTGTGTGTGTGTGTGTGTGTGTGTGTATGTATAACATATATATATGTATGTATATATATGTATGTATATATATATATATATATATATATATATATATATATATATATATGATGTATATATATGTATATATATATGTATATATATATATATATATATATATATATATATATATATATATATATATATATACATATATATATATATATATATATATATATATATATATATATATATATATATATATATATATATATATATATATATATATATATATAATATGTCTATGAGTTATATTATTGCAATATACAGTAGTACCTCAGGACGAAATTGATCCATTCCGAAGCGGCCTTCGCAACCTGATTTTTTCGTATCTTGAACCACATTTTACATATAAAATGCCTAATTCGTTCCAAGCCCTACAAAAACACCCCAGTAAATTTTATAACAAAGCTAAATTCACCAATAAACAATGAAATACAACAATTTGGACCATTCAATACCTAACTTAAACTACATATATACTACTGATATGTACTACATACCTGTAAATAAAGTGTATTAGTGTACATGGTACAAGAAATACTGTACGTACATACGTATGTAGTAAAATGTGGAACCTTACCTTTCAAGTGAGGCGATCTCCAAAAGTGGTTTAGAGGAGGAGGACAAATGGCAGAAAACATGAACACTTAACTTTTACGAAACATTAAAAAATGACAGAAAACATTAACACTAAACTTTACGGAACACATTAACAAATGGCAGAAAACATTAACACTTCTTGATTATCTCCATCTTCGTTCTCCATAGAAAGCATCCTCTTCTTTCCATGAACTTCAGCAATATTCTTAGGACCCATAGCTAATAATGTAAGTAATTAAGTTCACACACAACACGATAAAGTAACTTACAGTACAACGAAAACAAAATCACTAACACGGATTTACATTAACGAACGAAATAAGTATATGTGAACGAACGAATTCCAGTGTTTACAATAAGGCTGCTGCAAAAAATGGTCAAGGAACGCCTTTACATAGAGGCATGATGCTGACCAATAGGAGAGCAGGATCTTATGAGAGTGACTAGCATCAGGAACCAATGGGAGAGCGGAAGGATGGTGGCGAGTCTACTCAGTTGGCGGCGCGCGAGTTCTAAAATTGTTCTCGGTGGTCCGGGTGAATCTCGGGACTTTACAGTAACACCCTTTCGTAACCTGAATTATTTTCGTATGCAGAGGCAAAAATATCTTCGCATTTGCTTTCGTAACTTGATTTTTTCATAAGTTGGGACTTTCGTATGTCGAGGTTCTACCGTATAAAACAACTTTTGCCCCCTCCCAACGAATCATGTGCTTAAAATTATTAATGTGTAAAAATAAAGCATTCGACATTTGTCCCGTTCTCACACTACATCTATGTTGTTTAATTCTGGTCTCCAGTCCCTTCCCAGATTGTCTGATATAAAAACCCTTGCAGTTCATATGTTGAAATCACACGAAAGCGCTTGGTACTGCTTCTTTTATTTTTCTTGTAGCCTTGGCTAAATATATTGTCACACATTATTTAGTGACATTTAAGCATATATATATATGTGTGTGTGTGTTTGTGTGTATTTTTTGTAGGATTAAGTGAAGATTTCAAATACTTAGATTGAGAATTTATGAATTTCCAACACTAATGATATCTTATTCCAATTATAATTTATCTTTCATAATGTATTTTATTTCACATTTATCACTGTTGCCAATTGGTATGTGTTTACCCTCCAAACTGGGGATAAGACTTACACAAAACCATGGAAATAAGTGAATTTATTATATCTATTTGTAATATACATACATAAATATTTGAGCAATTTTATCATTATTGCCTTACTATGACAGCTAGAATTTATGGAAACAGTTGTAAAGGCATCAGCATAAGTGTCAAGCTCCTCTAAATTGGCAACGATGTTACCATTTGCCATTCCTAGCACCCAGTCACTAAAGGTGACATTTATATCAGTCGTAATTAATGAAAATAAAAAAAGTCAAAATAGTAATAGTACAGGCGTAAATTAATGAAAAGTGCTGGCAAAAAAAAAAAATAAAAATCTCATAAACAATTCACTAATCTGTTGTCTGCTCACTAATGGTTTTGGCAGCCAGACGTACAATAGGCTGAGAAATTGTTCCCGCCATACTTTCGCCGTGGACAAACTCACGTATTTCAAGTGGAATTTGGAATGAATTAAGAACAAAGTGTGTATGATTACAATCAAATAAGTAGTGTGGAGTTTCAGTTGTGATGTCACTTAGAATAAAACCACCGATTAGTACAAGGTTAAAATGCATTTCGGTTCAAAGCATGACCCCGGGAGTAAGATGTCTCATACTTTCACTAGTATAAACAAATAAATGTTATATTGTGCTGATTACAATTACAGTCTTGAGTAATATCAATAAATGTTACATATATACGCAAATAGTGTTCAAATGAGCACTTGGAAAACTAGGAAGGACGTGGCCATCATGAGAGTGATGACTTGCTCACATTCCAAAGATACACCTTATTGGATTTAAAAATGTCCTTGAAAACATATTTTACAAAGACTTCACATGCTTATTTTAGTTCAGTTTCATATATCTCGTTTTGTTGATGAAACTTCAATATATTGGATGGTATGCTTAAAATTGTGGTTTCACCAATTAAATATCAAGTGAAAAAAGTGGTCTTCCTGCGAGTGAACACGTCTCCGTCCAGTTGTTTACCTTATACCTGAGTTTTTTAATAGTTTTATCACAAAAAGTGCATTTAGTCATGAAAATGATATGAAAATACAGTAATTTGCGAATATTTCTGAGTGAAAAATACTGCGAATAGGCAAATTTTCTGCAAATAATTAGTATATGTGGTCCATAGAAAAATCTGCAAATAGACAAGTCCACGAAATTGTAAGTTTGTAAATAGTGGGGGTCGATTGTATACCTATATTCAAGAATCCTGTCTGTTTTCTACATTGTTAAATCAAGTTGGGGTTAGCATACATTGAGTTGAATCCTGATCATTTTCTATTGTGTGAAAGTGTAACCTCACTGCATCTCAATTGTAAACACGTCATTTTTTTAAAATTAAAAACCTTTTGTAAGAGGAGGTTGTAAGTGTCACTCTGTCACTCGGTGAATGTTGAACTTTGTTTTGCTTTGCTTTTTTTTGCATGACAGGATATTTTTTTTTATTGTTTGGCACCCCTAGTTCTTTGGTGACTGTGGTGGCTCCTTGTTGGCTGTTGCTCTGCCATATTCAGGGTTTCAGACTATAGAGGCTAGAATTCTTTGATGAGTTTAAAACAGTCTTGTTCCCCTTGGAAACTTAGCCCCCCCGCCCCGTGGAATGTGTCCCTGGTGCTAAGGAGTCTCACAAGGGCACCATTCAAAGCCTTGCCTCAATCCTTGGACTGAGATCTTATGCTAAAGAACATGTTCCTCTTAGCTGTGGCTTTGGCAAAGAGTGGGGGAGTTACATGGCCTGTTGCATCTTGTGTGGCATTTGGAAGGGTGGTTTCACCTTCATTCCTGACTCAGGATCTGTCTGTTCCAAACAAGCAGTTTGAGTCTCATGCTTCCCTCCAGCCAAGACTTTGTTGAAGTCTCATGCTCCTCTCCTTCTGAGACTTTGTTAAGACTTATGAAATGCTGCCCTGCTTAGTTTGTGCTGTCAAGTATTGATGGAAAATTACACATTCCCAGCAGCAGGAGTGCAGGCACCTTTTTGTTACGTGTGTAGGAGGACCCTTTCTTTTTGGCTTTGTGAGGTAATCAGATAGACCCATATCCTCTGAGGAGGTTGGCCTTTCTACTTGTGTGAGGGTTTACAAAATCAGGGGTGTGGATCCATTCCTTTCTTTTCAGAACTTTTTGGTGTTCCAGGTAATAAGTGCCAGTGTTTGGTTGCACCGGACTACCTTTGCCTCATTCTACCTGAGGGATGTTGCCCACAAATCCTTAGACACCTTTTCTTTGTGACCTCTGCTGGCTGTCCAATTTGTTGTGCAGTCACTTGAGTTCAGAATTTGTTTAAGGTCAGTATGTATCGTATTATAGTGTATCTAAGTCCAGTGGAAAGCTGTAAGACGTGATGTGAAAGTGGAGAGACTGTTGTCTCTTCCCCTTATTTCTTTAGGAGAAGCATCCAGGCAGAAGTACATGCTAGTCTCAGACAAGTTACAGGTGCATACTCTTTGGATATCCATTCTGTTGTCTGGGATAGGGAAGCATATCCTCATCTTCTCTTATGAGGTGGCATGGTAGAGTTAAGTCCTGAACCCTTTGCTCATAATAGCCAGAAGTACATGTTTTCCAACATGCAGTCTCATACTGGAGATATATGGGTTTTCATAAAAATTCCTGATTTGAGTAACCGTCTCTTGCTTTAAAAGCAGCACTCTGGCCTAGGTCCCTACTACTTGGACCAGTTATGTATTTTGCAAGAGGAGTAGGAGGTTATAGGAGTCATGTTTCCCATGCCTGCAATACAACTGGAGTCATATAAATTCCATGGTGACTTTCAGTTACTAGTCAGTTGTCAGGGCCTGACCTTCCTTCCAAGGAGCAAGTCTCCTTTATAACAAAAAGAAACCCATCCAAGGAGCAAGTCTCCTGTATAACAAAAAGAAAATTAAAACAAATGTATTTTTCCTATGCCTCCTATATAAACATAGAATAACGTTTTATATATTCTTTTTAGGTATGCAAACCAGAGCCTTTTGTAACATAGTTCCACCTCAATTGCTCATTCTTTGCAGTCATAGGACTTAAGATGGCAGCAGTCAGCAAGTGAGGGACTCCCCAACTCTTCCCTGGTCTACATGTGTTAACCACCGGGTTAACTACCTTGTTACCAACTTTTGACTGGCCTCCAGCTCTGGCTGAAAGATGCTCTTATATAAAAGGCTCTGGTTTGCATATCTAGGAAAAGTAGCATAAATAGAATTTATTTTAGAAATTTTATTTTTATTAAGCTGGAAATATTTATGCTTGCAAAAATAACGTAAGGTCTTGGACACTCAATACATCTTCAAAATTTGTTTTTATATGTGGTAACATTTATTATGCTATACAATACAACATTTTTACTTTTCAGGAAGCGGACATATCTCCTCTAGACTTTACTCCAAGCTATGACCGCTCAGAAGTTGTTGAATTTGGTTATCCAATTGGAGAGGACATCATTCTCATTCTTTCTAAAGCACCTGTAAAAATTACCAGACCATTTCTTTTGCTTCAGATATTTTCTTTGCAGGTAGGTAATGCAACATTAAAAGTGGAGGAAATATGACAGTGTGTACAATTTGAAAGCTATAATTTATGCTGCTTATGTTTTTGCAATTTTTATAAAATGTGTTATCCTTTCCTAATTACATATACTAAACAGAATTTTTCCTATAGAAATAAAAACTATTGCCCTTATTCTTACAGTATAAGGTTTTTGAAACTTGGGTGTTCTCCCACTTTGTCTTTGAGTAACTTTTATGTAAGGTTGCTTTGCTTCTCTCATGCTTGCTGCCAAACTGGAGCTTGTGGTTTTATTTTCAATATTATGTTTGCTTTATCATGGAGAAATAGTGTGAATAATGGCAGATCCTTTCTGTTATTGGTATCTTCAGTTTTGCTATTTACTCTTCCACTAATTTATTCCTTCCTTTAAAACTCATTTATGCATTATTATAAAATAAGCAATGTGTTACATGAGGAAAATTAGGAATATTAGTGTGAAAGAAAGGCATATATGAGTGGAAGAGTTAAAAGCAAAACTGAAGATAACTAGATAGTAATTGATATGTTTGGCAAGTCACAATTTTTAATTTTCATGTTTTAAGTTTAAAAAGAAAAATTAAGTTCAGTACATGTACACAAAAGGTAAAATGTGTACTGATTAAAATGAATGGAATGATAGAAAGGAACAAATGAGAAATAGATGGACATAGTTGTGCACACTTGAATGTTCATGCTCTTGCAACACAATTGCCACATTGTAAATTTGTACTTTTTACTGACAATCAGGTTACTCTAAAGGTTTCCTGGGCAAGCTCATAGCTTACTTCTGTGGCTTCTCAAGTTGTTTAGTGTAAGTAATGATTCAAAGGCTAATAAACATGACATGTGTAATGGGGAAGCATATAGTTCTGAGGTAAAAACGTATCTGAAAAGAATAAGAATCATCATGCATTATTCAATGATGATATTCATAGTGTATTTATAATAAGGCCAGTATAAATTATAAGACATTATTAACTGTTGTTATTACTCATATTTCCGTATTTTTGGTTAATATCTACATGTTAAATGTTGAGTATATCCTCTGACATGTGTTTATCTTTTCTGATTTCTTTTTGTTGAGTTTAGTTGTATTGTTATGCCTATCAGTATTTTTCATTTTTTAAGAAATATACAGTTCTTTGATGTGTGAATTGTAGAATAGGCCAATGTTTTTTTTATATGAAACAAAACCTGAATAAGCTGCAATGCTTAAAAAATCTTGGTTTAAATAAGGATTTCTAAGGATGAAAAACCTGTACAGTATAATGTTAATTACTGTATTGTTAATGTACAGAAACTCATGTTCATAACTTGGCCATATGTTTACAAAAATGTGTTTTTGTCCCTGACTAGTGTCCAGAGAATTATATATATTGATTAATGGCACCTTTTATATATTAGAATATATACACATTAATAACCAGTGTAACATTTTTAATTTTTTCAATTGATGTTTAATATGGGATAAGATTTTATGCTATATAAAATGGCTATAACTACATTGTATGCCACAGTGATTTTGGTTAGAATTTGAACAAGTTAGAGAAATGCTGTTCATAGTATTTCCAAAGTTACAGTTTATAAATATAATGTGAGTATAAAAGAATAACTATTTATTGACTTTGCACCAATTTTAACAAAACGAATAGGAATAGATTGCATGTCTACTCTTAGCTATGCAAGTTCAAGTATCAGGGGCATTTTGACCTAACTTAATATGGCAGACGGAAGAAAAGTGCCTGACTGGCAGATTCAGTACTGTAATTTCCAGAATAAGAGACATTGTACTGTATTGTTTTACTATATCTTATTCCAAGGTTTGGGCGTGCATCATTGGCTCTGCATTGGTATTGGGTGTAACTTTAGAGATTCTGGTAAAAATTGAGTCCACAGTGAATCACAAGTCCAGCTTGAAAACATTGTTCATGAAACAGGTTGAAAATTCTCTGAAGATTTTTGTGTATCAGGGTAAGTGTTTATAACTGAGTGTTCTAAAACACATATCATATTAAAACATTCAAAAATTAATTGATACGTAAAAGTATGGAAGTTTTAAATTATGTATAGCTGTAACACTGGAGGAGATGAAAACCTTCTTGATAATGAGTAGCTTATTACATATAAAGTTCATGTTATGTACATATCACAAACAGAACTTGAAATAGCTTCAAGCTTCAAATTATATGTCAGATACATTCTAGATTAAAAGTGACTTTTCAGGTAGTGACTACTGGCCAACTGGAGTTGCAGGTCGCTTAGCTTCAGTCTGTGGGTTTTTAGTGGCTCTGGTTGTGTGTTCCCTGTATACAGGATCAATCACAGCTTTCTTTGCTATACCATTCAGGTAGGTAATATATTTTAAAAACATTATCTTTTTATTGTAAAGTTGATCAGCTGTATTTGAAAAGCATTGGATACTATACAAAGCTATTTTAAAACTAAAAAAAAGCATGTAGTATAACAGACCCAGAGATCAAAATTCCATTAATCAGCCCAGGTTCTCTCATAATAGGTTTTTAACTCATTTGGTTAATTGATCTTCATTTTGTTGAACTTATGTTATCAATATTGTGAAACTTATAAAAGATTATTTTCTGAACATTCAGTATTTTGTAGACCCACTGTCTTTTCATCTTCCACTTTTTTTTGCATCCAATTGTAGATTATTTTGTTTTGGCTGTGAATTCCATTTCTAGTTTTTGTGTTTCATTTCTTTCATTACATATTTTATTTAGGTTTTTTTGTGCCTCCATTAGGTGTCAAACTTATCTTTTACTGTTAACTTATGTAACAAAATGTGACAAGTAACAATAATTGACATGATTTACATAATACAGTACCCTGGAGCCAACTTGCTGCTCCATGTGAAGAATTCATAGCTTATCCTAATTGGTATTTTCTAATAATTTGATATAAGATATTACTTCACTTATCTTTCAACTCCAGAGATATTGCTGTAAAATGAATTCTTTTAATCATTCTCTCTCTCTCTCTCTCTCTCTCTCTCTCTCTCTCTCTCTCTCTCTCTCTCTCTCTCTCTCTCTCTCTCTCTCTCTCTCTCTCTCTCTGTGGTATAGTGTTTTGTAACTGTCATTTATTGTCAAATAATTTACTTATTCAGGGTGAGAGAAATATCAGCAAAATTCATTTCTTACAATACATATATACCCATACACACACACACACACACACACATATATATATATATATAGATAGATAGATATAGATAGATATAGATATATATATTATATATACATATATAATAAATCTATATATATATATATATAGATATCATATATATATATATATATATATATCTAGATATATAATATACGATATAAGATTAATTAGATTTTATCTATATATATAGATATAGATATATCTATATATCTATATATATATGTATATGTTGATATATATATATATATATATATATATATATATATCTATATATTCTATATATGATATACTATAATATATAATATATATATATATATATTTATGATATTATATATATATCATATATATATCTATATGTATATTATATATTTTAGATAGATAGATATAGACTAGCTATATATATATTAATATATTTTATATATATATATATATATGATATATATCTACTAGATAGTATATATATAGATTAGATAGGTATATAGATATATAGATACGAATATATAGATATATAATAAATATATATATATATATATCCTATATATATATCATATATATCTCTATATATGTATCTATATATCTATCTATCTATCTATCTATCTTATCTATATATATATGTATATATATATATATTTTTATATTTATATATATATATACATATAATCTCTATATATATATCTATATATATATAACTATATATCTAATATATATATATCTATATATATATTTATATATATTTAGAAGATAGATATATTCTAGATATATATATATATATATATATATATATATATATATATATCTATAGATATATATCTATATTATATAACATATATATATATATATATATATATATTATATATATATATCTTATGTAATATATATATATATGTATAGATATATATATATCTATTATATCTCAGATATCTAGATATATATATATTATACATTATATATATAATATATCTATAGATAGATATATCTACAGATACTAGATATCTATCTATAATAGATTATTATATATATATCTATATATTATACTATTATATATATGATTATATCGATTATATATGTATATATATATTATATGTATATCTATATTATTCTATATATATATATACGATATAGTATAGATTATAGAGATTTAAAATTTAAAGAGATATAAGAATTATATATATAATATAATAGTCTATATATATATATTATATGTATATATATATCTACTATATTATATAGATATATTGTTATAGAATATATTATTGTAATTTATATCTATAGATCTTAATAATATATATATCAATATATATGTAATATATTAGATTATACTAGATATTCAGAATTATTATCTATATATTCTATTAGCAATTAATATAATATACATACGTATATCTATATAACTATCTACATAGCATATTATAATCATATAATATATATATTAGTATATATATATATATATAATCTAGATATCCATATAATCTATAATATCTTGATATTCAATTATTGATATAATTAGATATTATGATATACTTAGATATAAAATTATAGATATATATCTCATAATATAATCTATATATCTAATGATATATTATTATTATAATTAATAATTATCATGTGTATATATAATATATTCTATCGAATCAAGAATTAATAGTATATACAATCTTACATAGTATAATTTATCTGATATAGATATAGCATATATCTATATCAATATATATATATTATATTCAAATATAGACTCATACATATTATAGATATTATATCTATATAATATAATATAGGAATTTAGGATAAGCACTATGTATGCATGCATGTATATATATATATATATATATATATATATATATATATTATATATATATATATATATATATATAGAGAGAGAGAGAGAGAGAGGAGAGAGAGAGAGACGAGAGAGAGAGAGAGATTAATATATATATATATATATATATATATATATATATATATATATATATATATATATCTACATTGATATATATATATCTAATATATATATATATATATTATATATATATATATATATCTACATAGATATATATATATATATATATATATATATATATATATATATATATATATATATATATATATCTATGTAAGATATATATATATATATATATATATATATATATATATATATATATATATATATATATATATCTATGTAGATATATATATATATATATATATATATATATATATATATATATATATATATATATCTATATCTCTCTCTCTCTCTCTCTCTCTCTCTCTCTCTCTCTATATATATATATATATATATATATATATATATATATATACATGCATGCATACATACATATACATATACGTACATATCATATATATATATATATATACATATATATATATATATATATATATATATATATATATATATATATATATATACAATATATGAAGAACAGGTGACAAGGAGACAACTAGTTGGCAGGAATGATTCATTTATTTACCAATGTGTTTTGTAACTAGTAACACATTACATCATCAGGGCTGAAATAAATTGGATAAATGAATTAAAATACATATCACATAAGTAATAAGAACATATAAAAACAACAATTTGCAATTAAAAATTCTGTAAACTAGTTAAAATTGTACCAAAAAAGAAAAGAATAATAATAAGAAAGCCAACAACAGTATTAAACAAGCAAGCTCCCAATTATACTGAAGAGAGCAGCTGGATGATGATGGATGCAGAAGTGGCAGGCAAATTTCCATCAGTACCAGGAGAAAGCGACAGGACCAATTCCCTGGAAAATCCTCCTCAACAGGGAAAAGCAAGAAATGCTCAAGTTTCAGGTGACAGAAGTATCCTTATGGCAGGTGACAGAAGCACCTGTGAACCTCTATGAAGCACCCAAGTTGCAGGTGACAGGAAGACCTGCGAACAATGGTGCAGGACGAAGATTCGTAATTGCGGTCCAAGAAAAAACTGCCAATCAAATGTCATCTAAATACCAAATCAGCCAGCTGCTAAGAGACAGTATATCTGGGTGAGTGCTATAGCCTGAACTAACTTGTGCTGAGCAGCAACGTCTAGACATCACCAAGAAGGCGTTCCCCAATACTCGTAGAAAAACAGAAAAACATAAGTTAAAACGATTGTTCGATAATATAAACAAACGGGGCGGAGGCCCCTAACACACTGAGTAATGTTACGTTAAGCACTTGAAATGACGAGACAATGGACACTAAACTTCAAAAATAATGTAAGCAAATACTCAAACAGAGGCTATATAATCAGAGCTGTACAGTATAGCATAGCAGAACTGTGGCAGATTGCAGTAGTTGTACCTGTTTTCGCTTACCAGATATGTAAAATACACATAATTCATACAAGATGAAAAAGATATAACATACTTGCATTTCTCTGTTAACACTTTGTCATACAGTACTTTGGCGCCCCCCCCCCAATTCTCTATTTCAGTACTGTGCCCTCCCCCCCTTTCTTGCTTACTGTACTGTGGCCCCCATTCTCTCTCTCTCTCTCTCTCTCTCTCTCTTGATACAGTATTGTTATTGACATTTCTGTAATGTAGTACAGTAATTGTACCTAATGGAATAATGTTACGGACATAAATTTTTCGGTATGTGTAGACATATACATCATGTTAATAACATTACTCATGTACTGTGGCCCACTCTTGCTTTCTCTACTTCTAGTCTTGTGCAGTATTTGTATTTGCATTTACTTATGCAGTATAGATTTTTACATATTACACTATACAGTATTAAGGTTGTATTGCACAGAGGGGTTTTACAGTCTGTTCATGCATGTGTGTAAGTATACATCACATTAAGGTGAACTACTCACTTCTTGCAGTATATTTGCTCTCTCTCTCTCTCTCTCTCTCTCTCTCTCTCTCTCTCAAATTTTTTTAATGAATTTTGTGTTACTTATGTTTAAAAATAAACACAAAAATGTTTAGTCTTTTATATCTTATAGGTGTAAGTAGGTTGAATTACTGCACTGTAGGTGGCTATGTTCCAACTAGACTGCATTGTACGTACTATTAAAAGCAATAAGTTTTGGAGCTATGTAAATTTAATGATGAGGAAATGATAACACTTTGAATTGAATGATAACTACCAAAATACATGTTTGGAAAGACTTATTATTTTTTTCTGAACGTGGGGTATATTTTACATGTATGATTTCCATGATTGAATTTTAAGTTTAATCCCTTAGTGATTTCTATCCCTGAGGGTGGTAGTGGGGTTGTGCCATCAGTGTACCTCATGCAGTGCACTTTAGGAATACTTAAGGTTTGTGGCAGCAGCATCTCTTAGATTAGACCTCTAGCTGCAACCCCTTTCATTCCTTTTACTGTACCAACCTCCATTCACAATCTCTTTCTTCCATTTTACTTTCTGCCTCTCCTGACAACTGATTTATACTGCAACTACAAGGTTTTCTTCCTGTTATACCTTTCAAGTCCTTTTACTGTCAATTTCCATTTCAGTGCTGAATGACCTCATAGGTCCCAGCTCTTGGCATTGGGCCTAAATTCTGTATTACATTCTTTGTGATTTATAAGTGTTTATTGGTAAATGATTTAAGATTTACAGTTGAATTTACATTTTTGATTTTGCTAAATCTGATGCATTGCTGTACGTTAATTTGAAGGTGACCAGTGTTCAGTAGTTAAAATAAATTTCAGGCTACTTCACTTAGCCAGATTATGAAAAAGTATATTTTTCCGCTTACAGATCCAAGCCTATTGATTCAGTTGATGACTTGTTGCGCAGCAGTGTACGACTAGCCATCAGAAGCAAAACAAATACATATTCTACTATGGTGGTAAGAAATATTGATGAAGTTGATGGAATCACCATAGAATAGTATTTTATATTTATGGAAACTTTTTTCAGTTACACCCCTTTCTCAGTCTGCGTATGAGTGTAAGCTGTGTTTCCAACATTCCCTTAGACCATGAAGCATTCCAACCACTGGAGAGTGGTTTTTAAATTTTTTTTTGAAATTTGTACATAACTGTAGTATATGGTGAACCCCCGCCAACCGTATTCGCGGACTCTGGATTCATGGACTCATGTATTTGTGGATTTCTCTGTGGACCATATACCCCCATTATTCACGGAAAATGTGCCAGTTTGCTGTGTTTTTCTATGAGAAATATCCACGAATTCCATTTTTTTTTATTAATTTCATCACAAAATGCACTTTTTATGATAGAACTTAAAAAAACCAGGTATAAACATTTTTAGTGAGTTTTTCTTGAGTTTTAACTAATGAAATAAGCAGTTTTAAGCATTTGTATAGGGGTTTCAACTATTTGCAGATTCTAACTATTCAAGGGGGTGTCTGGTACACGTCCCTTGCGAATACGGGGGGAACACTACAGTATATATTTTTGGTCTTTGGTCCCTGGTTTGGGTGTGTCCGATAATGTCGAGTTCTGGAAAATGGAGATCCAGATATTGAGGGATTACTGTATTACTGCGCTTTCTTTTCCCAGTGTATAAAATTGGCATGGTGTGGAGAAATGAGTAAATCTATCAAGTTTTCAGCTCACAATATGACGATCATTTCAGGTCTGCTTACATCCGTGATATGTATTGTGGCACCTTTGCCTACGCATTCTTAAGTTTGTCCCACAGCTATTATGATATTGTGTGTAAGTGTGTTTTTATAAAAAAATTAATTTTCTTGCTACTTGTCTTCTCCCCTATTCTGTTTTCTTCCCCATTTATTTGACTGTTTAGATACATACTATAGTGATGTAAAAATGTGTGCGGCGTTAACTGTTACCCTTCAAGAGCTTTTACCTTAGAAATTTTTAACCACAATAGAAATACTTCATTAATTAGAAAAATTAATACTTGTATTTAGCATTGTTAATAGTAAGCATAGTAATTTTTTAACTTAACCTTTATTAATGTAATTTGGTGTCTAGGATTCAAGAGATAGTAAGTAAATGTACATTATTAGCATTATTTGTAATGTACTGCAGTGTGTATATATTTGCTATTGTGTTTTTTTCAGTACTGTAGTAGAAAATAAGGAAGAATTTAAAATGCTATGGTTAATATGCAGCAAGAGGAACTCGACACTGAAAATAATTTATTATGATATATACTTTTCAGCTTGATGAAAATGGAATCTTATATAAAGGACGTGATCGAGTCAGCCTTTTCTCAGGGACGGAAATTAGTACGTGGGAATTTTTCCGGATTATTGCTGATGGCACATTTGCCCTAGTTGGTAAGTAGTACTGAATATGTATTATTATTAATTAATTATTATTATTCATTTTTTTTTGTCTATCACAGTCATCCTCTTCAACTGGGTGGTTTTTATAGTGTGGGGTTCTGGGTTGCATCCTGCTTCCTTAGGAGTCCATCCTTTTTCTCAGTGTGCCGTTTCTAGGAGCACACACTTCTGCTTGAGTCTAGGAGCTACTTTGGCATCTAGTTTTTCCAGGTTCCTTTTCAGGGATCTTGGGATGATGCCTAGTGTTCCTATGATTATGGGTAATTTCCACTGGCATATCCCATATCTTTCTTATTTCTATTTTCAGGTCCTGATACTACTTATCAATCTTTTCTCTCGCTTTCTCTTCTACTTTGGTGTCCCATGGTTATTATTATTATTATATTCGACTAGGTGGTTTATAGTGTGGGGTTCTGGGTTGCATCCTGCATCCTTAGGAGTCCATCACTTTTTCACTATGTGTGCTGTTTCTAATAGCACACTCTTTTGCATGAGTCCTGGAGCTGCTACTGCATCAAGTTTTTCCAGGTTCCTTTTGAGGGATCTAGGGATCGTGCTTAGTGTTCCTATTGAATAAGGGTACAATTTCCACTGGCATATCCCATATCCTTCTTATTTCTATTTTCAATTCTTGATACTTTTTTCTCTTTCTTTCTATTATTATTATTATTATTATTTGGAAGGAGACCCTTTTTCAAAAAGGTATTATTGAAAGATATTGCTGCATCAGCTACATTCTACTTGTAAACAATCTTCTCTATTCTACTAGTAACAGCTTTCTCTCTCTTACTGCAACTGGCGAATAATGCGCTGATGTGATTCATCAGGAGTCAGTTTCAGGAATATTTTGCATGAATTTATTGTAGAAAGTAAGTAAAGTATAGAATCCATAGCCCGTAGGGCTAAACAAGTACACTATTTTAGGTATGAATCAGTGTTAGGTGTAGTCAAAATCTTGTAGTGGCAAATATTTTTCATGATATCATCCAAGTAAGATCATGGCAGTGGGTTGGAGTAGACTGTATATGTTGTTAGGATTTACTGAATATTTAGTGGTAGGTCAACGTGGATGTCTCGGCTCTTGCATTGGTATGACTTCTGTGAAGCTGTCCAAAAGGATTTCTTGCCATGCACAGGAAGGAACGAATAGGAACCATACCAGGACAGTGCACTGGGAAGCCATCTCCTGTGATGGTATTATCAAGAATACTAAGATAATAGGGAGAGCCCCTGACCAGCGACGTTTGCGACTACTGGAAGCTCTCCTTGTATACAGGCATTACCTTACTTACAATGGGGGGATTAAGTTTCAAAAATCCCATTGTTTGTTGGAAAAGTCGTATCTCGAATTTAGCATAGCTTACACTAGGGTATTCAGTACTATGCGAATTCTGGAGGTTCATTACAGATTGACTTATGAAAATTATTTACAAAAAGAAATTGAACAATACTACTAAAAAATTCACACCTTGTATGTACGTACTTTACGGGATACCCACCAGTATTTGGTCCATTGTCGCATGTGTGAACGATGTCAAGCTGTTGATGGTTATATATAACTAAAAATTGGAAGAGGAGGAGGATGATAAAGCAGCAGGATCATCAACTCGTTCCTCTTCAATAGTATCCCTTTTTTCTGTTAGCTCAGGTGTGTCAAGGAAACAGCAGTCATGATATGTAGTCTCTCAAATGTTGGGGAAGGGGTGGGAGAAGGTGATGGCACTGGAGTTGTTCTCTTAAAGAAGTAATCCATTGTAGGTTGCATAGTGCATTTTTTTGTTCTTCATAAATGACTCGATAACTTGCGCCAGTCTTGCTGTGCTCTCTGAACTTTATCAACCCGTTCAATGTTTCCATCCATCACTTAAAAGTTTCAGTCCATGTTCAAATGAGGCAAAAGCCTCTGCCAGTTTTTGTCGTCAACATTAGCTGTAGCTCTTCTTCAATTCCTTTTTCCTCTTCTGCTCTTTTTCTCTCTTCTGCAAGTGCAATTAGATCTTCTTTTGGTAGCTCAACATCTTGTACATCTACATCTTGCTCATCAGTTCCAAAATCTAAACTTTTTGCTAGTGTCATGATATTTTTATTAATTCCACAACATCTTCATCCTTATCGAAACCTTTAAATGAGTTCACATACACTTTTAACAGATTTTTCCAAATTCCATTCATACATCTTTCTTTACCTCCTTTCATGTCCTCCTGATGTTCATAATGGAGTTCAAAACACTGAACTCTTTCAAGAAAGTTCTGAGATCTTGAGCAAACGTGTTTCCTTGGGGTGTATGAGAGAAGTTGTGTTTGGTGGCAGAAATACAACTTTTACATTCTCATTAATATCTCTGATGTCCTGAGGGTGGCCAGGAGCATTGTCGAGAATCAGCAGAATTTTGAAGAGGATGTTGTTTTTCCTTCAGTGATCTTTCACTTCTGGAATAAAGCAATAAACAAACCAATTCTCAAACAGCATTGCACTCTATTCATGCTTTCTTATTATGACAGTAATGCAAAGGAAGCATATGCTTATTGATTCTTTTAATGCCCTCGGATTATCGGAGTGATAAATCATGAATGGCTTAAGTTTATACCCAGCCACATTTCCAAGCAGAAGAGCCAGTTGAGCTTTGTATGCCTTAAACCCAGGTGTTGTTGTTGCTTCTTGATGAATGTAGGACTGTTGAGGCTTATGCTTCCAATACAGTCCTGTTTTGTTGACATTGAAGATGTGCTCTGGCAAATACCCTTCATCAGCGATGATCTTATGCAGAGCATCCTTAAGTTCAGCGGCTCCTTCAGCATCAGCGCTTGCTGCTTCACCACTAATTTTCACACCATGAAAATTATGGCGGTTCTTAAAATGACAAAACCATCCAGCACTTGCTACAAAACTTTTGTTGTGGTTGTCGTCATATTTTCTCTAGTTGATCGAAAAGCATGTGAGCCTTTGTTTGAATGGTCAGGAGGCTGAGTAGCATATGCTTTTGTATCTGGTCTTCCATCCTCATAACCAATAACTGCTCCATTTCATCCAAAGGCCTTATCCTCTTCTTTGATATAACCGTCGAATGAACAAAAACAAACCTTCAAGTATAAAGATATTTTTTTCTGTCGCATACCTGTGTGCACTGCCTTTGTTACTTAAGATGGCTTCTTTTAAAAAACTTGTGAGGAGGTTTGCAAGTCATCCTCACCCTCCCTAGATCAACTTTGTCGTTAGGACCATCATCATCTTCATGTGAATCCCAGGTGACGTTAGTAAGTGGCTGCAGATGTGTTCGTCAGCAGTTCCAAGCTGAAAGACCATGATACTGAAGATGTGGATGGGTTCACGGGAGTTTGTGTTCTGTAGAAGTTGTTGAAGGTACTCTCACAATAAAATGACAATTCCTCTTTGCAATGATATTCCGTTGAAACACATGAACTTGTGCAACCATGTCCAAGGCTCCAGGGCAGTTGTTAGGGTCATAATGGTGTTTCTAATGGTGTTTCTTTATGTTCTTGATAAACATATTGAAAACCATCCACAAATGCTTGTAAGATGGTGCTCATTGTGAAACAGCCTTGTCCCCTTTGTCTTCTTAGGGCTTCCTCATCTCCAGCAGCAACTGCAGCAGCTCTCTTGCTGTTGGACAGTTGACAAGGAATACCTCCTCCCTATTGGGTTAGTTTCCAGTACTGTATGTATATAAAAAATATTTTTTGTAATTACTTAGGAACAGATAATACAGTGGACCCCCATATTGCGGGAGATGTGTATGTATATAAAAATATTTTTTGTAATTACTTAGGAACAGATGATACAGTGGACCCCCATATTTTGTTGGCTCAAACTCAAGAAAAACCCACTAAAAATGCTTATATACATTTTTTTAGTTTAATCACAAAAAGTGCATTTAATAATGAAATTGATATGAAAATACTGTAATTTGTGGCTACTTCTCATAGAAAAATACTGCGAATATGCAAATTTCCCACGAATAATGGGTGTATGGTTCATAGGGAAATCTGCAAATACGTGAGTCCATGAATGTTGAGAATGCAAATACGAGGGCCCACTGTAGATTTTAGAAGTAATTAGTATTTTTCATAATTTTACAAGCCAGAGCCTTTTATATAGTACTTAAACCAACCTCAAGCACCTGGCTTGGTCTCTGTAGCCAAGGGGAGAAGTGGCTAGTGTCAGTAGGTGAGGGAGGGTAGTCCCCACTCAGCCCCTTTAAAATGCCAGTACATATCTTATTTCGAAGTCCAACAACTGATCCAGCCTGTACAGAAGGAAAAGTGCAAATTACTTTTCACAATACATTTTCACACATATATTGTATATAATAGTTTTAGTTTTAAAGGTTTGTTGCAAATGGATAATAGATAAAAATTTAAATTATCTTAATTTTCAGATGTGTATAGTTCAGCAGTTGGAAGTGCCAATTCATTTGAGAAGCGTAATGAGAAATGTAAATTCTACATTGGCAAAGAAGCTGTTAGGACTGATGCTGATGTTTTTGCTTTCATGAAGAATAGCCCAGTATTTTACCAGTTTGACAACATGTGAGTATGTTTATTATTTTTTAAATCATGTACATACATAATGCAGTGCCTGTCACTTCTACATCTGTATTTATATAGCATTGGCTTTTGAAAAGTTATAACAGTAACCACAAGATATGCTAGATATAATGCCAAAATTTGGAAATTTATTTTTCATATCCAAATGAACAAGATAGATAGTGAACATTTGATGCATTCTCTCTCTTTGAGAGAATGCCTTGTTGAAGTTATGTAAAAGAATTTGACAAGTAAGAGGTCCTTGAACTGGAAGAGCATCTTTCCCTGCCCATATTTAAGTACTATCCCTATACTCATTTTTTCTCATTATTACTTCACCTTCCTTCAGATTTTATCAGTTTTCTCCCATCTTTTCTCCCAATCCAAATTTCTTTCCACTGTCTTATCATCAATTCATCAATGAGAGATGCCATTCTGGCATTATAGTTTATTTTTAGATACAATAGTGAGAGCTATGTTGGTCTCATCAACCACTCAGTCATGTTTTTGTTACATGAAGTCATTGTGTAAGCCTAGATTTAGGCTAGCTTGCATGTGTGTACAGTATTTTTATTGTCATAATTATATTAAATTCTGTACGGTAATGTAATTACTGCAGTAATTTAGTTTTAAATGCATATATTTTTTAGTACGTAGTGTAGTGCATATGTACAAGTATACATCTTGTAAAACTTGGTTTTTTTGCTCATTTGCTGTAGGTGCTCACAGAAAATTTCCTGTTTAAGATGTTAGGAGTTATTTCATAGTTAGACTGTGATAAATATAAATTGTTAATTGGAAGGGAATGACAGTGACAGGTGAGACAGATACAAGTAGTACATGTTTCATCTTATGATAATTCGAGTTTGCAATGGGATTATCTGTTTTGATGGTTTTGAAATTATGATGTGATACCGATGGCATTGTGAACTTCTTGGGGTTTAGTTTCATATTTTTATGTTTACGACGAAGTTATTCATATATTTAAGAGAGAGAGAGAGAGAGAGAGAGAGAGAGAGAGAGAGAGAGAGAGAGAGAGAGAGAGAGAGAAAAGAGAGAGAGCGAGAGAGAGAGAGAGGAGATAAGAAGGAGAGAGGGCGGAGAGAGGGATTTTTTTATTAAACATGAGGTATGTTAGTCTGCCTTTATCAATAATTCCTTTAGTATATTCATTCTTTTGAACAACTAAAAAAAATTATTTTTATAGTTCTTTTGGTAGTAGGCTGAATCAGCTGATTCTGAGAATCACTTTTTTGCCACAGGTGGGACAATTGGTTGTTATTTATAGTACATACTATGATGATAATACTATATCAATATATATGTAATAGAGTATACTGTAAATGGATTCAGTAAGTTCGTGTCTTATCATCCTATCATCATTGGACATCTCCTCAGTTGAGTAGCATATACTGAGCTTATGTCATCTCAGGGGATCTCCCTATAGGATGTCTCCTCTGTTAGCGATTGGCATTCCTCTGTCTACATTGCGAATTCCTTTGATAGGGCCCAAGCTGACAGTAGGATATTTAGCATGCATGTGCATAGAGCATCTTATCAAAGGTCATCCCCTGGGGTTATCCTATCATCTCTGTCTACTTGGGGAAGAATCATTTTAAACCTCTTTTGTTTTATGGTTCATCAGAAAGCTAGTGGTCTGCTGTTCGGTGGTCTGCTGCGGCAGAGAACCCCCTTATGCATACTTGGGACGACCTAGAAGTTTATACGCCTTTCCTCTGTTTTGCCTGATCCGTCACGTCCTGAACAGTGTACTAATGGGTTCTAAGAGTCTGGGGATAACCCTAGTAGTTCTTTTGTGGCCCCATGCAGAGAGGTTCCTGGGTCTTCTATCTCTTCTCTCAGCAGTGCCAAGAGAGATTTCACCTTAGCACAACCTTTTCCATCATCCTCATGTGGAGAGGTACTACCAGTTGGTAGGATCCTTATCACCACATGTCTGGAGTCTGTACTGTATATCTTTCGAGCGAGAGATCTTTCTCACAGAGCAGCGTCTCAGATGTCCGGCTACCTCAGGTCTTTTTGAGCTGTGAACAAGGGCAAATCAGCCATCTGCTGTGATTGGTGCCCTCGATGGGATCTTTCTCCACTCAGAATTTCTGTTCGGTAGATAATGATCTTGATCTTTGTCAGAACAGAGAAACTTCTTTCTGTTTCTGCTGTCAAGGGCTACAAAGCTGCCTTTGTCTAGGAATTCTCTATGCGGTTCAAGAGCTTTGAACAGTCTTGTTCACCTAGGGAATTCAAACCTCCTACATGGTGCTGTGTAGTTTTACTAGAGTTCCATTTGAGCCCCTGTATCAATTGTCCTACAGGGAACTGACTGAAAACAGTTTTCCTTCTAACCTTGGCTTCCTCAGAAAGAGTGGGAGGGGTCCATGGTCGGGATTATGATGTAAACACGCAAGGGGTTAGGGATCAGTAGCTTTCGAATTTGTCATGGAATGTGTTGCTAAAACCCAAAATTCCCTCTGTTCACGATGACAAGTTTGCCTAATTTTCTGTTCCTTTCGTTATGGAGTTTGTTACCATTGACTTTCAAGAGCTACTGCTCTGCCCCATCAGAGCACTGCCTTGTTATCTAAAAATCACTCATTACTAGAGCCTACGTGTTGTAGACTTTTTGTAAGCATGAGCCAAGCCAAGCAAGTGATGTTCAAGAATACCTTTTTATTCAGCTATGTGATTAGGCAATCCCACTCCTCATCATCCATGACATCAGTGAAATAAGTTCCTCTTTGGCATTTAAGAAGTTGTCTGTTCATAGAATTTTGAATGTCGGTTCCTGGCTTCAACAGACCACTTCATTTTCTTCTACCTGAAGAATATTACCCACAGGTCCCTGGACACTTTTTCATTGTGTCTGGTATTGGCTGCTCAATAAGCGTGGCTTGTCCAATGCCCCTGGTGGGACATTTCATATCTTGCCTAAGATGACTGGTCTCTTTTTTTTCCATTTTCTCATTTCTTGAAGAATAAACATATATGCTGGAACTGGCTTGATGCAGTTGAGTGTTGCAGTCATGCTGTTACAGCACTTTTTATGTTCCACACAACATACAATTCTGCTTCTCAGTAGCTACCACTTCTCTCTCCAGCAAGGGGAGTGAGGAGTGGTGACAAACCTGTTTCATGTGGCTGACATGGTGTATTCCTTGAACAGATATAGTTCTCTTTTACATCAATATATGTAGTGAATCTGGACATGTTATATTTTATTTAAACCTAGTGGACTGAGTTTTAGATATCCACATTTCTAACATCTCAAAGACCTAAGTCCACTTCTTTAGAATCCTCATTTCTATGAAAAATTGTCAGGTCTGCCAAATCTCGTCATTTCAGGATTCTCATAACTCCCTCCAAGTGTGGGTCTATCCTATTGTTAAGACTGAAGGTGTGTTCCGCATATGAACAAATGACAAATTTTTTATTAACCCTTAAACGCCGAAGCGGTAAAATAAAAATTGTCTCCCGTGTGCCAGGGGTGTTTCGGAGTGAAGTGGAAGAGGAAAAAATATTTTTTTCAAAAAATCACAGCGCGCTTAGTTTTTAAGATTAAGAGCTCATTTTTGACTCCTTTTTTTGTCATTGGCTGAAGTTTAGTATGTAACCATCAAAAATGAAAAAAATGATCATTATCATATATAAATAATGCGATATATGATAGCGCAAAAACGAAATTTCATATATAATTGTATTCAAATCGTGCTGTGTGCAAAACGGTTAAAGGTAACAAGTTACTTTTTTTGTTGTTGTAATGTACACTAAATTGCAATAATTTTGGTATATAACACATTGTAAAACAATAAACGCAACACAGAGAAAATATTATCACAAAATGATGCATGAATTCGTAATGCGCGGACGTAAAAAAATATATTTTTTAAAAATTCACCATAAATCTAAAAATTGTTATAGAGACTTTGTATTTGTTTCAAAATGATGTTAAATGATGTAATATTACGATACTGTAAGATGTTTAGCTTACAATTGTAGTTTTTGACCATTTTGGATGAGTTAAAGTTGACCAAATGTCAAAATTTTTTATAATTTTTTTTTTTATATGCAAAGATTTCGAAAATGAGAATTGCTACAACCTTCAAATATTTTTTTGTTGTATTCTGCATGTTTTTGCTCACATTTTCATATATGAAACTCTATAAAACGCCTAATATGAAAAGGCACAAATATTAGGAGAATGCGACCTACGCATTTCGGAGATTTGCGGCCGAGAATCGGCGCGCGGAGGGAAGAAAATAGTTTTTTTTTTAAATTCACCATAAATCTAAATATTGTTCTAGAGACTTCCAATTTGTTTTAAAGTGAAGATAAAGGATTGAATATTACTAGACTGTAAGATTTTTATGTTACAAATGCGTTTTTCGACCATTTCGGTTGAGTCAAAGTTGACCAAATGTAGTTTTTTTTCCTATTTATCGTACTTTTTATGCAAATATTTCAAAACTGAGAAAGACATGCTAACAAACCTCAAATATTCTTTTTTGTTGTATTTTGAATGCTTTTTTTTGCGCAACATTTTTTCATAGATTGAAGAAAGCTCTATAAGACGCCTAATATGAAAAGGCACAAATATTTAGGAGAATGCGAGACTAGATACGCATTTCGGAGATTTGCGGCCCGAGGAATTTCGGCCGTGCGGAGGGAAGGAAAAATAGTTTTCTTTTTTTTTTTTAAAATTCACCATAAAATCTAAAAATTATTGTTTTCGAGAGGGACTTTCCAATTTGTTTTTAAACGTGGGAAGGATTAAAGGAAATTGAATATTACTTAGGGGGGAACTGTTAAGATTTTTTATGTTTTACCAAAATTGCGGTTTTTTTTTTCGGGTGACCATTTCCGGTAGGAGGTTCAAAGGTTGGAACCGAACTGTAGTTTTTTTTCCTATTATTTATCGTACTTTTTTATTGCAAAATATTTCAAACCAAAAATTGAAGAAATGGCTACAAACCTTTCAAAGATTTTTTTTGAGGTTGTATTTTTGAATTTGCTTGTTTTTGCCGGGCAATTTTCATTTTCCAATAATTGGAAAACCCTCTATAAAACAGCCTAAATATGGGAAAAGGCCAACAAAATTATTAGGGAAGAAATGCGGAACCTACGGCTAATTTCCGGAGATTTTCGGCCGAGAATCGGCGCGTGGATGGAAGAAAATAGTTTTTTTCAAAAATTCACCATAAATCTATATATTGTTCTAGAGACTTTCCAATTTGTTTTAAAGTGAAGATAAAGGATTGAATATTACTAGACTGTAATATTTTTATGTTAAAAATGCGTTTTTCGACCATTTCGGTTGAGTCAAAGTTGACCAAATGTAGTTTTTTTCCTATTTATCGTACTTTTGATGCAAATATTTCAAAACTGAGAAATGCTACAACCTTCAAATATATTTTGTTGTATTCTGCATGTTTTTGCGCACATTTTCATATATGAAACTATAAAAGCTTAATATTGAAAAGGCACAATATTAGGAGAATACGACTACGCATTCTGGAGATTTTCGGCCGAGAATCGGCGCTCGGAGGGAAGAAAATAGTTTTTTTTTCAAAAATTCACCATAAATCTAAATATTGTTCTAGAGACTTCCAATTTGTTTTAAAGTGAAGATAAATGATTGAATATACTAGACTGTTATGTAATTTGCTTACCCAAAAATACCATATATATATATATATATATATATATATATATATATATATATATATATATATATATATATATATATATATATATATATATATATATATATATATATATATATATATATATATATATATATATATATATATATATATATATATATATATTACATTTTCCGATTCTGGTACGAATACATAAATAAAAGGAATGCAGGTGACACTTTTCTTTTCGCATATAATGAAATGTCTTATTATTATTTTATCATGCACAGATATGGATATATAAAAACTTGTAATAAATATGAAAATAAATATAAAATAAATGCAGAATACTCATTCGTAATCCTGACTCTTCGTTCTATTCTTGTTTTCTCCCTCCTCCATTGAAGAGTCTTGCATTTTTTTCCTCTCGACATGACGAGGTACACCTGCTTCATACAGTTCCTGGGCCAGGGATACCAAGTTATAATAATTATCCATAAACAGGTGATATCCCTGGTTACAGAAACGTTCCACAAGACTGAATACAGTGTCACGCAGCGTGGAGAAGACCCAGGAATACACTGAAAAGTCCACGACGTATCCAGTGTTGGACTCGGTAATAAAAAAAATTTCACTCCATATTTCTTTGGCTTCTTGGGGTTATACACTTTAATGCTCAAACGTCCTTTGTAAGGCATCATCCCCTCATCCAAAGAAAGGTTCTTTCCAGGAACCACGAGAATTCTACACCGTTCACGAATGTATTCCAACACTGGGCGGATTAGGATGAGGCGATCGCTGTTATTCCGGGGTATGGCCCTTCGGTTGAAGGCGTTGAAATACCTGTCCAACACCAGGAAATTATCATGGGACATGACGCCAGGCACATTGGGCGTACATAAAAAATAATTCCGCCTCCAATATTGCCTGACGTCGGCAGCAGGCGTCATACTAAAATAAATGTGGAGCCCCAAAAAATGCGCCATGTCAATGAGGTTGCAACCCCGCCAATTATACGACAATGTCGTCCGTAATTCTACCAGGTACTCCAGCAATTCCTGCGTAAGCTGGATGAACCCCAGAGCAGTGAGAGGTACAGGTACGGTGAGCCCAGGTGTTGCCGTGAATGGGTGCATGTTAGGAGGGGTGGGGTCCTCCGTCCACCCCTCGTCGCTGTCGGACGACCGGCCTTCACCTTGGCTGGCGCGACGAGCCGACCTTCTACGTGCGCGCAGGGGCGCGGGCACGATTTCGCACACTACCCCCCCCCCCATTGGCCCATCACCCTCACTTAGGCCTTCGCTTTCAGTATCGTCATCTGCGATAAAACTAGACCCCATATCCCCATCCTCAGATTCCCCCTCATATGCACTGAAACCACTAAATTCGAGCTCACTTTCGGGATGTGAGCCTCGAACGAACATTGGGGTCATATATTCGTCCTCAGTGACATCGGGACTGATGTCCTCATCACTCGATGACCATCCCCCATCAAAATGAGGACTTGTGACATATTCCCGATCAAGCTCCGATAGATGCTCTTCTATGTCCCTTGGTTGGAGGCCTCCCAAATTCCTACGAATGCCCCTAAGGACGCCCTGATGCTTCCTAGTGGTTACCAAAGGCACACGAGACACACGTTGTGATCCTAAACCACTTTCATCCACACGTGGTCGCACAGAACGGCGTTGAGGCGCCAGGTCATGTTGGGTGCTTGGTCCTTCGCCAGTATCTAAATCCATGATAAGCCTTACACGATCCCTTCCGACGGGTAAAACGCACCTTTTGCGGTCCACACGTTGTTGAGACATCTCTATGTATGTCCTGTACCTCCACAAATATTCAAAGTCTCGCACAAGTTCAGGAAAACTCAATTGCGACAAAAGATCGCTCTCAGACGATGCGCCGCTGATGCTGACTGGAGCGAGAAGAAAGCATTTCGCGCATGCGCACTTGGGTCATGCTTCTAAACAAAACAACACCTCGATCCGTGAACTCCCAGCATCCCCCAAGGCGCGTGATTCAAAAGTTTTAGGCTGGTAGGCCTATAAGTATTTTTCCGCAAATTTTAAAAAAAACTTTTGTATGTCGACGTAAAATACGTCCAGTCGGCACCCGAGAGACAAAAAAAGTCGACGTAAAATACGTCCAGTCGGCGTTTAAGGGTTAATTTGTATTTTTCATAGCTAACAAACCTGAGGTCTTAACATTGACTGCCCACCTCTAGCCACCCCTCTTATGTATTATCCTGAAGAAAGTCTAAATGCGTCACTAGGTTTGAGCGTGGTCTCTGACTCACTTCTACATCAGCTGTGTATCGGAATCCAGATGCCATAGATTCCTTGCATTTACAATTTTTGATTGTTTTTAACTGGTTCCCAGCTTGTACCAGAAGATTAATGTTAAGACCTCAGGTTTGTTACCTATGCAAAATACACATTAATTACAAATTTGTCATGTTTCATTACCATTACCTGTATCTTAAATACAGCTGTAATAGCCTATTTGACTTTTGAAAATGGATACTAAGAGTGTAACACCTGGGCTAACCTAGGTCTATAGTTCACACATAGCCTATATATTTTTTCTTGTGTATACAGTAATACAATAAGGTAACAACTGATTAGGAAGTTGCCTTATGAAAATACATTAATTGTCACAAAACCATGGTAGGCTGTGGGTATAGTGTAGTCTAGGCTACTGTATATAGATTGTACTGTATACCCTATTGTAGGCTTGCCTAATTTCAAGTTATGTTTTTTCATGAAATGGGGTTTTTGCAATATTTTTTCAAGAAACAATGGTGTTTTTGCAATGTGACCCTATGGTAACATGAGATACCTGGCATTTTCAAAGGTGATTTCTCATGCAGTTGGTGAAATCAAATATCAGGCAACCTTTTGCTTCTGAATTGCTGGTTTTGAGTGATTTTACTGCAATGATAACATTATTTATTATAACAATGCCATTGGAATTGCTGGAAATATTACAGTACATATTATGAAATTTGTCTGGGCACAACTATTGGTATTCTATGGCTTCTGGGAGAACAATAGCTAACAAAGGTTCCTTATTTTTCCTTGTAAGACCTTGGCATATACGTATTTTGAGTTAATTTGGAAAATAATGGGCCATATGTCATCAAATATGTTAATGTATTTTAGTTTTCATTTATATAGTATAATTTTAAGTAAGTTTAAGTATATATGAAAATGAGTTCTGCTATGAGGGCACATCTGTCAATCAATTTTTTTTTCAAGTCCAACAAAGTTACCTTATGTCGATTAGCACTTTGTGGTGTGGTAAATCTCTCTATCATGACATTTTGGTGTTTGCAGATGAAGTTTATAATAAATAAAAATCATTAATCTTACATGAAAAGTAACAGTGAAATGCATAAAAGTAGATATCCAACATATCCAGCAAACACTGAACTTTGTATCTTTAAAAGTACTTACCCTGAGGCACAATTTACCATCTATAGAAGGAATTAATTACAAACCTGCCAACCAGTTTATAACAAAGATTAAGAAAACTACACAAAATTCATTAGGCTGTCTAATGTGACTACTAATTATAGCCTTTACAGTGGTCCCCTGTATTTGCAGGGGATGCGTACCAGATCCCCCCATGAATAGTTAGAACCTGCAAATGTTTGGAACCCCTATAAAAACGCTAAAAACGGCCTATTTTGTTAGTTAAAACTCAAGAAAAACCCACTAAAAATGTTTATACTTGGGTTTTTTAATAGTTTTATCACAAAAAGTGCATTTTAGGATAAAATTGATAAAAAAAGCCCAAGGAATTCGTGGATATTTCTCTTAGATAAATACCGTGAATGTGCAAATTTTCCGCAAATAATGCGGGGAAACTGTCCCGAGAGAAATCAGCGAATGTATGAAGTCCATGAATCCGGAGAACGCGAATACAGGGGTCCACTGCACTAAGGTATTTTACACTGAACGAACAGATATATATAGATACAAATAATTCATAATAATGAATAAGTATTAATATCACAAAGCTCATATACTTCAGGCACAAGGTGCAAAGTAATAGTACATAAGTTAGTGAACTACCCCTACACTGAAAAAGGTTGGTTTTTTAGTGTAAAAATAAAATCAGTTGTTTCTTAGTTACAACAAAGACTGTAAAATGTTTCAGCTAATGATGAAAGAAGTACTTTGGCCAAGGTAGCAAATAAAAACCGAGGAAGGAGGGTGGATCATTGGGTTCAGCAGTTATGGGGCAATCCTTGCACATAATGTGCAGAATGCAAAAAAGTTTTTTTAAGAGTGGTGCATCAGGTTTCTTTCTGATAACCGTGGCTTACAGCTCCAGCTACAGACTGACATATTGAACAAATAATAAAATGGAGGTTATTGCAGGAGGTTCCAAATAAAAGAAGATTCCAAAGATATAAAAGCTTTAACTTATTGTTCAGAACAGAGTATGTATTATGAAGCAAGTATCATTAGTCAGAAAATGTGTGGAAGGATGTAGAATTTTTTGTGTAATGGATGCTAGAAATGAAAAGAATAGGACTTGAATATCTTGTCAGTTGACTGTGTTACAAATTCAGAAAGAAACCTTGAAATCCAAAGGGAGTATGATTTTTGTTAAATACAATTATTTGAATACAGTTTACTGGAATGGAAATAGAATGTGGTTGTAATTATTTAATCTAAATAATAGTACTTGCTTATTGAATAAGCGTCATTTTTGGTATTTTTATTTAGTACCTATCAGTAGAACTAGTTAGTGTAGCAGATGGATAGGGTGACAGGGTTCTCAGATGTAGCTGATCATTTTCATTCTTTTCAAATGTAACAGGACTGGACAAATTGAGGTAATAGCACTTAAACTCAAATGACATTCATAGTTATATTATGAATCAAATTGGCATATTTTGAAGTCCATGACGGGTTTTCTTTATTTAAGACTGGTAGAGAACATAGACTTTGAGTTGTGGTACAAGTTATTGGTTATTTGGAGAGAGCTATGATTCTTGGATGTTAAAACATTGAAATGATTCAGTTGACAACTGCATTTTTTTTCATTCCTTGTCCTCCATTTCATGATTGGAACTGAAGTAGTATTTTATATGTTTCAACTCTCATCCCACTAGATTTGCAATGTAGCCACTAAAAATCATTTGGGGAGGAAATTATTGGAGGTTTCAACCATAATGATGTCTTCTCTAACTTCTTATCAATTGGACTGCTCTAAAAGAAAAGTTGGTTTGGATGTATAATGCTTTAAAACAGTACCATCAGAATGCTTGTTTTTACTTGAGTTCTTTTTTGAAGACAATGCTCTTTTATTTATTTTTTATTTTGAAATCCTTATTTTTTACAGTATGCAGTGGCTTCGATACTTTGGCATCATTGAACACACCAAGAAAAGGTATTATTCTGCAGCTTGTGAGGTCAAGGATTCCTCAGATGTTATCAAACCGATGTCTGTCATTCAGGTAAGCTCAATTACATGTCAATATAATTTGTAATTGTAGTTAAGTATTTCCTTTATTGAAACCATGTATTGTACCTATGAACAGAAAATTCTTTACCAGTCACTTTGTAATGTACTAGAATTTGGAACTGATACCTAGTTGTTTTTTCAACTGATACTGTACAGCGTCTGTTTGTTAGGTGGTTGTAAAAGTGAATACAGTTATTTTAGATTGTTATGGCATCAATCTTGTTCCATTACCAAAAATTGGGTCAAATTTAAGAATCTTTATTTTCAGTAAACTCAAAATATCATGCACCACACTTGTAAGGCATAGTTACTTGATTAAAATCTTGGTGTGAACAGATAGAAACACTGTAGTTTGTTGAAATTTGAATACAGTATTTCTAAGTTTGAGAGTACTCTTCTCATAAGATACATTCATGATATTCGTATATATACCTACAAGTAAAGTACATGGATTGTACATGGATTTCAAAGTATTGAAAAATGAACATATTTCTGTGTATTTAACATTTAATATTTGAAATTAAGCTAACCATTTCAGATTAAAAAAAATATGCAATGCAATGCTTCATTATATAGATATGGTTGTGTCTCCTTTGGAGGAAACAAATAAGTAAAGATTTCTATAGAGTTTCTTTCTTTAGTAGTGTATTCAATTCGTTTTTTATTAGTTTTACCATAGATTTCCAGTACTGATGAAAGTCTTTCTTTATATTATAGGTTCAGGGCTCCTTCTACATACTTGGTATTGGACTATTGGTTGGGTTCTTCATCTTCTTGGTTGAAATCATGTGGTCAAAAGTTCTGTGATATACATCTGTCTGTAGTAGCATCTCCAGTCAGATAATCTGAACCAACATCTGACTTGCTTAGATCAACAGTAACTCTTGATCAACATTCTCAATACATAGTAACAAGTCCTTTGTAACATAATGTATAAGTTATCTAACATTAGTCTGTTAAGGATTAGTAATGGGTTAGTAATTGATGTATGCCAGAACTGCAGATCTTTCTCAGTTAGCATACTGGTAGTTTTAATCCATTATATGATTTTCTACCCTTGTTGTGGTTGTGAACTAAAATGTCAATAAATATTAATCAAAGAGATGCCTTATGACAATTTTGCAGCTATACCCCAAAGGCACTGATATCAAGATCATTTTGCTTCCTGGACTCTTACCACCTTGCCAAGGGATAGGGATTCATAAATTAGATGCTCAAACTTAAATTAGCCATGCCTTGTCACCTTTTAGCGCCTTATTTTGCTCTGTACCTAGTAGGATTGACCTTTAAGCAAGGCCCCCTGCGTGCTCATTCCTATAGTAATATTAAGAATTTGAGCAGCCAGCATGTCTAAGCCAGGCAAAAGAATTATGAAGAATTTTGCCCTTAATGCTGGATTTGATTTTGATGGACTGATAACCCTTAAGCCACTGAAAGCAAGGAGGTCTCCTAGGGTGGTCAGCATTAGAAAAATTTGGTCTGACCATCGTAACAGAACAACAAAGAAAGGGAAAGAACCTGACAGCTAACCCAGCTTTGATTTTTCTACCATACATGTGAAACAAATAATATTTAAAGATTTCTTGTTCATAAAACCAAGAGAAAATAATCTCCCTCAGTTTTTGAGAATCCAAGTTGTATACGCATATGACTAAGTATATGTCCAACATGGGAAATGCGTGTCAGACTGAAAAAACAAATTAAAGGTTGATTGAATCTTCTACTAAAGCTTAATCACCTATTTTCCTTAATATTAGAGAAATGCAAGAAGTCAAAGTATAGTTCACTAGCTTTGATATGCTTAATTGTATCCAAGTAGCTGTAATTTTGCTCCACTTTGAAGAGCAAGAAGAGGCTCGAGAGGAAAAATTAGTACCAGAATAGTTAAAATTAAGATAATATCAGTGACTTAGAAAGAAACCAGATCCTAAGTAGAAAAAAAACAGTAGTAGAGCAATGAAAATTGAATTATTTTAGTTCACATGTCAAAAATAACCAAAAAAATAAGCTTCAGTCAAAATAAGAAGTATACCCATTGATACCTAAGCCAGTGGAGTGCAAGTCTTTCTCCAAATTTGGATAGATGTCCAAGAAATATTGTAGTAAAGAGGTAGGTACAGTTTGTGGGTGTGAAGGTAATACAAAAAACTGGACCTACACTATACTCAGATACATCCACTTTGTTCTTTGATGTTGTGCAAGGTTAATTTTTTTTTTTAACAAATATGTATACGTAATAGTTCATTAAAGTATTAATAATGAAATAAGCATAAAAGCGAAAGGACCGAAATTGGAGTTCAAAACACAAGTGATATTTGATCTAAGAAGGATTCCTACATGGAAAATGTTCCTTAAAAACCAGGTACAGTATCTGAATTCTCCAGTTTGTTTCTACACAAATACAAACCCTCGATCAGTATGTATGGGAATACACTCGACCCCCGCTATTTATGGGGCTGATAACCGGAACTCGCCCCGTTATGGCACCATAAATTGCAGATTTTATGGCACTAGACAAACCCCATAAAACCAGATCGCTGATAACCGGGGATTGCCTGTATACTCATTATTTGCAGAAAATTAAGCTAGTCGTGGTATTTTTCTCTGACAAATGTTCAAAATTACTGTATTTTCATGTCATTTTCGTGACTAAATGCACTTTTTGTGATAGAAATATTAAAAAACTCCAGTAGTATAAGCATTTTTAGAGTTTTTTGTTTTTTAACTATCAAAATAGGCCGTTCTAAGCATTTATAGAGGGGTTTTAAATATTCATGAATTTTAGTTAGTATTTGCGGTGGGTCTGATACATATCCCCCAGCGAATGTCAGGGGGGGTAGGGGGGGTGGCAGTCTACTGTAACATGGGATTAACTTTTAGCGAAGTGGAAAACTGGCTGTTAAATCTTTGCAAGGCGGTTATGGTAATAGGTACCCATGGTAAGGGTGGAAGCACTGCCCACCAAGTCGGTGAACATTCAAATTACACAGTTTACTTTTGGCCACTGACTTGTTTTGACAGGTTTTTCTTTTTTCCAACCTCCCATTTGACTTTTCTCTTCTGTGTTTGAATATTTTTGTTTTTATGGTGTATTTTTACAGTAATACCCCAAACTTAGTCGATGTGGCTCCAGACCCCTTTGCGCAAAGGGAATATTTGCTTAAGTTTGGCACGGTCTCTAAAAATGCCAATAAATGCATACTTTTAGAGTTTGAACACTAAATATGACCCTAATCTGTGATTTCATTTAAAAGTTAGCCTAAAAAACAAATAAATGGTTGGTAAAAATATAGGAGTGTGTGAGGATTACAGTATCTGTTATACATACATGCAACGTGACATGTCTGTGTCTGATGCTATACGTACGTGCAATGTGACACATTCTTATCTGCTTGGAAGGAATGATACTGTACGTACATGCAACTTGACTGATAACAACTCTCCTTGATTGTTTTTGCAGATATATTTTTTTTCTCCCCTGTCTATGGACATAAGCTTGGAGCCTCACCTACCTAGACAGTCGCTTTCTAAGAAAAGAGAATGCATCCGCGTGATTTATGTGTCCATAGACTAGGGATAAGCAAAAGTAAAATGTGTCAATATGTACATTATTGATCATCTTGGTCCATTCATTGTTCAATATGGCATGTCTGTGGCATGATGAAGTTGCAGTAGTATGCCGATTGCCTCTTAATGAAAGGTTCTTTCTCCAAGAGTCAAAAAAGAGCAGCTTAGCATTTTGCTTCTTTTTTCTGGTATGTTTCTTCTTTGGTAACATACTGATGTAGTTTCAACAACAATAGGATAGTTCTTCCCAAAGCGGAGTCGCTATACTAGAAGGGTCTTCCCTTCTTTTCACATTTGCGGGGGGTTGGGGGTTGTGAATGGAAGTTTTCTTAGGCTGTTGTGTCTGGGAACGGACCATCAACCTGGTCAGATGAAGGTTTGGGAAGAGATTGGATGACCTACGGCCATACCATGTTGAAGCACTGACTCTAGTTCAATCACTGCCTCGTTCAATTCAGTTCTGGACATCTAGCAATGTGACAACCTACATTTCAGTGCATCAACAGTGTGTCTGTGCAATGCCTTTTGCTCACGTATGTGTTTTAGCTTGATCATCGGGTAACGGCCAACTACATATGAGCGAACAGGATTTTTCTACCAACTTTCACGCCCTTACAATGTACAATGACAAGGCCTATTCATTAGTAGTGGTCAGCTTCCATTTTCAGTAAACATCATCATTGAACAAATGGCCAATGCATTCAAACAAATGGATTGTTGTTCTAGATGTTTCTGACATACATTATGACCTTCATCAGTAGTTTTCATTGGTAGTATCCAATGTCCATTTCAATAGCTCCTACAACCTTCTGTCAGAATTGATGATCTTTCACTTATGTGTTCAGCCAGACAATTTGACATTTTACAGGTAGGAAGAAATCATTGTTTCAATGCTCCCATTTGAACCTTGACTATTGATTGTTCCTAAACTAAAATTAATCGTCGACTTCCTGAGCCAAGGTAGTTACAGTTTGTCAGCATGGATTTCTTTGGATTCCTGTTTATTTTCAATTACAGGTTGGTTCCATTTACAGTGAAGTTCTGTAGAACCATACCAACTTACGCTTTTGCAGCAGGAGTCAATTAATTGTGATTGTGCAAGGTTTTTTCCTTGTGTGATCTAAATTATTTTCTAGTGCAATAGACCTATGGATCAGGCCTACTCCTCAGTAAAACAGCCTCAGTGTCCTCTTCTGCAGGTAGTTTTCTTAGCACAAGGATGAAGCCAAATTCTTGAAGATGGAAAGAGGACTTCTGGTGTTTGACAAGGTCTTCCCCCATTCCTTCCCATCCTCTCTCAGAGATGTGAGACAGAACTTAGCCTGATGGTTAGATGGAAAATATCTCCTTGTGGTGTTGTTCCACACTTCCCCTCTGGAGATACTGTGTACCCCAAGTCATCAACCGAAAGGCGGTCACTTACACTTCAAGAGGTTAGGTTGGGTACTTAACCTAACTTAACCTAGCTTAACTATTTCTAGCTTAATCTTACCAAACCTGGTCTTCAGTATCCTGGGACTTAATCTCTTGGTATACACCAGAATGTATTCACCTGCTTTTCAAGGGGCTAGGTTTGGTTAGGTAGGCTAATTAACCCAACTTAGCCTAGCCTAAACTAAACATAGCCTAACCCGACCTAATCTGCACCTCAATAACTTGGATCTTCTTAGCTCTCCAAGCCTCAGGATCAGAGGATAGGCATTCTGTAGTGTCGTTAAAGAATGGTACCATGGTAGTTCCTTAGTCAACAAAAGGGGGATGGGGCTGCTAATGTCTCATGGGTTTGCAGTAGCACGCTCAGCACAGCTGTCAACCAGAAACAATCCAGGATGACAGATGTATGACAAACAAGTTCAGTCACTAGGGTTGGTGTTAGCGACAATTGATCTTGAGACCTCTACGTTTCGAAGAACTGTTCAGTCTAGGAAGTTGGTCAATTATTCCTTCAATCTTGACATGCCACAGCTATAACTAATCGGCTCTGTCTTAACGAACCGTGGGCATAACAGCCATTGACCATACCACATTGAAAATATTGCTTCTCAGCAAGTCAGTAAAGTTTAGCAACGATTGGGAACGGTCAGTACTTGGATAGGTGACCTCTGGAACACTGGGTGCTGTTGACGTCTGGGAGGCGTCTTTCGTGTCAATGATTAGAAACATTGAAGTCAGTCAGTGCTTGGATAAGTGGCCTCCTAGTGTGGCAGGATCACAAGCTTAAAAAAAACAAGTGGCAAATCCCCCCCCCACACATAAACCTAATCAGTCCAGCTGCCAAACTCACCCTCTGTCACACTTTCCTCTTTACACAACAAAATACATGCAGGACAATTGACCTATACCTACACAAAACAAAAATAACACAAAACACATGTACTTACCAACCACTCCAGATACTCCGGGCTGTGCTGTGCTGTGCTGTCCGCTGGTCAAGGTCGCTGAGACACTAACAACAGCCACCAAGAACCACAACCCAACAACACAACACCCAAGGACTGCAACCCAACAACTCAACAACAACACAACAGTAACAACCAAGGAACACAACCACAACTCAACAACACATCAAACAACCAAGGAACACAACCACAACCTAACAACACAGGAAACAACCAAGGAACACAACCACAACCTAACAACACAGCAAACAACCAAGGAACACAACCACGACCTCACATATAACAACAAAACTCAGCAACACAACAAAAGACCACTGCAAAAACAACACAGAAAATCACAACAGCACAGGCACAACAACTCTAAGCAAACAACACTAACTTAACTACAACCAAATAACAAACAAAAACACACAACTCAGCTAAATATCAATGCCTTCACTAAAATGCTGCCAACACTACTGTCTCTCTCAGCTTCTGACTAAATACTGACTAAAAAAAACCTAAAAACACAGAACTCTAACAGCTAACAGCACCAGCAGTCAACCCAGAACCCACCAACAGCCAATCCAGTCATTAACTACCCATCCAGCAATTATGCCCTCCCCCTCTCTCTCTCTCTCTCTCTCTTCTCTCTCTCTATCTCTTCTTCTTCTCTCTCTCTCTCTCTCTCTCATACGTTGTCAAATGGGACTCCTTAACTCCTCCATACTAGAAACTTCAGATGCTGTTGGTGTCTAGGAGACATCGTTTGCATTCATGGTTCAAGTCTTGGGCTTACAACTTCCTGTCATTTTGCGTGATTCATTGGGATATTAACAGTGTACGACCATTACATTTCTTAGGACACTCAAGGCTACCTAGTGCCTGAAGGCCTTTTGAGTGACCGCTTAGGAAGTCACCTCCAAACTAAGTGCTGACAACTTGATTTTCTGTTTGACTCGGCAAAGAAGTGGTGTTTAGGAGCTTCATTTCTTTTGACTTTATGTAGTTACACTCACCCTGTGAGGAGTGGAAGATGTGGGAGATGTAAGCAGCAGCTGTTGCCATTACTAGTAATCTGCAACTGGAGAGGGAGAGAATTAAATGTAGATCTTAGGATTGTTTTGAGTCTCAGGGTCCGAATAGACACTCCTTTGATAGCAATGGCACCAAGTTAGTGCCATGATCACAGTATCCTCCTCCAGAAATTTTTCATTTATCAAAGCATTGACCAGGTTGGCAGGCTCCTGCCACCCTTTTAAGACTTCCAAGAGTCTCAAGATCCAAAGAGAGACACTCCTCGGTGTAATAGCAATGACACCATGGTAGTGCCATGGTCAACAAAGGGCCTAGTGTCCTTTCATCTACCCTATTGCAGTGCAGGCACATGAGTAGACAGTAGAATATTCAGAACAGTGGCCAACCAGACACAAGTAAGATGGATGTAATTACAAACAATTCATTTGCTAAAGTCAGGAGATAAGGACAGTTGATCTTAGCACCTTGACTTCCGGAAATTTGTTCAACCTCCGGAGAAGCTTGATCATACCCACTTTTTGCACTGTTCTGCTCTGTCTTCCTGCACCCTTCAACAAAGCAAGACGTCTTTAGTATCCATTTAAATCTGGAAGCTTACGCCTTTCACCGTTCTACATGTTTCAAAGGTGATCAATGAGATTGATCGTTCCTCTTCTGAGGTCCTGTGGTTCCAGTGAAAGTATGATGTCTATGTTGTCTCCTTAAAGACTAGACTTTCAGCCCAATTCCAGCAACAAGTTTGTTAGCTTTGAGTTGGTTGATAAACGTTGTCCAAATTGTCATTTCTCTGACCAGTGAGTTGATTAAAGATCATACTCTGCAACTTCCTGGTGGACATGAGCACGCATTGGAACAGATCTTTCGAGGTCAGGAGCATCGGTCTGTTTGTCCTCCATTGGCTGGAGGATAGAGGTGGTGTTTGGAGAAAGGTAGAGAACCTTCACAAAATTATACTCGTTGAGTATTTCTTCCTCAATCTGTGGTGGATGTGCAGGAGCATTGTCGAGGACGAGAAGGGCTCGCAGGGGTAGGTTGTTGTCCTTCAAATATTTCTTCACCGAAGGACCAAACACAAGGTTTACCCAGTCGATAAAGAACTGCCTGGTGACCCACGACATAGGGTTTACCCTCCACATAACATGGAGTTTCTCCTTTATTATCTTGTGTGCTTTAAAGGCTCTGGGGTTCCCCGAATGATATATGAGTAGCGGCTTTATTTTGCAGTTGCAACTCGCATTTGCACACAGGGCGAGGGTCAACCTATCCTTCATAGGTTTGTGTCCTGGCATCTTCTTCTCCTCTTCGGTGATGTATGTTCTCCTCGGCATCTTCTTCCAGAAGAGCCCTGTCTCGTCGCAGTTGAAGATTTGCTGGGGGATGTATCCTTCTGCCTCGACGAATTCTGCGAAATTTTTCACGAACTCTTCTGCTGCCTTTACATCAGCATTTGCTGCCTCATCATGCCTAACAACGGAGTGAATCCCCGTCCTTTTCTTAAAATTATCAAACCAGCCCCGACTGGCTTTAAAGGATTCCTCCTCCGTTGAAGTGTCTGGGGTTTGCTGTTGTAAA